>NC_136069.1:1571089616-1571637116 GCF_964261635.1 Lissotriton helveticus | reverse complement strand
GCTAAATGTCCCTGTGAACTGTAGGTTATTATTGTTCATGTTGAGTACCGCAACATATTCTTTTGCTAAATCGACTGACCCCTCTATAATGATAAAGAGGTCGTCAATGTAGCGGTACCAACATTTGACAAGTTCATTCCACTTATTATTTGCTGGGGACCAGGCCACCTGCTCCTCCCACCACCCCACGAATAAATTCGCGAAGCTGGGGGCGGAGCAGGTACCCATCGCCACGCCCGTAAGCTGTTTGTATAGATCTTGGCCAAACAAAAAGATGTTATTATTTAGGCAGAATCCTAAGAAATCAAGCAACATTTTGTTGTGTTCAAAATATTTTACCGGTCTTGTTTCTAGAAACCAGGAGATAGCCAAAAGTCCTTCCTCATGCCCAATGCACGTGTACAAACTCGTGATATCTATTACCAGCATAGTGTAACCATCGTTCCAAACCACATCTTCAATTATATTTAAAAAATGCTTAGTATCCTTCAAATAGGATCTCAAACCAGTAACATGTGGAGAAAGAAAAGAGTCAACATACATTGATAAATGTTCTGTAAGGCTGCCCTGTGAGGCCACAATCGGCCTACCAGGAGGATTTAATAAGTCCTTATGTATTTTGGGTAAGTGGTAAAATGTGGGGGTAACTGGATTTGGACATCTCAAAAACAAATTCTCATCACAGCTCAACATATCACTGTTATACCACCTCAAGATCATATCGTGATATTCCTTAATGCTGTTGTTATATACAGATGTATTGACTTTAGTGTATGTGCTGGAATCATTTAACTGGCGTAAAGCCTCCTGTTCATATTGTGTCTTGGTGAGCAAAACAATATTCCCCCCCTTGTCTGAGGGTTTGCACACCAAAGACGAGTCCTCACACAACTTTTTGAGTGCCAAATGCTGTTTATTCGTGAAGTTTTGTTGATCATATTTCAATTTCGTATTGCCCCTCATTTTACGTAAATCCTGTAGCACAGCCTCAGAAAACGTATCTATGGCATCTGATCCCATCACGGGCATGAAGGTGGAAGTCGGTTTGAAAATAGTCGCACCCCCTTTCTGCTGTACTCCCATGTCCGTGATCAGCTGAGTATTTCCCAAATCAGCAGTTTCATCATTGTCCAAAGATTCATTCCTTAATTCTTCCAGAGACCTGGGGGTTTGCCTCTCCCCCCCTGGAGTTGTTGCTTCCGCATCACTTGAAGCTTGAAGCAATGAAAAAACGTCTAAAGAAATATGAGGGGAAAATCAAACAGAGAAAAGAAGAGAAATTCGAAAGAGATGAAAAAGATTACAACAGTGGGAGAGTTCTGACATTCTCGAAAAAATATGACAAATTGAGAAAAGATTTAAAAAAGAAACAACCTACTACTGCTGAATATGTACCAGAAACTTCAGAATCATCAGTTACAGGTGATGAGACATCAAGCGAAGATGGCCAGGCTGGCCAATCTACTGCTCCTGAGTCCTCGGGTTTTCACAAAGAGTATCAAGTGATGCGGAAGCAACAACTCCAGGGGGGGAGAGGCAAACCCCCGGAAGAAAAAAGAGGAGGAAGAGGAAAACGAGGAGGGGGGGCTGGAGCCGCCAACATCGTGGGCTCGCCACCCCTGACAAGGAGCAGGAAGAATTTCTACAAAAAGTAGAAAAAGAAGATGGAGATAATTTGACGATTGTAAACTTGACCTCAAAAATTCTAACAAAAGAGGAAGAAAGCATTCTGAAGCTTGGACTCACATTTTGCCCGCAAAAAAATCTAGAGTTCACTCAGACGCAAATAGATTTATTCAAGTTTACTCGCAAGTTAAAACTTCACAAGCACTTCAAGACTAAACCACCGAGGATTAAACCGACGGCTGTCGGCAATACGGAGGACAATATTCTTACCTGCAGGGATCTGGCTAGCATCAGGTCTCTGGAAGAATTAAGGAATGAATCTTTGGACAATGATGAAACTGCTGATTTGGGAAATACTCAGCTGATCACGGACATGGGAGTACAGCAGAAAGGGGGTGCGACTATTTTCAAACCGACTTCCACCTTCATGCCCGTGATGGGATCAGATGCCATAGATACGTTTTCTGAGGCTGTGCTACAGGATTTACGTAAAATGAGGGGCAATACGAAATTGAAATATGATCAACAAAACTTCACGAATAAACAGCATTTGGCACTCAAAAAGTTGTGTGAGGACTCGTCTTTGGTGTGCAAACCCTCAGACAAGGGGGGGAATATTGTTTTGCTCACCAAGACACAATATGAACAGGAGGCTTTACGCCAGTTAAATGATTCCAGCACATACACTAAAGTCAATACATCTGTATATAACAACAGAATTAAGGAATATCACAATATGATCTTGAGGTGGTATAACAGTGATATGTTGAGCTGTGATGAGAATTTGTTTTTGAGATGTCCAAATCCAGTTACCCCCACATTTTACCACTTACCCAAAATACATAAGGACTTATTAAATCCTCCTGGTAGGCCGATTGTGGCCTCACAGGGCAGCCTTACAGAACATTTATCAATGTATGTTGACTCTTTTCTTTCTCCACATGTTACTGGTTTGAGATCCTATTTGAAGGATACTAAGCATTTTTTAAATATAATTGAAGATGTGGTTTGGAACGATGGTTACACTATGCTGGTAATAGATATCACGAGTTTGTACACGTGCATTGGGCATGAGGAAGGACTTTTGGCTATCTCCTGGTTTCTAGAAACAAGACCGGTAAAATATTTTGAACACAACAAAATGTTGCTTGATTTCTTAGGATTCTGCCTAAATAATAACATCTTTTTGTTTGGCCAAGATCTATACAAACAGCTTACGGGCGTGGCGATGGGTACCTGCTCCGCCCCCAGCTTCGCGAATTTATTCGTGGGGTGGTGGGAGGAGCAGGTGGCCTGGTCCCCAGCAAATAATAAGTGGAATGAACTTGTCAAATGTTGGTACCGCTACATTGACGACCTCTTTATCATTTTAGAGGGGTCAGTCGATTTAGCAAAAGAATATGTTGCGGTACTCAACATGAACAATAATAACCTACAGTTCACAGGGACATTTAGCCAAATAGAGGTCAACTATTTAGACTTAACAGTCTTTGTAGATGATGGCAGGCTACACACGAAGCTTTTCCGTAAGGAGACTGCTGGTAACTCGACTTTATTTGCGACCAGTAGTCACC
This sequence comes from Lissotriton helveticus, assembly GCF_964261635.1. Lineage (NCBI taxonomy): Eukaryota > Metazoa > Chordata > Amphibia > Caudata > Salamandridae > Lissotriton > Lissotriton helveticus. Next base: position 1,571,633,916 of record NC_136069.1, on the reverse strand, counting down.
CTACAAGCCTAGTGAATAGTATACCCTATGGGGAACTATTAAGAATCAAGAGGAACAATACGAAGGAACAGGATTTCCGCAAGGCAGCCAATAGTAGTATCCAGAGATTCAGAACTAGAGGTTACAAAGAGGGGGTACTTAAACAGGCAATGAGGAAAGTTTGCGAACTGGATAGGAGTGAACTACTTAGAAAAGAAAAATTAGAAAATACGGATAACAACAAGTCTGTTGGAGGGACATTTAGAATGATTACAACGTTTTCTCGCAATGCCTCTGAATTAAAACGCATTATGCGTAAGCATTGGAACATCCTGCTTACTGACACTGTCATTAAGCAGGACTTACCACCTCACCCTCTAGTCACCTTTAGGAAGGCACGAGCACTTAAAGATTATTTAGTGCATAGCCATCATGACGGGACCACGTCTAGATCCAAGTCCGAACCGCTGAAAGGCTTTTACCCTTGCGGGAAATGCAAGGCTTGCAAAGGGAGTAGGCGCACCACGCAGTACAATGTACCTGGGGTTAAACAACCTAAAAAAATAGGAAAGTTCCTTACATGCTCTACACCTTACGTTGTGTACTGTCTAACATGTCCTTGTGGCAGAAGGTATGTTGGCAGCACAACGAATCCTGTTAAATTAAGGATTTTAGAGCACCAAAGGGCAATTCAAAATGCAGACGTGAACTACCCTGTAGCCAGACATTTTGATAAAGAACACAAACGTAACAGGGATCTGTTAACGTACTTTTGTCTGGATTCAGTACCTGCCCATGTAAGAGGAGGAGACAGGTTACATAAATTAAGGCGACTAGAGTCGCGTTATATAATTGACCTACAAAGCAAAATGCCAGAAGGATTGAACGTACATGAGGACTTGGCAGTCCATTTGATTTAAGGAAATTCAATTAGGACTTTACTGATCAGTTGTATATATTGTAAATATTGCTTATTCTGTTTAAAATTGCTTCGCTTAGCTTTACTTCTTCTTTTAATATATTGCCTTTTGTAATTTGTATTGTCACTTGATCTAATTTGCATTTGAATTTGTTTTGGCCCATTTAGGGCGGGATAATGTGTAATATGAATTGGTATCAAATGCACATAGCCCATCTGTGGGCACTATGAGAATGGCAGTTTTTGATTGATCAATTTAGATCCAGAATATGTATTGTCATTAATTCATTTGTGCATGCACAGTTGTACCCTGCGTGATTCATAGAGCGGTCTGCAACTTATAATATCTGTTAACCATTCTAAGATGGCGACCGGTTTCAATACGAATGGTCCTATCTTTGTGTTATGCATTAGTATCACGTGATGATTTTAAATACATTGTGGCTTCGCGGCACTCCGTTGTTTTGAACACTGACGAAGGCCGAGTGCCGGAAGCGCGTTGTGGAAAAATAAACTTTAATCGTGTATTTACCCCCGAGTGCTGCTACCTGATTCCCGTAATTGACGGTGAGGGTTTGTTGGAGCTGATATATATATATATATATAGGAGTTGGGCTAACGGCTAGGGCGCTGGACCTCGGATCTGGGTTCGAGTCTCGGTAACGACGCCAAAAACCTCCTGTGATTCTGGGCAAATCACTTAATCTCCCCCTGCCTAAAATGAATGTGTGTCCGTCCTCATGTAACGTAACTGGTGCTATATAAAGCGCTCTGATACCTGATTCGGTTCGGATCTAGTTCGCGCTATATTAAACTCTGCAAAAAAAAAATATATATATATATATATATATATATATACCTATCTATATCTAAATGGTGCTTGCCACTGGGCAGTCATATTTAGCACTACTTTTCTATAGGAATTGGCTTTTTTGATTTGCTAATAACTTTGGTGCCGTTTGACAAATCCTCACAAACTTCCCAAAAAAGTGCTTCTTTTACCTCAGCTCCTTTCTCAAAAGTTTTGTTAAGTAATAACAATGCGGTGCTTACCTTGTAGCCCACACTGTTTGCTTCGCAGAGACGATATGGGCCCGGCTTTGTGTACCCTACCTTTCTGCCCATGATTACTTTTATCCACGAAGGAGATTGGTAAGAGCCATTGAAGAGGCTGACATTGAACATCGTCATATTCGTCCTCTGGATGTAGTCGTCGAACACTAATTGAGAGAAACACTGAGCGCGATGTAATTCTTATGATTGCCTCTCCCCTTGTAGTGTGCGTAATTCTTGGTAATCCTACCGTCCCTACACCCTTCCAGCGATCACCTACATGACGCTGTGATTTCCATCAGACAGAAGACCGTCAGACCCTTTCTCTGATTCCCCTGTATTATTGTGATATTACTGCAATAGTCTTCCAAATGCTTGACTGGGACTAATTCTAGCTGGATATTTTAAGAATACTGTGCACACTTGTATCATTGGTCTATGGCATTAACATTGGTAGCCCAGCAATACTTGGTTTCAAGGATAGCCTCACAAATTTTAAAAGTTATGATATGCTTTCAAGTTTTTAAATATCTCATGTTCAGAAATGTTTTCAGGTTTTAAGCGTTTTTAAATGCTAAGCGTTCTCACGTGTGTTGGGTACCTTTATCTTTGGTGCAACACAACAAATTCACTGTACTTTCTTGTTCTTTTCTATCTTGCAGGGAAAGATAACGCTGAGTGGAAAAAGTGCAGAGGATCTGAGTGTTGAGAGTTGCTGCAGAATGCAGCACGGTGTGGAATTGCAGCAGAGTGCAGCATTGCTGTTAAGATGTTCCTAGGTGCGGGTTTTCAGGTAGGTTGCAATGTTGGCTCTTGACGATGATGCAGGAGATGTTGCTTGCTCAAGAGTCTCAAGGCAAAGTGGGTGGTAAAACCTGAGCACTGTTTAAATACCAGCCCGCAACCAAGAGGGCCACCAAGATTTGCCACGAGCTTGCGAGATCTTGACAAATCCATGCAGATGCATACACAATAATCAGTGCCAGTGGCTGAGATAATGGTAATACACACATGCATTTACGGTGCCTGGAGGCTGAGATACTAGCCTTTCAAGAATCCAGGTCTGGACTTTTCGGGCACACAATATGAATCCATAGCGGGGGCAGACAGTCCACTGAGTATGTAAACAAGGATACCATAAACCCACTAACTTGAATATACAGATGCAGTGGGCTGAAATTGATCCTGCACTAGTGAATTGAAGGTAGTCCACTCTAGTCTAATGCTACACAATGGAATAGATGGCTTTGGTAACCATGACAGTTTCTGGGTGATCCATCAAGAGAGGGATGAGAAAAAAAGGGGGGGGTCTCAAAACCCAATTTCCCCATGCAATTTCCTAGGAACTTTTGAAAAGATCTTTAGCCAAAGCAGCTCAATGGAAGTACACACAATTTGGCAGAAAGTTAGATTTTGGCCAAGAAAGCATGCTTTTTGTGTTATGGTTAAATCCATTCCTTAGTTTTGAAAATTTAAGATTGAAAACTTTGTATATCTGGATGGTTGGGTTTGTGGGACTCTCTCGAGATTCAAAAAAATAGAGCGATCTACTTGGCTTTTTTTCTTTTGGCCACCTTGACGGAGTGAGGGTCCTGCAGGAGCGAGTGCTCTGATTGGCTGGACACAACATAAAAACAAATGTTACGGCTGCCATTACAGGACTTGGGGACTTTGTTCCCTGTCCTGAAAAAAGTTTTAAATAAAGACTGTAAGTGGGTTGCTGGCTGGGGAGTTGTCTGGGGCCCTGGGGCTCCCCTCACGGCCCCTAACTAAGTTTCCATACTGGATGTCCCAGGAGGGCACCGTGCCCCCACTAATAAAGAGATTGGCTTGGTACCCATGAGGAGAGCAGGCAGGTACCGCATTGGCCCTGAAGCTCCCCCTGTGGCCCCCAACAATGAAAAAAGGTGTGGGAGCCCTGAGTGGGCATCAGGGCACCCACCTGAAAAATTGTCTGGCTCCTGCAACTGAGGTGGCTGGGGAGCTGGCAGGGGCCGTGGGGGCCTTAGGGCTTCACTCCCGTCCCATTGAAAAAAGGTGTGGGTGCCTCGAGTGAGCACTTGGCAACCGCAAAAGTTTAAATGTTAAAAACAAAGTTATTGGAATAATAGTTGAGCAGCAGAAGCCACTGATTTATTAATGCTGCTCCTTGCAAAGAGTGCTCCAATATACCCTCCAGGAGCTTTCTAAGTATATTTTTTGGACTTTGGTGGTGCCCCTAGAAGAGGCAGAGCTACCACTAAGCATTCTTTTTAATGTTGTGTGGGGCTGCAGTGAGTGCAGCAGCCCCCCGAGCAACATTAAAAAAAACAGTAAGTATCCTCTGTCATATAATCCATGACCCCCAGAGAGCTGAGCATATTTTTTTAAAGCACTTTAAGCTGAAGCTGTATGCTCATCAGCTGGAGAGCAAGGCGCTCTAGTAGTTGATTCTACAGTTGCACTTTGTGGCCTGAAAAATGTTAAAAGAAAGACTGAAAGGCATAGCGATTTTCTTTTTTCTAATAAAGGTTTATTACAAAAAACAGAATCATTTGTATTCAGCATTTGAATGTGTGAATTCATTTAATGTACATTTATTTATAATTACTGATTACTTTTTGATACATATAATAGACCTGCTTTAAAAATATTATTAGTCAGACCCCTTCATAAAGCCAAAAGGTCCACTTCTGACATTCTGGTGTTCTGGCCCTTCGACAAAGTCAGCCTTAAAATGACACCCTTATAGTGTAACATCACATAGTCTATCAATCAAATTAGCTTTTATTTCGTGTACAAACCATAAAAAGCATACAGGCATAATTTTGCACAATACAGTACATCGTAGAAATCGATGTATGTCTTAAAATGATTCCAATTCTTTGCAAATTCTTAAAGCTAAAATGATAAAAGTAGAAACTCAATCATATTCAATCTACTTATTAAAATGGCAAGCCTCTTTTAAGCATATTATATTTACAGCAAAGAGGTATCTACTGATGCCAAAGACTGGTCTGAGATATATCTGTTTTTAGAATTCTTAAGGCATCCAGGAATTTCCTGGTGCCCATATTACAACATATTGTGTTAATCCACTTCATTCAGAACGGAAGAACAGCATGTGTGTGAGGTTTTCTTCCATGTTTAAAGTGCATAGTATGCACTCACTCAACAATAGGGGCAGATGACCAATTGATCGTGTTTGATTTAATCTGGTTGTACATCCAAACGGAACTTCATATACACTGATTATGCAGTTTGTGGTTGTACATTACCCAAATAGGGTTCAAAATAGGGGGGCGGTTTGACCCTCAAAAATTGTGTAGTGAGCCTACCTACACTAGGGTTACAATGAACACTATTTATTTTGTACTCCCAATAGGAATGTTTCAAAATATTTTTTGAGTGGGCTGTCTATTGGTTTGGGGCATCCCAAAAACTGTTCAGTCCTAGTTTATTAAACCATGTCTGTACATGGCTGAGCCAGGCAAATGTAATGTGACCATCTAGCCCCAAAATTTCCCTTAGACCCTCTTCATAACAGGTAAGTTCTTGTGGGACCCATAAACGGACCCAAAATAATAAAGGCCTTAATGCAGCTTGGTGGTCAATTCTCCTATTGCCGATGTCTTAGTACACCGGTTTTATGGGTGTGCGACTAGGAAGGCGGAGCAAAATCCTTACAAATTTGTTTTGATCTGTGGTGAAGGGACCAAGGTTTTTCCCCACTTCACAAATCCGCCTCAAACAGGGATGCTGTTTGGGCTCTGCATTTGTAGACCTCCAGGGCTGATGACACTGCTTTGGATTTGGTAGATTGGTGTGTTTTTTCCAGTGGTCATACAGTTTTGCAAAAGGACAGCTTTGGATTTAATTATTTGTGGTTTCCAGGACAGTTTTGTGCCTAATGCCGGGTCTGGTGGCTCAGTGGACTAATGCATCAATTGCAATGGCCTGTGTTTGACCTCATGTTCACAGGTTCAAATCCCGGCGGGTCCACGCAGCCTTTCATCCATTTGAGGTCGATAAAATGAGTACCATTGAGTTGGGTAAAAATATATATCTGTTATTTCAGCACCAAGATGCCCCGTTGCTGGGGTGAACGTGTGCTTTATAAATACACCTGTTATGTTAATGTGATACCAAGATAACTAAAGTTGGCTACATAGTCCAGTTGTTGATTCTGGATGGTTTTCATGAAAGACTTGTGAGGTCTAACGGCCATATATTTTATCTTGCTGAAATTAATTTTGAGACCCTTTATAGTACAATAATCATTAACGCTGTCTAATAGTCTTTGCAGACCCTTTGGTATCTGGGATAAAAGGATGGTATCAACTGTGATTAGTTACACCAGTATTGGGGCACCTCCTAGTTTTGGGGAGGCATGATTACAATGGTGCAGATGTTGCACAATGGCATTAACGTATAGCGAAAAGAGGGTTGGCGCTACACGCATCCATGTCTTACTCCCCTTTTGATAGGTATTTCATTCATGTGTTTGTCTCCTGGTCCCCAGTGAACCCTAGCATATTTGTCTTGATGAAGTCTGACTATGTGCACCAGGAGGTCAGCAGGTACACCCTGCCTTTTCAATGAGACCCATGGGAGATCCCTTGGTTCAAGATCAAAGGCTGTTTTTAGGTTGATAAATGCTACATACAGATGGCCTCTCCTCAATTTGATAAATATCCAAACTATACACAGGAGCCTAAAGACCTGGTCGATCGTACTGGTTCTCGGTCTGAATCCTGCTTGATATGGTAGGACAATATTATTTTCACCCATCCAAATGATAAGTTTACTTAAGACTTGCTTAGCATAGACTTTTTGCCTTGTATCAATTAGACTAAAGGCTCTGTAATTAGCAGGTTCTTGCCGGCTACCCTTTTTGAAGATAGGAACAATTTCAGGTCCTCTCCATGTTTCAGGGATTGCTGCTCCGGCTTTTGTCAGGGCCTGGTGCTTTCCCTGGTTTAATTGCATCTATTTCTGTCCTAGTCTCATCTAGGCTAAAATAAGGGGCATATGATGTGACACAGCTTATTACATTATAACTTGGCCCTTGTGTGGATTGTAAATACTTAGTAGTATCAGAATACAAATGGGTGAAATGCCTTCAACATATGCCAGGGTCTAATAATGCTCTAAACTTTGTGTTGCCAGTTTTACTGCCATGGACCATGATTTTCCAAAAGGTTGGGTGATCTTTGTTTTTAACTGCAAATATTACAGCATTCTCATTTGTCTCGTCCCAATCATTTTTGGCCATGGCTAGTGTTTTCTTATACTCCGTCCCTGCATCTCTTGCTGACTCTATGTTGCTAGTCTTTAAGGCCATCATTAATCGTCTATTTGCCACACAGCGCTTAAATGTGTCCATTTCTCGTGATTAGGGGTATAAGTGGCAAAAAGGGGTTCATCTTCTGGACCAAAGAATGATGTATTTGTATAATGGGAATATCACCGGGAGGGCTATCTACAAAAGTGGATAAAGCATTTGAAAATGCATTGAAGATCTCTGCCATAGTTTCTGGCCTGTTCACAATACATGGCCACTTAACTGACCTACGGTTAGGGCCGGACTGGCCGTATCGGGCACCGGGCATATCCCAGGTGGGCCGGAGGGGTGGAGGCCGGTTTTTGTGCCGGCTGGGCTGCTTTTCTTACTGGGGGCTGGTTTTGCAGCAGTACTGCAATATCGGCTCCCTGAAGAAAAACCGGGAGTGGTGCTTTTTGCTAGCACCCCCCACCAAGACCACCATCACTCCTGCTCCCAGGGCCGGTCGAGCAGCAACCTGCCTGGGCTGGTTGCTGTTCCCAGTCCGACCCTGCCTACGATTGTTGTCAATTATCAGTTGTAGTAGATTTCTACTCATGTCCAGTGCCTAGGTCTGGAAGCGAGATCCTGATACTTCAGACGAAGTGGATAGTGGTCGCTAATCCTCTCTTTTGTCCACAAGCCAGAATATAGTTGATTCTATATTTAGAGGCACCTCTTTTACAAATATATGGGCTCTGGCTGTCAGATGGCATTGTGCCATTGCAGGCTCTCAGCCCATACCCAGAGAAAAAGCTGACTATTTGCATGGCAGCTACTGTGCATGGGACCTGGGTGGCTACACCTAGTGATGGGATGTTCCTCGCCATATCCTATTCCTCTAGAATGGATATGAACCCCACGATAGGCTCGAATTTGCAGTTGAAATCACCATCTATAATGACTACTGCCTCAGCATTTATAGAGCCAAGAAAATGATATAATGTTTCTACCACAGAGGTCTCTGTACAAGCCACTCTTTGTCTAATTTATATGTTGAACAGGTACACTTCGATTCCACTTTGTGTTATTATTTTTAGGCCAATAAAGTCTGGTGACGAAATTCCCAATACTTCTATGGTCAAGTGTAAAGACATTTTAGCCCATATGACCAAACCCCCAGACGGTCTACCTCGCTTTGAAGCTACTGCACTAGCACTGAATGACCTAAAGCCCAGCTTATGTGGAGGCTCCAGCATCCAAATTTCAGGAGCAAACAGAGATCAAATTGGTCCATGTATTCATGTCAATCCAGGTCCATTAGTTTGGGGTTTAGCCTTGCTATATATAAAGAAACTATAGATTTAGCTACCAAATGTCGCCCTTTTAATGTACTAGGCAGTGTATTGACTATAGTGCATTCTATCTTGGCAGAGCAATGGGTTGATCAGTCTTCTTGAGTTGCCGGTTGTCTCTCTTTTGGTGTACTAAGAAGAGAATTGAAGAGAATTGACTTGGGTATGTTCTACATTGGCAGAGCAATCAGTCGCTCGATCAACTCCCTGCTTTGCTTGAAAGAGTAGCTCCAGAACAGTCTCTCGGGTTCAGGAATATTAAATGAAGGGTACAAAGAGTTGAATAGAGGGCTACAGCTCGGAATAGCTGAAGCCTTCCATCTTGGCAGTCAGTTGACAGACTAAAGATAATTCTGCGCGTACGATTGGGATTGGTGGGATTGGTAGCCATTGGCAAAACTGTTTGTTTGCAATTTACTTCTTTACTGGGTTTTTTCAGCTTAAATCTTACCAGTAAAATAGAGTGTGGGCTTGTTCTTGAATCTATTGCGATCAGGCCATCAATTAATCTCTTAGCCCTAAGAGCAAGGACTATGGTATCAAGGGTTCCATCTTCGCTTTGCAGACGTTCTGCCCTAATTACGTTGGAGCTTGCTATTGACAAACACTGGCAATTATGTCTGATCCAGTGTATTGCCTTATTTTTAAGCGAGTCTTCATCTTCCCTGTCCTTTGGTATTAACTTGGGGACTTTGGCCATGAACACTTTGAAGTCCCCGGTATTGGACTGATATTTACTTGTATAGCCAATATGACGCTGTTCAAGATTCAAGTGTCTACGATTTGAATATGAGTGTAAGTTTTGTGGTTCCTGCTCCTCCAATCTATAGTTTTGATCTCTCTTTTTACCTGCCCAATAATGGGTGCAGGCCGAGTAATAGTTAGACTGGGGTGGCCTATGGTCGATGTGGCCCACCAGTTCGGCCCTTCCTCAATGCAACATAATATCACTCCACGGTGTAGCTCCTAAATTACAAGTACTCTCCTGACACCCTCTGTTAAAATCATATTGAACTTTCATGCAATTAATAATATTGGGTGCCGGTCTGGGTGTGGATGGATGTAAATGCTTCCTCTGATTATTGGAGGTTATTGTCTGATGGTTACTTATTAGTGGATTCATTGTTTGCATATTGCTACACTCTAAGGCTTTGCTTCCCAGGATGACCTCTTCAGCGTTACTTTGGGTTGCTTTGCTCTTTATTAGTCTTTTTAGATCGGCAACCTCTCTTGTCAAGGCGTCCACTTTCTAAAGGAGCTCTGGCGCTACAGGATTGGCCGTTTGTGGTTCATGAGGAGGTAGGACTGGAGTACATTACCGATAATATTGCCCAGGCCCCTGTTATGTAGTGGCTTAGAATCTGGTTCTAACCCCGCTCTCTCACTTAACCAATTTGTGATTGAGGATTGTAGATCACTAGAGGGAGGGCTCAGTATCCCCTGGCTTGGGTATGTCAAGGGTATCCTGGAGAGTGTGGGACGTACAGTATTATTTATCAATCCCAGACCTTTGTGGCCAAGGGAGCTGCTGGACCTAAAACATATGTTTCTAACTAGGTGGAAGTGTGAAAGGGAGGAAAGGAAACTCCTTAAATCCACTGTGAAAAAATACATTCTATAGACAGCATGCTTTCGGAAAGAACTTTACTTGACGATTGTAAATAATGCACATGCAGAACTAATATAATACATTGGTACTTAGCTGCTCCGAAGGGTTTCACAAATTGGAAGGTTTGAAACAGTGTCTTTGCGACAATTTATCTGACCAGGACACCAAGGTTTTTATATTCTTCTGTGATTTTTATCGTACATTAAGGCACAGATTTATTATTTTCTTGATTAGAAGCAATCAATTTGCACAAGTGAAATCAGCTTTGCTGTATTTACAAATGCTCCCTTCCCCCGTGGTCTGTTTTGGGGTTCCAAGTTTCTTTTCTGGTGCCCTTAGACTTAGGAAAAAGCTATTTAATGACTAGGGGGCTACTTAATTAATGTGCTGTTACTCTTGCTGTCTTACTGATTGCACTGTGACATTATATTTTTATGGTTAGATTGTAATCATAGTTATATATTTTCTTTTAACATACTTGGTAATCATAGTTATATATTTTCTTTTAACATACTTGGTTTAATGGTTGCTGACTTTATATGGTTTTAAATAACAGAATAAAGTATTACTGACTGACTGACACTACAGGATTGCTGTGATTACATTGTATCAAGCTGTCTGTTCTCAAGGAGTCATGTGGACGGTGTCAGGGTTCGATAACCAGATGCCCAAAATCCACAGGAGTGAAGAGAAATCCCCTTAACCTCTAAAAAACAACCACAGGATTGATGAAGAACATACACTCCTATGGGCTGTTCTCTAAAAGTATGGGGGAAAATTCCAAGGAGTGTCCACCACTCTCCCCATACGTGGGGTGGGTTAGTGCAGGGGGGTAACAGGTCTGTCTGGTCTCAGGATGCTGGAAAAGGAAACAATAAGAATATACCAATACACTGTACTATAAACCAAACTAGCAATACATTGACATGTGATTAGCATAGCATTCCACTTACCCCAAGTAGGTCTCGAAATGTCCTTGAAGAGTAGCGTGGGTAATATATGGGACTCAAAGAGATAGGAGTCCTGAGGGACTGGGAAGGGCTACTCAATATCTCACTCACACGACATACAACCATTCAGACCAAAAATAAAGTGCCACAGAAGCAACTCAATAGGTTTAACGTGGGGAGTTGCGGAGTAATGGCCGGCTCTTCTGGGGCGCCGAAGAGCGGAGCATCTACTCGCACAAGAGAGGCGAAGCCCGGCCCAGGTCCAAGCACTAGGCGGAGCAACACACTCCCACACAGGGAAAAAGAAACGGAAAAGGTGGAAGAAGACTCGAAGAGCCTTCTACCCGGAATACCTTGAGGCACAGCGTACCAATAGCGGGGAAAAGCAAACTCGGCTTTCAAGCCTAAACGTGCACCGACCGGTGCGGAGGGAAAGTGTGCCCAATGGGAAAGAAAACAAACTTCGGCGTCCAAGCCGAGAGGTGCACCAAACGGTGCGACGAGGAATAGGAACCCGGTTTCCAAGTTAACCGGAGATTGGAAAGTAGGTAGGCGGAGAAGTCCGCGCCGATGAAGCTGTCTCGGCAATCTCCCCGAATGTAGTCTTCGGAGAGCGGGGAAATACAGGGAGGGAATCAGCATACATGCGTCTCGCTAGGAGCAATGGCGATCAACAAACAAGGAACTGGAAAGGGGGCGTGGTCACGACAGTAAGCCAAGCGTCGGTATCACTGTAGAGCATCCCTATACGTGATGAAGGGATCGTCTCTAAAGTGCAGTATGTGTTGGCCTATGAGGGAGTGAGGGAAAAGAGACACGGGGTGACTAGTTAAACACATGTCAATGCCTAACTCTCGTAGCTGCTCTCAAACCCCTAACAGTACCCCTCCCTAATGGCCTATTCATGGGTCGAGGTTTAGTGGGATGTAATGTGTGAAATTCTCGTATCAGTCTGGCAGCATGGATATGTTCTGCTGGTTCCCAGGATCTATCCTCAGGTGGGTAGCCTACCCAATCCACTCGATATTGTAGTTTACCCCTGACTCTAGAGGAGTTCAAAACTTTCTGGACTTCATATTCTTCTTCTCCTTGAATGGTTAGTGGAGGTGGAGGCGTGTCTGGGTTCACAGGGGGTAGGTACTTTTTAAGCAATGAACAATGGAAAACGGGGTGTATTTTGGTTTGTGGAGGTAATTGTAGTTTCAAGGTCACTGGGGAAATAATTTTTACTATCGGAAAGGGACCTATGAAGCGGGGCTGGAATATTCTTGACCCTTCCATTCTAAGGTTCTTAGTGGACAGCCAGACTTTCTCTCCTACATTATAAGTGGGTTCCTTTCTCCTTTGTTTATCTGCCTGTTGTTTCATGGCTTCTTTGGCTTTATGCAATTCACCTTTCGCTGTTTCCCACACATCTTTAATCAGCTTATGTTGTTCTTCTAGTGCTGGGACTAAGGCTGGGGTTTGATCCAAGACTAAAGGAAGCATTCTAGGGTGTTGAGCATGGTTGAAATAAAAAGGAGACACACCTGTAGCGGAATGTTGTGAATTGTTATATGCAAATTCCGCTAAGGGCAGAGCTTGAACCCAAGTAGAAGAGAGAGTGGTAAGCAAACAGCGGAGATATTGTTCTAGAGTTTGGTTGGTTCTCTCCGTCTGTCCGTCTGTTTGTGGGTGGTAGGCTGTCGATAACCTATGATCAATGGCTAGCGTTGAACATACCCCTCGCCAGAATTTGGATACAAATTGGGGACCTCTGTCTGAAATAATCACAGAAGGCAAACCATGGAGTCCTACAACTTGCTCTAAGAACACCTGCGTTAATTCTTTGGCTGAAGGAATCTTTTTCAGGGGAATGAAGTGAGCCATTTTGGATAACATGTCTACCACTACGTAGATGGTGTTGTAACCTTGACATCTGGGTAACTCAGTAATAAAGTCCATGCTAAGTGTATGCCAGGGTGAAGAAGGAACAGCTATGGTTTTTAATAATCCTGTGGGTGCACAATGAGACGCCTTTTGTCTAGCGCAAGTAGAACAGGCCTTAACGAACAACTGGATATCTTGAGCCATGTTCTCCCACCAAAACCATCTGTTACATAGATTCTGAGTCTTCACTCTTCCTGGGTGACCAGCTAGCACGCTGTCATGACACCATTCTATAATTTGTTTCTGTAAAGCCTGAGTGGGGATAAACAACTTGGAGTCATGGTAATACAATTCATCCACAATAGTGTTGTCTTTGTCTTTTACCCATTGTACCGGAGGAATGGTACCATACAAGGCTTTTAATTCTTCCAGGAAGGATCTATCTGTGTCTCCTACACCAATGATTTTGTGTACCGGTATGATCGGGAGAGTATGATCCACTGTCTTTTCCATTGTGTGGCCCAAACGAGATAGTGCATCTGCTTTGCCTTGCTGGGGTCCTGGGCGATATGTGATGACAAAATCGTACTCACTAAAGAAAGACACCCATCTCATTTGTCTAGGAGTAAGGGCTCTAGCTGTCCTGAAAAACTGGAGGTTTTTATGATCCGAGTAGATGGTAACAGTATGGGGAGAGCCTAATAGATGATGTCTCCATTCCTGAAAGGCTAATTTAATAGCCAATAGTTCTCGTTCTCCAATGGTATAATTTTGTTCAGCAGGTAGTAAAGTTTTGGAGTAGTAAGCAATGGGGTGTAATTGTCCAGTAGTGATGTCTCTTTGTGATAACACTCCCCCTACGGCATACTGAGAAGCATCTGCTTCCACAAAAAAGGGTTGGGTGTTGTCTGTGTGTTTAATCACAGGCGCAGATGTGAACTTAGTCTTTAGCTTCTGGAACGCTTGTTCTGCGTCATCCGACCAATGAAAGGGGACTCCCTTCCGTAACAACCTTGTTATGGGTGCCACCGAGTCCGAAAAATGATCAATAAAACGCCGATAGAAATTGGCGAAGCCTAAGAAGGATTGGACTTCCTTAACAGAAGAGGGACTCGGCCATTTTAGTAAGGCTTGAATCTTTTGGGGATCCATGACTATACCTTCTGGATTGATGATAAACCCCAAAAAGTCGATTTCTTTTGTATGGAAGGTGCTTTTGTCCAATTTAGCATACAATTGGTTTTCTTGTAATTTTCTCAGGATCTTTTTTACATGGTCAACATGGTCATGTTCATTCTGGGAGAAAATTAGTATGTCATCAATGTATACTATGACAAAGATGTCCAGGTATTCTCTAAGTATATCATTGATGAAATATTGAAAAGCCGCAGGGGCATTACAAAGGCCAAAAGGCATTACACAGTACTCAAAAAGACCGATGTCTTCCACGCATCACCCTGTTTAACTCTAATTAGATGGTAGGCTCCCCTAAGGTCTATTTTAGTGAATATCTTTGCTCCTCTTAGTTGGACGAGAAGAACAGGTATGAGGGGGAGAGGGTATTTGTTTTTTATTGTAACCTTGTTGAGGGCTCTGTAGTCCAGGCAGGCTCTCAGACCCCCTTCTCTTTTGTCTATAAAAAAGAGAGGCGATGAGGCTGGGGACGTAGAATGACGGATAAATCCCTTGTTTAACATGTCATCAAGATATTCTCTTAAGTACTTGGTCTCAGAAGGCGTAAGAGCATATATTCTACTGCTAGGTAAATCTGCCCCTGGTATTAAATCGATGCGTCAGTCGTAACTGCGATGAGGGGGTAATTTGGTAGCTTCGATTTCATTAAACATGGCTTGAAACTCCCTGTATTCCTTCGGAACACTTTCGGTCACAGCTATGTGATGTAAGACACATTGTAGAGGTGTTATCTCATCTCTTGCTTCCTGGTAACAATGCAGACGACAATAGTGAGAGTGCAGAACCACTTCTCTCGTGGCCCAATTTATCCGCGGATTATGTACCTGTAACCAGGGGATACCCAGGATAGCGCCAAAATTGGGAGCATCAATCAAATCAAACACTATTTGCTCTGAATGCCCATTACTCATTACCATTACTAAAGGTGGTGTTTGATGTATGATTAGACCAGAGGATAGTTCAGTCCCGTCTACTGCTCTTATGGGTTCAGGGTGTTCTTTCGGGATGAAAGGGAACCCTAACTTTTGAGCTAGTTTGATGTCAAAAAAATTACCTGTGGCTCCCGAATCCAGAAGTACAGACATGTCACCTCTACTCTGTGCAGTATGAATAAAGGTGACATTGAGCGAGAAACGTTTTACAACTAGATGTTTTGGGGGCGAGATCTGGTTTTCCTTACCACTTGAAGAAGCGATCTCCTCATTCTTCAAGTGCGTTAGTTTTCCTGTTTCTGAGAGCAACTGGCATTTCTTCTGATAGGGGTTTTAGGTCTCACAGGACATTCTTTGGCGTAATGTCCTCCTTTGCCACAATATAAACAGAGATTGTTTTTGCGTCTCTTGTCTTTTTCTTCTGCTGTTAAAGGTCCTCTCACACTACCTATCTGCATGGGTTCTACGGTGTCTTTAACTTCTTTTTTCTCTGAACGGATCAGGACATATTTGGAGGCTAACCCTTTTCCTTTTTCCCCACGTCGTTCATGCAATCGATGGTCTAATTTGACTGTCATTTCTATAAAAGAAGGACAATCCTCAGGAGGGTTTACGATCTGGAACAATAAATCTTTCAATTCATCCCCTAATCCTCTATAAAATAAGGAAGTTCCTTTATCTTCTGGCCAATGTGTTTCTGCGACAAGTCTGTTAAAACTGGTTATATAGGACAAGAGGTCTTTATCTCCCTGTTTGAGATTTAAGAGTTCGTCACTAGCTTGCATATAGGTGTGTTTAGCAAACAGACTTTTCATCTTGTCTAGGAATGATGGGTAGTCATTCAAAAGAGGATCATTAGATTCTATCAAGGGAACCGCCCATTCGGCCGCGTTGCCTGCCAGGTAAGAGATAACAAAGGCAACTTTAGCAGAGTCATTGTGAAAAGACGCAGGTTTACACAAAAACTGGAGCTGGCATTGGTTTACAAATACATTGAATTTAGAGCTGTCGCCTGAAAATCTTTCAGGCATAGCTAATGGAACAGGACTTGGCGTAAGGACTGTTACTTGTACCGGGGACACTTCTCCTTCTACTCTGGCTTCCGCTCCAGTGGGAGATGAGGGTAATGTGAATTTCGCAGGTTGGATATAGCTTTTCCTACTTTTTGGGATAGTGCCAGGGTCTCGGTACTCAGGGATTTTATGCTGCAATGCTTCTGTTTGTAACCTTTGATTCTCCTGACGCAACCTCCCTACTTCTGCCTGGAGTTCTACTACAGCTGTAGCTAGGTCTTCCATAGTAGGGGTGGGTATCCGGGTGTCTATCTCAGTACCGTTAGGATTCATCTTCACTCGGGTGAACAAAAAATATGTGGGCTTGGCTTTCTGTCAGGGTTCGATAACCAGATGCCCAAAATCCACAGGAGTGAAGAGAAATCCCCTTAACCTCTAAAAAACAACCACAGGATTGATGAAGAACATACACTCCTATGGGCTGTTCTCTAAAAGTATGGGGGAAAATTCCAAGGAGTGTCCACCACTCTCCCCATACGTGGGGTGGGTTAGTGCAGGGGGTAACAGGTCTGTCTGGTCTCAGGATGCTGGAAAAGGAAACAATAAGAATATACCAATACACTGTACTATAAACCAAACTAGCAATACATTGACATGTGATTAGCATAGCATTCCACTTACCCCAAGTAGGTCTCGAAATGTCCTTGAAGAGTAGCGTGGGTAATATATGGGACTCAAAGAGATAGGAGTCCTGAGGGACTGGGAAGGGCTACTCAATATCTCACTCACACGACATACATCCATTCAGACCAAAAATAAAGTGCCACAGAAGCAACTCAATAGGTTTAACGTGGGGAGTTGCGGAGTAATGGCCGGCTCTTCTGGGGCGCCGAAGAGCGGAGCATCTACTCGCACAAGCGAGGCGAAGCCCGGCCCAGGACCAAGCACTAGGTGGAGCAACACACTCCCACACAGGGAAAAAGAAACGGAAAAGGTGGAAGAAGACTCGAAGAGCCTTCTACCCGGAATACCTTGAGGCACAGCGTACCAATAGCGGGGAAAAGCAAACTCGGCTTTCAAGCCTAAACGTGCACCGACCGGTGCGAAGGGAAAGTGTGCCCAATGGGAAAGAAAACAAACTTCGGCGTCCAAGCCGAGAGGTGCACCAAACGGTGCGACGAGGAATAGGAACCCGGTTTCTAAGTTAACCGGAGATTGGAAAGTAGGTAGGCGGAGAAGTCCGCGCCGATGAAGCTGTCTCGGCAATCTCCCCGAATGTAGTCTTCGGAGAGCGGGGAAATACAGGGAGGGAATCAGCATACATGCGTCTCGCTAGGAGCAATGGCGATCAACAAACAAGGAACTGGAAAGGGGGCGTGGTCACGGCAGTAAGCCAAGCGTCGGTATCACTGTAGAGCGTCCCTATACGTGATGAAGGGATCGTCTCTAAAGTGCAGTATGTGTTGGCCTATGAGGGAGTGAGGGAAAAGAGACACGGGGTGACTAGTTAAACACATGTCAATGTTTAACCCTAGCAGCTGCTCTCAAACCCCTAACAGTCGGTAGGGAGTTGGTGGGCTGTTGGGAGCAGGCTGAATTCTATTGTGTGTGGGTGTGTTCGAATAGCATGCCGGAGGTTGAGCTTTGCTATCTTTAAATGTTGCCAGGGGGGCTAGCAGGTCAAATCTATTTGAACACGGGATAGTAGGAGTACCCCCTCCCCTGTTTTTAGTGGTGTCCTCTGATATGGGGCAACCTGCTGATTGAATCATGTCAGTGGGAGGGGGGAATATTGGCTGCATAGTTCCAGTGGCTGCTCCTTACCCCACTGCTCAAAAGGAAGAATAAAATGATAATAACGTATCGCTATTTTTCCTATTGCAGTCAGTGGCGGGGCAGGGCTGGCCAGAGCAGGGGGAGGGGTGGTTTGCCCTTCCTAAGTGTGCATGACAGTTATGCGCACTTTGCATGTTCCCCACCAGGCTGCATTACATAGCCTGGTCAGGAACAGGCTCCCTGTCCCCGTCTGAGCCCCGAACCACGGTGCTCAGACCACCTGTTGCCAGTCGTGACTGGAGACAGGAAGAGAAGGGAGCCATCCAGTCCGGGAGCAGCTGCTTCTGCGTAGTTCCTGCCTTTTGTTGTGAAGTATTTACTATTGTGATGCCTACAGCATTTACTGGCAGGGGTACTCCTTCACACTTTTTATAAAAGGCTTTAATTTTCGGGTTGTGTGTGCTACAAGATTTATATCTGTCTCTTAATATCGACTCCACCTCTTCAATTAAATTGGCAATATCAGCTAAGGTGCAGTTCTCTGCTGCTCTCCTCCTTATTCTTTATGTTTCCCCTTGCCTGACCCAACATCAGAAGCTTTACGCTTGCCCATGTCGAGGGATAGACTATCTGCTGTGCTCCCCTCCCGCTCATACCACTCGCTCACTCGGTACTACCACAGTATTTCTATATTATCGCCCTCACAAGTTAAAATAGAAAAATCAGTGTAATTCAGCATAATATCCAAGTAGTGCCACGAGGAAATGGTGTAATGCAACTGCAGACGATTATAATGGGTCTACCTTTAGTTCCGATCACTTCCAAAGGAGACTGGTCTAGAGTCAGATTGGCTGGAGCCACGTGACCAATGCGCGTAAATGGAAACTCAGGCTCTTTACAATACCATGAGGTGCACAACAGGATTGGCTGTGAGTTCACAAAGGAAAGGTCATCCCTTCCGCTCTGTCAAAACAGAGGTAGAAGGTTGCAGTAGATCCGGGGTTCCTTCCTTACCCCAGGCACGAACTAAGATGAAGTGCTAGTGCAAATGCAGGCTTTAACCATGTGGAGGGCTCAGCTCTAGAGCAGGACTTTAAAATGTTCCCAGCTCCACAGAGGAGAGGAGACGAAGGACATACCGAGGGCAGACCATGACTCACAGAAGCAAGACCAAGAGTGTCGCCCTGCTCTGTCTACTCCTGTCGCTGACGAGCGCAAGACAGCTTGCGTCCATGTGGTGGAATGATAAAATGTGCTAAATGGCTCCAGGGAACTGCAGGTATTGTGAGTTACAGGGACCACCAAGGTAGTCCCCCAAACTGGTGAAACACAAGATGCTGGTAGTCAGCCGTGCTCACCCACTGGGGTTTGGGTTCCAGCGGTGTTTGGGCACAGGGCCTAGCAGTAGCTGACATTTTCACCTACCTATAACGTCCCTTTAACCCCTTGTGTGCGCGTGACGGCCGTGAGCCTTTACGTGTCACGGTGGGTGTGTTGGGAGGACTGCCCCCCGCCGTCCGAACCCCGCCCACTCTCTATTTCCCAGCACCACGGCGGAATTTACGCCTCGGTCAATTGGTAACCTTTGTTTTTTTAATGTAAAGTAAGATAGTCTTACCATACCTAACTATAATGTCACTGTATCCTTTGCATTTTACAGCACACATAGAAAGAGGAAAATGCCTCAGAGGATTGTTTTTGTGCAGGAAGGTGCCTTCCTGCACACAAACAATCGTGTTTACAATTCAGGCACCCTTGCACCATTGTGCAAGGTTGCCTGCATTGGTGCAAGGCACAGTGGCGCCAGTGCAAGGAAACAAAAGGAATGCGCAGTACAATGTAAAATACGGCGCATTCATGCCCTTTCCCTATCACGCAGTAAAGTGCAGCAGCAAGGTGGCTTGCAGTGCTGCATGATTTCTAGATAAATGTGCTCCTAAGAATTGTAAGCAGCCTTGAGTGTTTACACAGATTAGTCTCAGTATGACAATTTCAATATAACATAAAAGACTGTGTGCGCCAGGTACGAACCTATCTAAATCCTATCTGTAAAGGTTTCACCACTGTATGAAGGCTACAGGTAGTCTGATCTTTCGCTCCTTAAGAACTTGGGGCCAGAAGTAGGAAGGCTATTACCTGTCGGTAACAACAGAAATTAATGAATTTCGGCCGTTACCGACCGGTAATAGGCTTTTCTTATGTAGGTGGCCAATTTACAGATTCGGTAAATACCGAATTGGTATTTACCGAATCATCATTTACCGATTCGGTATTTACCGAATCTGTGAATGACATGTAGGAAGCACTTTGAAGAGTGCTTCTGTGCTTTAAGGATTCGTTATTTACCACCAACTGTTAGTTGGTGGTAAAAAACGAATACCTCTGAAATGCAAATCTGTGCATTTACACCAGTGCCATGTAGCAGACATACATGCCCTTAGGGCATGTATGTGTGCCACATGTGCACACAAGCACTATTCAGGGGTGCAACAGGGTGTCAATGTGACACCCTGCCACCCATGACTCTTTCCCCACAGGCCTCCAGGCCCATAGGAATGAATAGCAATTACAGAATCGGTAAATACCGATTCGGTAAATACAGAATCTTACAGATTCGGTCATTTTTACCGAATTTTTGGCTACATAGCATTTACCGATTCTAAAATACCGAATCGGTAAAATTCGATATTTTAGAATCGGTAAATACTATTTACCTACATCTAGCCCTTGGTTTTTTTAAGTGACTAGTATCTCTTTGGACATGTTTTGCATATAGTGCACACTGTTCTTAGTAGATACTTTTAAATACTTTGTGATGTATTTCTCATGAGAGTTTTACTCTATGCAAACAGTGTGGTACACATTAAAATGGCTCCATAGAGTAAAAACACTGTTTACAATACCCAGTTTTCTACTGACACCCATTTAATTTCTCACTGTAGGTTCGGTGACTGAGGGGTTTGATACAGGTAAAGACTGTCCGTAGTAGGGCATCAGTTATGTAACAGGGTTTGAGTAGCTGGAGGAACTTGGCTTTCTCTAACTGAACAAAGTGTGCAGTAGAGGTTACCCTTTTATCCGTGGTTGTTAGCCAACATGAACTCGCTACCCATGAAGTGTATTGTATAGGGTCAATGTTGCACATAACAGAAGCTTGTTTTACCTATAGGGATTGTATGTATCACACCATTAAAGATGCTTTATATTATTCTGAGCTATTTTGCACTTAGTTTCATAGCTCTAATGCCAAACCTGCCTATATAGCAATGTGCATAAAAGAAGCTTGGATGATGTCACCAGTGATGTCATCAATTATGTCATTTGAGATGTCATCAGTGACATCATAAATGATGTCATAGAACATGTCATGAGTGATGTAATATTTGAGCTCATTAGCAGTGCATGGCAGGGGCACAAGTTATAGCTAGCTCTGATAAATGTAACTGGTAAATTTCTGTGTATTTTTAGTTCAAAACGTTAATGTTGTCACTAACAAATTCACCTAACTATAATGTCACTTTAACCTTTGGTTTTTTGCAGTGAATTTCTAACATTTGTTGTACCCAAAAACAGATCTTTTTATTACATCTAACTATAACATTATTTTACTGTTCGTTTTTTTCAGTGAATTTTGCCTTATTTGTTTAACAAAAAGTGATATTCCAGTAAAATACGTAAAGTCAACCTACTGCATGCACGACGGGGGCCTGTGGGGGAGGGCAATCCTTAATAGGCCGTGGGGACCCTATCCCCCGGGGCTCTAATTTATTAAAAAGGGGACGAGCTGCTCGCCACCCCTCCATGAGCCATCTCAAGCACCAGGAACCCCATCCCACATTCGTGTCTTTATAGTAGGTGGATGCCCCGGGGGTCACCAGAGGCTCCCACCAACCAACATGTTTAGGACCCCAGGAGGCCCCCCGCATGGTATGGGAGCCAGCCTTACTACCGCCCAGAGTGAGCAACTGCTTTTTATATGCTCCCTCCAGGCAGGAGCAATATGTGTTTTGTTCCCTGCCCACATCAGTGCAGCCAGGTAAACAGAGGACGAGTCTTCTCCCTGCCGATGGGTGCATTTTTAAATATCCCGTTTGCTGGGAGCAGACTAAGGGGCTCATTAGGATGGCGGACGGACTTGCGTCCGTCCGCCACCCTAGAGTAGGAGGGACCGTCCGCATGGGCTGCGGCGGTCCCTCCGTGCAAATTAGGATGTGACCGCCACCCTGGCGGTCACATCCTGGATATTTAACATTGCGGCGGGTGCAGCTTCAAGCTGCACCCGCCGCAATGTTAAAAAAGCATACATTGCATATGTATGCAGCAAGCAGCAGGCACCGCGCGGTGCCTGCCGATTGCTGCATACATATGCAGGGGGGTACCATAGGTACCCCCCATGTGCACCCCCCACCCCCCCTTTACCCAGGGGGCCCGCAACGGGCCCCCGCAGTGAAGCACCGTATGCTTTTACACGGCGGAATATCCGCCGTGTAAAAGCATTTCTTTCTGTGCATCCTAATATGGTGGACGGTGTCTGAGAGACACTGTCACCATATTACAGCTTTTCCGCCGCGGTTGTAAGCCAACCGCGGCGGAAAAGCTGCGGACGGAAAACAGGACCCACCAGCCATCCTAATGTGGCGGTGGGTCTTTGGTTGGTCCGCTGCGGTTTTTCCGCATCCTCCGGGCCGGCAGTGGATTCCGCCGGCCCAGAGGATGTGGAAAAACCGCTATCCTAATGAGCCCCTAAGTCTTTGCTGCCAGGAAACTGCAAGTGATGGGGCCCCGGGGAACATTTAAAGCTCAGGAAAGGGGGGCCGCAGCCCCTCTGTCCATAACAAATACATTGGGCCCCAGGGAATCGGGTTCCGGGGTCCTAAATGGGCTGGGGAGGGGGCACCTCTGACACACCCCTCCCCATATATATATATATATATATTTTAATATATATGTTTATTTTTACTGCGGTCTGGTGGACCCCTACAGGATCTCTGGAAAATTTCCCCATGGGGCCTAGGAAAGCTGGGCATCCCTACCATGCCCCATATATCCTTTTTTTTTTTAAACTTCTGGACAGGAGACCAAGTCCTGCGTCCTGTAATGACTGCCAGCAACATTTTTTTCATGTTGCTGGGAGCCAATCAGAGTCTGACCTCTGCTGGAGTGAGATAGCCCAAATGAAAAAAGCTTCCTGGGCCAATCAGAAGTCTCTATTTTTAAATTGGAGCTCCCGCAAGACTCTCACGGACCCGACTGTCCAGATCTACAAATATTTTTAAACTTTCAGTTTTCAAAAACTAATAAATGGATTTACAACAAATCATTAAAAAAAACAATCTGTAAATCATGATCCAGCTTCCTGTTAAATTTAGTGTAATTCCGTTCAGCAGCATTTACTGTCATGCTTCTTAAAGAAGTCTATGGAAAATGCTTGGGGATTTTCTGTTTTGGGACCCCCCTTTTTTCTTGGCCCCCGCTTGACAGATCATCTCAAATCCTCCTGTGGACAAACTAGGCAAAGAGGAGCACTTTTTTGGAAAGTTTTGTGAAGATTTGTAAAGCTGTGCCTAAGTTATAAGAAAAACTGACATAAGTAAAAATGGTACACCTCGTTGTGAATGAAGTGTTAAGAGTTCCATAAACTAAGGGCCAGTGATAATGAAACAGGACTCAAAAGGGACGATTTGGAGTTTGGTTCAAGCCCACTGGCTTGCATGGTCAGCAAAGGAAAGGCCCCTTTGGCTAGCCGGTTTTCGAAGAGGAGTGCCCATCATGCCTAGAGAACTCCACCAGGGCTCTCTGAGACTTCAGTAGAACAAGAGTAGCTGCTGAAGCAGCTCTGCTGAAGGCACTAAAGGTTTGTCGAGCAGGTGCTATTTTTAAAGTGTCCACTTAGCAAATTATTTTTTATTTTTTTAACAAAAATTATGGCCCTGGGAAAGGTTTTTTCCCCACTGGGTGGAGGTATATTTTCTTGTTTGGAATAGCAAAGATTTCCCTGGCATTCACAAAGAGAAAAAATGTACGCTGCGATGTCCACCCTAAATGGGATGGACACTCATATGTACATTGACTGATGGCTATTTGGTGGATGGGTCATTGGTCAAAAGTTTCCACTAGTAGGGCGAGTTGAACCTCTGTCGTCAGGAATCTGGCACTTCCTCCAACTCTCAACAGAGCAGATGAACCACACATTTAGATGACTGGGCATCTGCCATTTTTTGTGGGATCCCCTCAAATGCCAAACTTTAAATTAGGCCCACAGTCTCCCAAGTTGAGTGCAGAGGAGATGAGTTGTTTTCCTATTGGATAAGACTAGGCTTTGACAGATCAAGTAAAGGTTGCTTATCAGAGGAGATAGTTCTCCCAACAAGTTGTAGTCCAGATTAAATCCACTGTCCCATGAGGGGGATAGGGACAATGAGCTAGACATTGATGGTGGGTGTCCGCAGGGTATGGGCCAGAGGAGATGCAAAGTAAATCATGACTGCAGAAGTGTTCATTAAATTGGCACCATTTGCTATTTTACCTAGCATTGGTTTACTGGTCTCTGAGAAGGAAGAGAGCAAGTACATCATATACACAAGATAATACAGACTGCCAAAACAAGGTAAAACACTTATACTAAAAGGTGAATAGATCTGATTGATGATTCTGACATAGTCGCTGTCGAATAGGACCATGATAGTGTGATGAAGCGATACCCTCAGTAATCAATAACGTCTTTACTGATATTCTGTACAAGAGACTCTGAAGCAAGTCGATCATCTTTAGTAGTAGTATATAGTGTTAACACCCAGATTTTTTGACAACAGAATTGAGTGCACTACAGTGGATAACAAGGTATGAAAATGCGGGCTGACAAGTGTCGAGCTACAAACTTCAGCCCGTGTGCACAGCAGCAAAGGTCTGAGGTCTCTAGGTGACTGAGTACATGTAGAGCACTTTTCAAAATGAATTTGAATGTTAGTGCTTTTTCATCCATTAATAGGAAACACTGCAAAGAATCGGAAAAGGAAATTCAGGCTTTTGGTGGATTAACTAGGGCGTCATCAACCCACTCCCCGCCTCCTCACAAGGGCGAGGCTTACTGTGACACCTAAAATCAATGTCTTAATTAAAGTAATAAAAATCTTCTTCTTTAGAAAGGGAATTTACCCAGCACAAACCTTGGTTACTGCTTTACTCACAAAAAGTATTTTGAACTAGGCAACACACGGAACACCACTGTATACTATGATGCAGCACTGTTATTTACATCTTTAATTGGGATGGTGGGTGTAGTTTTAGTCTAAGGGCCTGATTTAGAAATTAATGGATGGGTACTCCACCACAAACGTGACGCACATCCAGTTTGCCTTATTACAAGAACATATATGGGATAAAGTGCCCCCTGTGGTACAGTATACGGATATTGCGAGTCACCGAGGAGTTCCATGACCATATGTCCCTTTATAACGGTATGGAACTCCAAGGTTATTACATAGTCACACTGTTGTAACTTTCCTCATTTCCCACTTCCCTCTTCCCCCCTCTCTTTCTCTGCCCTCTTGGTATGACCCGCGCTCCATCCTGGAGTGCGAGATAGAATGTTGGTGATTGATGAAGCCGCCAAGCCAGGAGCACCTGTTGTACTTATGACGATTAAACTTAAGTTGGAACCTACAATTTGTAGTGCTTTATTACTACATTTGTGGCGACGAGGAGCTGAGCCAGGGTCAGTTGGGTGTTTCCCCCTGGATAAAGTTGATGCTTGTGCGGAATATTGAATTTACAATAAGTACTCACCAGTTGATATTGAAGATCACAGGACAACAGACATACCGGTAACCCAGGCTGTATTCATCGAGGTGTTCCCTTGGATGGACGTGAAATCTTCGACTCGGAAAGAACAGGAAGTCGGGTGTGAAGCCTCGGTGAAAAGTGAGAGGGTGCCGCGTGGAGTAGGGGAACGTTCCTTCCTCAATTGAGGTCTGATCGACGTCTGTGGATCTGGTTACCAGTGCTCTCGGGGAGCATTCCGCGGTGGAGGAAATAGCAGTGCGTGAACCAGCGGAAAGAATAGCCGGGATAGCCGTTTGTGAAGTGACGGTGAAAGAGTGGTCCAGTAGCGGGACACGGTTTTCCACAACGGTGAAAGTAGACGCTGAGGTGGAGCAGGTGAGGAGGCTCGTCTGCAGTTGGTGTAGCTGGACTGTTGGGGCAGCGCGGTGCAGGAATAGTTTTCCTTCGAGGTCAGAGGGGTCGAAGACGGATTCTGACCGCAGCAGTGCTCTCTAACTAAGCCGTCCTCGTGACTAAAGAGGGGCAGGCTTCACCCAGACTGGTTACTGATCGGGAGCCAATGCTGAGCGGAGAATCCTTTCTTTTTTTTTTAAGTAAGAGTACTGGTCAGCGGTATAAATCGCCCCTGGAGAAATTTAGGTACGGCATCGTGAGGTGTTTGTCTTTCACGGAGGGAGAGGCAGTGCACAATTGGGAGAGAAAGGAACAGTGTTCTTGCTTCAAGGAACCGCAAGGTCGTCTACAGGAAGTTCCTGTTCTGCAAGCGGGAAATAGACAGAGGACTCTGCAGCCTAGAGGTGATGGTGCAAAGAATCAAGACTGGTCAGCACCTGTGGGAGTCGTACCAGTCTAGGAGGTGAGCCGTGGAAGCTGTGTTAGCAGGAAGGGTGCGGAGCAGGAAAATAGTCGCATTTTTCTTTCTTTTAAGTAAATTTAACCGAGGCGGAGTGTGCGGCGCTCGAGACAAGGGTGAGTCACAGCAGTGGAAACACTGGGAGGAGCGTACAGCGGAACCTAGTGTGAAGTGATAATTGAAATGAAATGGTGACAGCGCGTGATAGGTGTGAGTACATACCAGAGGAACAGGGGTGTAGCGAACCTTAGTTCCCGTGAGAGAAAACTAACGGAGGCAGCACATTGAGCCATTTGAAATATCTGAGAGGATCAGGGAAGGTGTGCAACCCATGTGGCCCCGTGGTAAATGTAACTGAAAACGCTAATTGAAGCAGTGTGAGGAGATCCAAGAGGAACAGAGGGGGCAGTGAACCCTAATTCTCGCGAGTGAAAACTAACTGAGGCAGCACATGGAGCCATGTGAAATATCTGAGAGGATCAGGGAAGGTGTGTAACCCCTGTGGCCCCGCGTCATTCTGCCGTTTGAAATGTCTGGAAGAATCAGGAAAGGATTTTAACCCAGGTTGCCACGCAGAAAACGGAACGGAGGCAGCGAGTTGAAGCTGCGTGAGGAGTCTCAGGAGGAACAGAGTGTGGGGCTAACCTCTGGTTCCGAGCTAGAAACCGAACTGAGGCACGCTTTGAAACTGTGTGAGGTTATCTCGGAGGGGCAGGGAGTGCAGTGAACCGCAGTATAAGTGTTCGGAAAAGACGTTGAGGAAGCACGTCGTGGGAGAGCTTTGTAATTTCAGATGTTCTTTCACTAAGGGAACGGTGATCATTAGCATACAGGCGTGTGGGCAGACACCTTTAGTGCATTTAAGGATAAGGAGAAAACCTCACCGACAGTTTATTAACCCCACGGCTTGAGGGAACCAATTTCTGGTACTTGGAGCCACCGAGTGGCCATCTTGTTGGTGAGAAAACACCATAGTGCCACTCACTAGAAGGACAAGAAAAGAAAAACCAATATAAATGGGTGATTACCATCTATCGTCACCCTTCGGTCTTTAGTGGCCCACTTACCTGACATCTCATTTCAGTAATTCCAGTCAGGTCTTTGGCGTGACATTCATATTGTTCTAACGCAAGTGCTGTATATCCATAAGGGCCCTAGGGGGAGATGTGGCAAACAGATTAGCAAGGCTCCGTAGTGATCAGTTAGTGCACTGTTGTGCTGTATTATTGGTGGGGTGGCATCTTCCGGTATTGCAGCACATCAAACATGGAGTGGGGCCGAATGTACAATCTCCCTCCGCCTAAGCCGTTCATGGAGGAGGTTAATAAAAACATTGCAGAGTGGAGGGAGTGGAAAGTGTATTTTGAAAACTATTTGTTAGTCCTGGAGGAAGAGGTAGCATCTCTGTCACCGGAAGCAAAAGCGGAAATTCTACTCCACAGCTTAGGTAAGGGTGGAAGGAAAATGTATCACAATATGGAGAAGGTTTTCATGACAGGTACTGACAGAAACATATATGAAAATATTCTGAACGTGTGGGATGAATATTATATACAAGCCACAAGTGGAAAGGCACTTAGGGATGAAAAGCTCAGAGAAAGAATGGATGGCAAAGAGGATGTCAGAACCAGCAAGATATCTCAGAGATGCACGGTTAAAATAGATGAAGTTGAGACAGAAATGATTACTGACTCTGGTTCGAGATATAGCATGGTAAGCAAAAGAGATTGGGACAGAAAATTTGCAAAAAAACATAGTAATGAGCTAAAAGAGGCCAACACCGTCCTGAAAACATATGCAGGGGAGGATATACAGATTATTGGTCACAAAGTCATGGATGTAGTTTATAAAGAAAGCAATACGAGGAGTACTATATACATAACAAGAGGTGTTATCAACATGCTAGGGTGGAGAGATCAACAGAAGTTGAGGATATCATGGGAGAAAGAAATAAAATGACACAGGAATGAGTTGGCATGGTATCAAAGCAGACAAGATACTAGAGGTGAAACTGTTAATGTCTGCAGGCAACCACCTGAGAGAAATGCAGCATTGGAAAGAGCTGCAAAGGAAAAAGAGTGGGGAAGAGAAGCTATTAGGGATGAACACTACCAAAAGAAAAACACATATCAAAGCCAGGTGGAGGAAAGAGAAATACGTAAGAAACCAGAGAGAATGGACAGTAGGAAACAAAAAGTGAAGAAGGATGGAAAATTGGGAAGGGTGGTGGTGAGTGTAAATACCACAACCAAAGAACGAGGATGGCAGATGAATGAAATTGACCAGTCCGTTGGCAATGAGTTGCGGCACAGGATGATGCCGGATGGGTTCCGACCCGAGTGGTCAGAGGAGCATATGGACAATTGCGATCTAGAAAAAGTTAGAGGTGCAAGTTTCATCGAGCCTAAAGGAGGGAACAAAAATGTATACATACAAGGGATCGAGTATGGAATGATGGAGAGGGAGAGTGATATAAAGCCGAGAGACCTAAAAGGATCCCCACTAAAAGTTATGGAAGGGAAGAGGGGTCCAGTCTATGATCTTTGGAAGAAGCCGAAGTGCAATGGCTCAGAAGACACGTATGATTTCTTGTATGGCAAGCCTAAGAGGGAACAGGAGGACACACTTAAGCCTGATGAGACTCATGCAAATGATCGGTGGCTGTCTAAAACAAAATGTGACAAAGATTGCAATACTGGTCAAGGCCAAGAAAATGGGAGCAGAAGAAGGCCCAGGCCCGGCATGGATAAGGACATGGAAACGGAAGCTTGTTTCATCAGTGGTAGCCTTAGGGGTGTGTCCTGGCCCAAGCTACTGCCTAGAGAAAAGGACTGTACAGCCATTCTAAATCTTCCGGTAAGGGATGGTAATTCCAGCAGTAGGAATTTGGAATCCCAGGGAGAAATAGACGGTGTAGCAAGCTCGGACATGGGAGAGCTAAGTGTGAAATGGCGGTGATTCTTCGTTTTCACCAATATGGGGATGCCCATAGTGTTACATAGTGCGTACATTGATTAGCTTTACCCATACCTTAATGGTGCACTCCCTGTTGGCTCCAGACATTTCCAGTTGTCTAACGTTTGACAAAGTAACCTTATAGCCTCCCCCTTCCTTTTCTGAATTTTAAATGCACCAGACTGTTACAGTTTATTAACATGGGAAATGTAACCTGATAACTTTACTTATCTCTTCATGAATTTTAAAAGAGTCTTATCTTATCTCTGTAGATGTATATGAGAATAGAGCCACTCACTCTATCGATACAGAACATGCCTTGGGACTATATACGCATTTTCTCCCCTGCCCCGCCTGTTTGGGCATTTCACAAATCTGTCCAGAGCTATTGTACCACAGTTAGTGTGCTGTTAGGACTGTTCTTATGCTTAAAACATCTAGGGGTCCCTGGCTTCCGACCCCAGTATTCGGTGCTGTATACTTCCCTCTCATCTTTCATTTTCCCCTTTTCTTTTCCCCCACCCACCTTCAGCTGTCCTGCATCCATTGCGTGGAACTATCCCTCTCTCCCTTCCCTACTTTTCCTTAAGGAGGGAGGTGTGTTGTAACTTTCCTCATTTCCCACTTCCCTCTTCCCCCCTCTCTTTCTCTGCCCTCTTGGTATGACCCGCGCTCCATCCTGGAGTGCGAGATAGAATGTTGGTGATTGATGAAGCCGCCAAGCCAGGAGCACCTGTTGTACTTATGACGATTAAACTTAAGTTGGAACCTACAATTTGTAGTGCTTTATTACTACACACACCATCACTTTTCCCACAAACCACTTAAGTCTTTCATGGTTATCTCTTTTATATGAAAGAGAGAACATGTTTGCAAACATGAAGAATAAAAATAGAATCTGTAGTTCAAAATTTAAAAAAAACAAAAAGCTGTAAGATATTTGTTGCAAAACGACATGAGAATCAGTTTAATCAGTTTAATACACGTGATTTTTTTTTAAAAAGGAGCAAGCGTTCGGAATGTGTACAAACATGCAGAAAGTTTCTACTTTTTCTATAATTACGTAAGGAGTGTACAAAAATAAACACGCTGCCATTTACATCTCTGTTCTGCTTATCAATGTACAGATAGAAAAACTGAAGAAAACAAAGCTCAGCTTTGTTTTCCTTCTTTAAAAACTGATTTAATAATGCTCCATGACCTGCTTTTTTCCTCAGCTGCTGGCATTGTGACGTCAGAACTCATGCAATACGTTTTTACAGTTGAGTGGCCATGTCATTTCTTTATAATAGGTAACTGGGTAAATCAGAATCGGCCAATTAGAAATTAGAGTTAGAGATGGGTTTTTAATACACGGATTGTAGAATCCCACATATTACTAGGATATTATGCGCTTGAAATAAGGCGGATAAAGTTTCCATCAGGTTCCAAGAGTTTGAAAAATGTATATATGCTCGACTCACACAATATTTTGTGTGCTTCCGTATTTGTAAGGTGCAAACGATTTGATATTCTAAGGGGTCATTTTAAATCCTGATTCTTTTAACTGAATTTTCTTCTTGGGAAAAATCTGCATGTATGGTGGATTTTTGCTACAAAAACGATAGCATTAAAGTGAGACTGGAGAAGTGACAGAGGTTAAAGATCTTGTAAAATGATTTGAAAATTAACAAACTTGGAATTCGTTACAAATATTTTGCATGGCCACACCCTCTGTATAAGCGCATGTACATTCACTCCTGCAGAACAATAGTATTCGGGTTCAGAGAGCACAGAAGTAAATCATCTTCAATACAGCACATCTCCACAAAATATACCACTGCTGATCACCTGCTTTGCGGAGTATGTTCTGTGTTTGGGACAATGTAGGAGAGGGGACTTTCGCATCTCTGCTGACCAGTGCTGCAACTGTCCCAGAAAAAGTTAAAAATACCTGCTAAGTGCCACTGAAGTCTAGATAAAATATAGAATTTAGAAGATAACCCTGCTGCGATGCACTTAGAAAGGGGGCGGCTTCTCTGTAAATATGCCCTCTCTACAGAGGCGTGTCTCTTTTCTTCAGGAGAAAGTACAACAGCCTTTTGAGAACTTCAGTTGTAGTTTTCCTGCTCATAACAAGTGCCACCACTGTTGACTCATTAGTTCTGCAGCCCTGCTAATGAGCGGCAGCACTTTCCTATTAAGTGTGTAGTAAACCTGCTGATAGGTCTGCCATGCGACAATGTTGGTTCTAATAGCATTGAGAACACCTGCACAAGTAAAGCACTAACTGAGCCTCAGTGCACCCCACCCCTTCCTCACCTGAAAACAGACAGACCAGAAGGCTGTACAAATGTTCACAAAGAGCAGTGACTTCACCTCCAGGAAGGTTCTAATTAAACCCCTTTGGCGCAGAGGTGTTTGTACTCTCTATCTGTGTACCATATTTTACGAATGACCCAACTAAACATGCGTTTGATGACCCTACGATTGTATACTGCGTGCTGATTTGTCTTCGTAGTGATGCTTGCGTATGATGAATGTACGTACATAAAGCTCAATTTTCTCTGTATGCATGTCTGCCTGTAGTAGTCATGTGTGTTTGCATGTTCAACTATAAGCATACTGTCTGCATGTTCACATGTGCATGTGGCTGATGTGTGGACTTCTGCCAGGAATCATGCTGCTTGTGTAGGTCTATCTGCCCATCATATTTTCTGTCCGGGTATGTGTTCATCCAATAGTTGATAGCCAACCCTACTACCTTTGTCAAAGCTTGTTTAATCTCATTCACTCTTTTTAAGTCTTGCTTACAGACAACTTGATCTATTGCGAACAATATAATACATAGAAGGGCTTTGGGTTATCACTTGCTCACGAATGGATGTCTTTCTTGTGAATCTCGGTTATCTGAACTTGATGCAATGGCTTTCCTCCCTATTCTCGTTTTTGTCTCGTCTTTGGAGCATAGATTCCATATCAACTTTTTGATTTGATGAGTTGTATCCTTTCACAGATGTCACGATGGAACTATTTTTTCATTTTTCTTTCCAACCCCACTTGAGTACATAGTTTACTTCATCGCTGTGCCATATGCTCATTCAACTTCACACCCTGTCTCAGTACTTTTGCTAGAGGCTTCCCAACGATCAACTACCCACCCCTCACTGCTTATCTGTGACTCTTTCTTGTAACAGGCTTTTATTTATTTACTTGTTTTAAAAAAATGTAACTTGTTTTGTTGGCTTTGGTGCTACTGGGCAGATCGTTTTTACCTACGTTCATCATCACAAGCATAGTTGTTTTTTATTCAAATGTATTGTTCGAAAGTGGTCATTGGCCCTAAGAAAACAGCAAACTAAAGTTTAAAAAAATTGCCAAACTCGCCGCTCATGCATTACAAGATATGCAAACCCATTAAATGATGACTGTGTAGACGTACACATGCCTCTGATGCATTGGTGGCCACCTTGCAATGCTTTTTGTTTATAAGGAAAATCATTCCAAGATGGCTGTGTGACACACTGGTCGCCATCTTGGAATGGCATTTCTAATTAATATAAAACATTCCTAGATGGACTCCCATAAAGGTACATGCATTATGATGGACTAATGGCCATTTTGGAATTGTCTTTTATTTTGTTTTTGCCATTGCCCATGAAAACAAACACTGGCAACATCCGTAGCTCAGAAATCGACATTCAAAGATGGTATTGTTTGGTTCTGTTGGTGCTTGCTTTACCCTAACACTGTTCTTCAAAATGTACATGCTTATTTGATAATGTTTGTGAATTTTTATGTAACATTTTTAAAAATATATAACAAATATTTGTCTCAGTGCTCCACTACTGTATCAAAGCACCCTGACAGCGAAATCTGTACAGATCCAATTATCGTGCATCCATACTACAGTCAGCAATGACATAAAATAAACAAATGCTTCCTTTATAGAAATGTGTTTTTAAAATTGGAATATGGATCACTTTGGTATCCGAAAGAGACAAAATGTTCCCGGTGACAGTGACGTTTGCCAGGCATTTAGACGTCAAAGCCCAGTGCCCGGCGCCCGCTATACCACTTCATCACGTTGTCTCACATAGCTGCCTTATTTAGGAAGAAATGATTATACGGTTACCATAATACAGCGAGTCCTGATAAATAAATAAACTGGTTAGACAATAATATTATAGTACTTGTAACCGACAAAATGTATAATACTTTTAAAACGTATAACCGACTGTTGTAATTAAAGGAGCCTCCTGCTGCTCAGCCTGCATCCACCAACTGCCACTCCACACAACTCCAGACCCCCAGGTATCCCATGACATCACACACATCCAACATTCCAAACATCATCAAGTACACAAGCACTCACTCTGGCTGACCAGTAGGGAAGAGACAAGTAAGTTATAACACAGACAAAACACAGTGAATTTAAAATGGCAATATGTTAGAAAACTAAAAAAACTAAGATTATGGATTTTTTTTTGTTTCGAAAATCTAAAGACGGTAGAACCATGTGGTGAATATTGAACTGCTGTTACCTCGTGGATTTTAGTGAAGAAAGTAATCCACCCTTAAGATCAATATGTAATACAGGAGGCATTGAAGTACCTTCGACAGCCCCGCATGTGTCTAATTTGTAAAGTTTGATATTTGTGTACCTTCACTTGTTCTTGTGACGAGTCGGAAGTTGTGTGCTTCTTGTTTAAAGTCCTGTTTCCCGACCTTCTTGATCTGAACCAAATGAAATATTCCTGTAAAGTGAAAGATGTGTGGTCAGTCAGGGGCCCTGTACACTACCACTGTGGCAAATACAACGCAGCTGCAATGTTGTGCCCTGATAAACAATGCTTACATATTATATTGCATACTTCCAGCAAAGTATGATACATATATATAAATATTTATTCAATCAGCCATTATGTACTCACTTACTTTGTCACAGTGGGTACCTGATGAGGTCAGTCCTCAACAAAGAGACAAAATAAAATAAAATAAATAATTTCTTTCCCTTAAAAAGATTTTGTTATGTTTCTTTTAAGTGTTATTTAACTCCACGTCATCCTTCTGCCTACAAGACCTGCAGACTTTCACAGCTGACTATTTTTTATTTCTCCTTTGGAGACAGGTATGGTGTACCACATATGAAAAGGTTAAATGAAGTGTTGTGATCCTGCTGTATGGAAATCTATCTCTTTTGCATGTACCCCAATTTTTTGATCTGAACGCCTGGCTTGGAACCAACATTCGTATTTCATACCCTAGAATTCTAGAAAAAAAAGTTGATTTGAACAATCAGGTAATACAAGTAACCATCTTGAATTAGCCAAATCGTCATCTTACCACACAAATATATATTGATTCATTGTGTGTCTTACATGGGCCATCTAGAGAATGATGTCCCAGGGAGAACTCTTTAAACAAGTTAACGTTCTAGAAATGGCTATTGATGGTGATTACCAGTGATCCAGGTCAGGGTGAAGAGAACCATTTTAAAGTTTACACTGCACAGCCCCTTTAAAGGGTAAATAGGATGTGCTTTATCGCTTCACTGGATGGCCCATTTGAAGGACCATGCAGTGAGGAGGAAAAAAACAGTTCTAGTTACACAATACTGCATCACTAACAATCACCAACGTATCCCCAAATCGGTTCGCAGACCGCAACATTTAAATTCACCTTTTTTATTGGGTGCAAAATGCAGTGTCCGAATTTAGAGATGAACTCTGATTGCCCTTGCTCTTGGGCTGCTCTCATCCTCAGAATGGTAAATAAGTTAATAATGCAGAGTTGAGTAGTTAAGTGATTTTTGTAAACTAAGGGCCTGATTTACAAGCCCATTGAGCCACCGGTGCGTCACTTTTTTGGACACACCCAGGGCCGGCCTGGCTACCGGGCATTTTGACATTCTACAGAGCTGGGGGCTGATTTCGTTGATGGGGACCTGCGTGTGCAAAACGAAATTCGTTTTGCATTGTTGATTTAGAAGCACATGCAGGTCTCGATCTACGAAATAGCCCCCACTGCAGTGATATCAGCCCCCAGCTCTGCAGAATGCCAAAATACCCGGTAGCCAGTCCAGTCCTGGACACACCGGCGGCACAGTGTGCCTGCCTCATATTTACAAGACCAAGTAAAGTCACCCTGCGTGACTTTTCATGGCCTTGTAAATATGAGCCCCTTTCACACATTACTCTGCGTGAAAGGGGCGTTCCATTGGTGTTGCTGTGGGTGTTCCCATGCAACATCCATGAACCCTGATGCATTCACAGATTTGCAAAGTTTTGTAAAGCTGTGAATGTGTCAAAATCCTACTTCCCCGTGGGAGGCGTAAGGAAGCGCAACGAGGGGAAATACTTTTATTTCTCCTTGTTTTTTCCTCTTTCTAAGCATGCTGTATTCTGCAGCTCACGCAGAAGGAAGAATATGCCATCACTGATTGTTTTTGTGCAGGGAAGGATACTCACAACTCGGGCACCTTTGCAACATGACGCAAGGGTGCCTGCGCTGGTGCATGGCAACCAATTGTGCACCAGCGCAGGGGAAAGCACACGGATAAAGCATTCCAGTACATTTAAAATGATGCAGCTCAGCGCAGCAAAATGGCTCGCGGCACCACACCATTTTTTGTAAATGGTGGCACTAAATACTTACTGATCATAGTAGAGCTCTATAACTTTGTTTAACAAAAGTTAGTGATTTTCAATAAAGGCTTGAAATGTGTGACCTGTGTGTGGTGCCTAACATTTTATTGCGTTTACCACCTTACCTGTCAATACATACTGCCTCATGTTTTGAAAATTTCGGTTTTTC
The DNA here is from genome assembly GCF_964261635.1 of Lissotriton helveticus. NCBI lineage: Eukaryota > Metazoa > Chordata > Amphibia > Caudata > Salamandridae > Lissotriton > Lissotriton helveticus. The sequence continues at coordinate 1,571,597,640 of NC_136069.1, read as the reverse complement.
TACTGCTTTGGAAACTGAAAATATTTCTACATTTGATCTTGTGAAATAGAATACTTTCCCCTCACTTTTCTTATAACACTCAAATGATGGTTCCTTCTATAGTTTGCTAAAGATTTTGGAACAGGAGATGCACTTTTCGAAAAACATCTAATTGTCATGAACCAAGGAAGAAAAATACTTGCAATTACAAGTGGTACTAATGGGATTGACTAAAACAAGTTCCTAGCATGGGAAGGACAAGGGTCGGGAAAGCAGGAATCTTCACATTGTTAACAACTGCAGGAAGGACAGACCGGAAGAAGAGCTGAAACTATAGTGAGTTTTGCAGGGTGTGATCTGTGCCGGTGGTTGCAGGTGGGGGGCTCTGGCATTCAATTTAGGGACCATGTCCTATTTTCATCATCAGACTCTGACATAGATTAAGAGAGAGAAAGTCAGAAAAGGGAGAAAGATGGAACAACGATAGAACAACAATGTCAAAGGGAGAAAACTGTGAGATAGAGTGTGGGGTAGCAAAGAAAGAGGCAAGAGGTGGAATCAAGACTATACACAACTCTTGCATTCGGCACATACTTTTTTTTGCACATTAATGTGATTAAGCACTGGAGTTTTGGCAACATTTGGCAAAATATATGTGAGTGGAAAACGAAATATATTTATGGGGCAATACTGCTGCAGAGATGCTCATTGGTACCAAGTCATCAAATGTTTCACCTGTATTGACTGATGCAGCCACCTTTCCGGTCTTAGGCGGAAAAAAGACTTATATAACATTAAAAAAAATTGCATTAACTAAATTGAGTTTTTAGTAGCTCATGTGCAATAAAATCTATTTTGTAGATAGTATCGTGTTCACTGTATGCTTTTTTGTTTCTTTCCCGTAAAACTTCTCAATCTGAGTCTAAATGGGCGGAAAGCCCACGTCTCGCCATGTGCCTTAAATGGTGTTTTTATTCTTCAAGGCACTGGTGCTTTAACCTTTCGACTCGCTGCCTTCATAGGGTGAGATTACCCCGCACGCACTGAGCAGTTTGATCGTATGAAGCCGGCAGATGGTAGTAATTCTGCAGGGGTATCCGAAGTTGCACTAACATTAGCTCGGTTTGAGCTAACATAAAGGGAAAAAAATGTGAAATATTGAAATGATTGTGGAGGGTGATCGTGCCCACCTGAGATAACAAGGTTCAAAGAGCAGTGAGAACACAACAACGATTTGAGCTGAAAAGTCACACATTTGGATTTCCATGTTTAAAATAAAAGACTTGTCTTGTAACTGTAGCATATTTTGTAAGGGAAACAAACAAGGTAAGAGGAGTCATTGTCACATCAGCAAAATATACACAAAGAACCAAACCAGCCTCCAGTGAAGATAGGGTTATGTGTTTCTGCCTTTTATATTTCGGGAGTTGAGAAAAAGACTGTCCATGAGTTAGGTACCAGCAACATCTTTTATTTATTATTAACATGCATTTACCCCATAAAAAAACGAACCCTCAGGGGTTTGGGGTGTCGGGGGGGGGGGGAGGGGGCGGAATGGAGCACCTTTGTGTTGCTTCATTGTTTTCTGTTTTGTAGTATCACCTTTTACTTAAAACCAATAAAGTCTGTAAAAAAAAGAAGTAAAAAAAGAAGATGCAGTCGCTATGCAGGGATAGGGTATGGTCTTTTCATTTCAAAACAAGTCTAGTCGACTTTCCGTGCCTTTTGGGATGTTATCGGGGCAATTCCCACCAAGTGGCCTGCTAGGGACATGGAAAGTATGGTGCCAGTATGCATTCTAGGGTCGTTGGCGCCTTTTTCAGGAATTTCACAATACGAAACTCCCTTGTGTGTAGTGGGCTTTCTCGACACCTGGTAAAAGTCAGTGTTTTATTTTAGCCCATGGGGAGTCGGCACCTATGCCAGGGAGCACTCTACCCATTTCTGAAATCTGTGGTGTTCAGTGGCCTTACAGGAGTGATCAGGGATTACCCCTGCGCTGTCCCTACCCATAAAAAGTCTGAGGTAAAATTGGGCTTGTGGGGCGGGTGGCATCAGGTGAGCTGTGGTGAGTCACACTCTCATTTTTAGTCCCCTATGACTTGTGGGTTTCCAGCCATGTTTCTCCTTAGGAAATGAGGACCTGTGGAGCATGGTCCGCTCACCCGGTGCTGCATAACCATGTCTCCACGGGGAGCAGTGGCATCTTCTGAATTCCTTTTTTAAGTACTCAGAGTGTCAAGGTGGACTGGCATCATACATGTGACGATGGATCCCCAGGGTGGCAAGGAATGTGCTCCCGCGGCCTCCACAGTCCGTGCCACAGGGGAATCCCCTGGTATGCACACCTGGGGGTTTGTTGCCACTTCCCTGGTACCAGGGCATCTCCTCCTGAAATTGTAGATCAGCCTATGTGTTTACCACATTAGATTAGTGACGTTTGTTTTTTTATTGATTTAATTTCATTCTTTAGATTTGTCTGATCTATCAAACAGATTTTATGCTCTTTGTCTCTACTGTGAAAGCCTTTAGCGTTTTTGGTAAATGGCACCACCCGCTAATCCATGTACCTTTTTTCCTTTAGTTAGGGGTGAAGTTAGACATCTTCTTCGGAGTATGTCCCAAATTAAATTTGCACTGCATTTTGCATGGAAACCAATTTGTGAGCGTTCTGGTGTGCAATTATTTACTGCCATCTTGGGTTGGTCAGTGGTCACAATTCGCGATATGAAGGCCTCTCGTCTGCTATTTAAGCACTCTCTAACTGAGGTCAGGCCACTGGGACACTTAATTTATTTTTATTTTATTTATTTGTGGGTTTTTTATAGCGCTATGAATAAACTCCCGAAGGAGTATCTCCGCGCTTGTGGTGCTTAGAATAGGAAGCTTAGAAACGTCACACATGAGATGTATTTTATGACCAGAGACCTAATAAAGCCGACGAATGAGTTTTTAACATAGGCCAAACAGGAAAGTTTTCAGACATTTCCTAAATTCAAGATGATTCCTACATGATTTTAGAGAGGGCGGGAGGGAATTCCAAAAACTAGGACCTATCACAGATAGAGCCCTGCCTCCTTGCCTAGTTTTTGTGATTCTAGGAATGTTTAACAAAAACTGTTCACTGGACCTGAGGGAACGAATAGGAGCATATGGAACAAATTTTGTAGCCAAATACTCTGGTCCCAAATCGTTAAGGCCTTTATGGATAATACAGCCGATTTTAAATTTCACTCGTTGCCGTATAGGCAACCAGTGAAGTTTCTGCAGTAAAGGTCTAGAAGGAGACCTAGGAGGTGCATTAAGCACCAACCTTGCAGCTGTATTCTGCACCACCTGTAGGCGGTTCAGAACCTCTTCGTTAGCTCCTGCCAGGAGTCCATTGCAGTAATCCAGACGGCTGATAATCAGAGCCTGAACCAGGGTTCTCCTGTAAGAGTCAGGGAGGAAAGGAAAAATCCTCCGAAGGAGACCTATTACGTGAAAACATGTTCCCACAGTAATGGAGACATGATGTATCATAGTCAACTCTGGTTCCAATCTGACTCCTAGATTCTTTATCACTGCTTTGGGCTCAGGAACTGGGCCTAGATCGAGCGGCCACCAGTCAGGGGACCATTGGACTTTTGCATCACCAAAAAGCATAACCTCCGTTTTTCCAACGTTACATTGGAGGAAATTGGAGGACATCCACCTTGCAACTGCCTTCATTCCCTCAGAGAAAGAAAGTATTATCTCCGGTGTAAGATGTTTAAAAGGGAAGAGCAGCTGCGTATCATCAGCATATGACACTGGATGGAAACCGTAAGCTCTGGTTACATCTGCCAAGGGGGCCACATAGGAGTTAAATAGGGTCGGGCTCAGGCATGACCCCTGTGGAACCCCCTTGGTGATGTTAACCTCCTCCGACCTAAAATCACCCATGGTGACAGTTTGGGTCCGGTTGGAGAGAAAGCTTCTGATCCATTCCAGTGCCATACCACCGATTCCACTCTCAGACAGGCGTTCGATAAGAATGTTATGAGAGATAGTATCGAACGCTGCCGATAAATCTAGTAGTACCAGGATCACAGAGTAACCTTTGTCCTGGTACAACCGAAGATCGTCTGTTATCGACAGCAAGGCCGTTTCGGTGCTAAATTTCGGCCTAAAACCTGACTGGGATGGATCGAGGCAGCCAGATTGTTCGAGGTAGGTGGATAGATGTTTATTGGAATGCTTTTCGGTGATTTTCCCCAGAAATGGTAAGAGGGAGATAGGTCTAAGATTAGACAAATCGGTCCACGGAATTGAGGAATTCTTCCTGATCGGTCTGACAAGAGCTTTTTTCCAGCATTGTGGGACTACTCCAGATGTTAGCGAGAGGTTTACAAGCCTCTGAACATCTGGGGCCAATATGCTCCCTAGTGGACCCATAAGTCTGGCTGGGAGCCGGTCTGCCGGGCTTCCGCTTTTAATATCCATGATTAAATTTTGGACCTCACTCAGTGAGATTTCTGGAAAATCATTAAAGGAGTGAGACTTTGTGGCTTTAGTGGATGACATAAGCACCAAAGCAGATTGATCTTGACTATTATTAACAGTATTTGTGGTCTCAATTCTCCTATAGATGGCATCAATTTTGTCGGCGAAAAAGCTCGAAATGCTATCACAAAGATGTTGTGAAGCCATGTCTGCACTTTCGCAAGCAACGGGCTTCAGGAAAGTATTGACAATCTGGTACAAGGTCTTTGAATCATTACCAGCTGCCTCTAACTGAGCGGTGATATAGTGCTTGCGAGCAGAGCGTATGGCCTTGTGATAGGTATTAAGAGCCGTCTTATATTTGGCTTTATCTCCTTCCAGATGTGAGGTTCTCCATACCTTCTCAAATTTCCTAACTGTACGTTTTAAGCTACGCAAATCCTCCGAGTACCAGACTTCATGTTTTTTGGTCAGATTAGTTTTAAAAGTCTTTATCGGGGCAAGTTGTTCTACCACATCACCAATCGCTAAATCCCACTTTAGAAGAGCGCTATTAATATCTTCTGTACATACAACAGAGGGAGAACGATATTTTTGCTCAAAAGTGAAATTAGTGATTTTGTGCCACTGCCTTCGCTTAGATGGAATATGGGCATGTACAGTGGGTCGCGGGGTATTTATTGGCATGAAGAACTCAAGCATAAAATGATCTGTCCAAGGGTATTGTTTGGGTAATTTACATTCAATGCCGGGAAAGTTGGCTATAATCATGTCCAACGTATGGCCAGCTTGATGTGTGGGTCCGTTGTTGTATTGTTTTAGTCCCAGAAGAGAAATATCAGTCATAAAAGATTGTACCTCCTTATTATTTCCTTCCTCACTGTAAATATTAAAATCCCCAAGTAGTAAAAAATCTTTATCTGTGCTTGTATGTGGTGCAATCGCTTCCACTAACAGTTTGGGCATGTTTTTCAAGGGACCAGGTGGGCGGTAAACCAAGGCTCCTTTCCTACTACCTTTAGTAGATGAATCAATCCTAAATATCAACATCTCAAAGTCAGGAATACAACATTGATCTAATACGGAGACAGAAAAGTCATCTCTAAAAACAATTGCTATCCCACCACCAGTTTTTTTAGGTCTGTCCTGTTTAACAATCTTATAACCTATTGGTATACCAAGAGTAATAGCGGGGGTGGTATGAGGTTTAAGCCATGTTTCAATTAAGAAACACATATCTGGCTTATAAGTAGAAATAAGATCCCAAACCTCGGTAGAGTGCTTAACTAAAGATCTTACATTACATAGTAAATTACTACCCCCATAAGTCTGGGTAGTCGGAATGGTATCAGAGCATAGTTGACGAGAGACACTATGCGTTAGAAATTGTGTACGACAAGATCTACACGAAAAAGGCCCCTCAGGGCAATAATGGGATAATGGGGAACAATTAGTTGAAAACAACTTAGGGCGTAAGTGGCGTAAGGTGTGAGAGAGATATACCCGCCTGGTACCTATAGTATCACCAGTCGGGAGTGCCATAGCCCTTAGCCACGTCCTGTCGCGGACGGGCGCAGACGGGCTTCTCTCTGGCGCGTCTCAGGCGCTTCGCTGCGCGCGACCGCTGCGCGCTTGCTGTGACGAGGGGGCTAAATACCTCCCAATGTGCAGCAGACTAGAGCGCTAACCGCTCTGTGCTCGCGGAAGTGACCTGGCTCTGCCTGACCCGCCCTCCGCTCAAACGGCACTGGTTGCCGCGTCGGACCGGGGCGGGCAGGACAAGAGATCGAGCACAGGTTAGGTAAGATAGTAAATACCAATTTAAGTTGTAGCGTATAGCGCTGCTAGCACTCAGCAATCACTATAGCTATTTAATAACACGACGCTATTTAAAATCACAAATCAATGTTACAGTTGTAAAATCACTTTTAAAAATTTCTCATGTGCAGCGTGAGTCTGTCACTCTTAAACCAAGCGCCAGCGGGTCGGGGAGACTCTGCCACCGTCCTCCCTACCGCAAATGCCGCCTGCTCCTCGCTGCCTAAATACCTCCCAATGTGCAGCAGACTAGAGCGCTAACCGCTCTGTGCTCGCGGAAGTGACCTGGCTCTGCCTGACCCGCCCTCCGCTCAAACGGCACTGGTTGCCGCGTCGGACCGGGGCGGGCAGGACAAGAGATCGAGCACAGGTTAGGTAAGATAGTAAATACCAATTTAAGTTGTAGCGTATAGCGCTGCTAGCACTCAGCAATCACTATAGCTATTTAATAACACGACGCTATTTAAAATCACAAATCAATGTTACAGTTGTAAAATCACTTTTAAAAATTTCTCATGTGCAGCGTGAGTCTGTCACTCTTAAACCAAGCGCCAGCGGGTCGGGGAGACTCTGCCACCGTCCTCCCTACCGCAAATGCCGCCTGCTCCTCGCTGCCTAAATACCTCCCAATGTGCAGCAGACTAGAGCGCTAACCGCTCTGTGCTCGCGGAAGTGACCTGGCTCTGCCTGACCCGCCCTCCGCTCAAACGGCACTGGTTGCCGCGTCGGACCGGGGCGGGCAGGACAAGAGATCGAGCACAGGTTAGGTAAGATAGTAAATACCAATTTAAGTTGTAGCGTATAGCGCTGCTAGCACTCAGCGATCACTATAGCTATTTAATAACACGACGCTATTTAAAATCACAAATCAATGTTACAGTTGTAAAATCACTTTTAAAAATTTCTCATGTGCAGCGTGAGTCTGTCACTCTTAAACCAAGCGCCAGCGGGTCGGGGAGACTCTGCCACCGTCCTCCCTACCGCCAAAGGAAAGCCTGCCTGTACTCATCGACACCTGGACGCCACCAACCACCAGCCACCAGCTATGCTTCTCAGACATGCAAAAAATGTGAAATCAAACGTAGAACTTACACCCCAAACCTTGTTTCCCACCTCTATAACAATTTCTCCAGCCACCATTATAACCGTCAGGGCCAATAACCTCACCACTCAATTCCCTTGCAGAGAGTGTCCTCTAATGTCTACTTAAAACTCAGTTCAAACCCACACAGTTATGTCATGTTATGTAATCTGTGTTCAGCAATTAATAAAGATGTCACGGTAATTTGCTGACCTTATCAATCTGCATCGACTTGACCTACTGTTTTTAATAGAAACCTGTCTCACCGAGGATAGTGATCCTTTCTTGGATGAGTTGGTTGTCCAAAGTTTAAAATCTTGAGAAAGCACAGGTTGAACACAATCAGGGGTGGGGTATAGCATGTGACTTATTGAAGATCAGATCCCATCCTCCGCAAATTAACTCTTGTCTACCTCCTCCTTCAAAAAAGAAGTGAAAAGACTAACGATTTTGTTTTATTGACAGTATAGCTTCCTACTTTTCTTGTATGGTGTATGACAACTACATTGATAATCTTCTATAGATGTCAAACTTACTATTTTCCGTTCATATATGCGACGAGTTTCTGTTTTCCCTACTATATCCTGCCTTCCTCTCATATAAAGCGCCCTGATGCCCTCTAGGGTCATGTTCGCACTATACAAAACTTTATAAATTAATAAAATAAATAAATAAACTCTGAACTAGAAACCTTTCCTATTAGCATTTCGTTGAAATCAACTACATTGAGTTTCATATTAATTTCTAGGCCACCTCACCTCCCTGGGTCCACTCTCCCATCCCTATACTTAGAACAGTCAACTACTGAGCAGCAACATCGGGTGATCTTTGGGGATTTAAACCCATTGTTAGATTCCTCCTTAAACAGTCCCAACAAATTTCAGCAATGACACGCCCACTCTAAATCTCCATTTACTAAACCAGGAACCTACTCACATTGCAGCCCAATGCTGGATGTCAACGATGAACTTGGCCGATCTAATTACGGTTCACAAAACCACCGCTCCAATCTGGTATGAAAGCTTTGCAATCACATCTCGCATAAAATTCTGGAAAACAGTCAGCAGCTGCAAACTCACTGTGACAACCAGCAGGCCCAACATGAACCTCTTCATCCCAGACCAAGGTTTCACAGAATTAATAAATCTACAGGCCCAATAAGGCAGATTCCAATCCGTACCAATTCAGTGCACATGATGAGATAGGGCTGGGTGGGGAGTCACCCTGCCCATATGCCCGCTGAGTGGGTCCATGGAAGTAGAAGAAATGTGTCCTTCAACTGAGTGAATCCACTTTGTATCTCATCATAGGGTCACCTGACCCCATTCCTCCTCAAATTGAGTCTCAATGGGACATCAAGTCCGACTAATTTACCCCTCTCAGCCCGTACTGCTTGATGGTGCATGTGGTATGGGTAAGTCACAGAGGCTGTTCAGTCATTGGTAGTGTGACTCTTGTGGGTAGTGTGGATGCCTTGCTGTACCAATATGATTCTGATTGCCGGTCTGGAAAAGGGAAGTGTGGCATGTCTAGGGAGTCCCCTCAACTAAGAAATGGAGGTGGCCACAGCAATGGTAGCGTGCTGTTTGTGATGCATCTGAGACAGGGATGAGTCCCTCCGCCTTAACTAATGAATGAGAGGCCGGGTTGGGCACTCCAGTGCACCCCCGACCCCATTACCAACATGCTTATCAATCCAGTCCCATGTGGGCTCAACTTTCAAAGTATGCGCGCTACTTCAGAATTTTTTGCTGGGAATTAAAGAGCAAATTTCATATTCGGATACCTCACTTTCCTTTTTACTCCCTTAAAGCTTGTCATACAATCCTTAACAGCACCTGCATAGTACAGGAAAATCATGGCCTTTCCTCCCTGCAGAGCAAAGTAATCCTCTAATATGACCTCTACAAGATCAATTCTCTTTTGCAGGAGTTTAATATCTTGGCAACAATAGATTGTGGGGGTGAACATGAGGGAGCAATTCATAGGGACCCTATTCATTCTCTTGACTACAAAATAAGCTGAGAGACCCTCAGGGGCCACTATTGTAGAAAGCTATGATTCAAGTTAACTGAATGGGGTTGCAGCCCTTCATGCTCTTGTGGATTTTGATAATCTGTATATTGCTCTGTACAGCCCACCCTTCAGCCTCCTTGCCTCTTTCCTCCAGGAACTAATCTCGCTTAGCCAGTTCCTCCTCTAGCTTCTGCAGGTCTGACGTCTGAGCATTCAAATCCTTTATTGCCAATGAAATCTAGTCAACCTTGTAGCTAGCTTGCTTTGATCCTCATGCAGCAGGCCAGCATCTTGGGCCACCACATTCATGTTCCCCTCTAAATACCTTTTGCTTTCACAATTGCCTGAAGGATTTTGTCCAGTTTGCAAACACAATAAGATGAGGGACGGAGTGCTAAAACTTTTCAGACCCTCACCTTTAGTCACTTTTAGATCTGGGTTAAATCCATCATGGTTATTTAGCTCAATTTGCCACCCTAGTTCAGACCCAGATCTATGCAAATCCGTCTTGACCCTGTTCCTCATGGGAACAGTCCAGCTCGAACTGCCAATCTAGGTCATCCCTGGACCGGAACAAGCATCCTGGGACTGTTTTCGGGGTAACACTCGCCATCAACCAGGCTAGCTTGAATCCAGTGAGAAAGTGAGCAAGGGACCCACTTAAGGGCATACCCTGCCAAATTATGGCGAATAATGCACACACTATAAGATGATGGACAGAGTGCTGGAACCTTTTAGACACACACCCCCAGTCAGTTTGGCTGTGTGAGCCCCTTTGTGTCCATTCAGCTAATAGGTTTCTCATCTGGGCTGCCATAATGCAGCGGTTCTGCCCTGGTAGGGACACACCCATGAGGACAGGACCCTCCTGTTACTATTTGCTTTGCCCCTCGGGTAGGATCCCACACTCCAACGGAACACAAATGGTTCCTGCCGTCCCTCAAAGAACTGAACGCCACCTCACTTAAACTGAGGCCGAGTTCTAGCCATCCTCAACCGAACACTATGTAGCCTGCTCAGCAAGTGACCGAAGGCATCACAAGGGGCATGAAGGGGAAGCCACTCCATGGCACGAGCAGCTGGTCCCTGCCTCTAGTTCCATAGAGGAGCTCTACGCAGGCCTGATTCACCGATTCGAATTAAAAAGGTACTCAAAGAATTGAAGCACTCAGGTTGCGACCAGCAACAAGATTCATGCAGTACTGCTACTTTGTGTTGAGGTTGCCAACCCAACAGGAGCAGTCAGCACTATGTGAGGGATGCAGACTGCAAAGCTCTCTCTATACAGGTATCAAAAGGTGCCCAATTATGTAATGCTGAGCCCAGTCTTCCAGAGGGACCAACAGGACAATGACTAGCACATTTGATGAAAATGCAGAAATGAAGGGCTCCTCTGCCTAGCACGTCTCTGCCCCAGCATTCATGGGCGGAATGTACACAAATTCACCCTTTCTTATAAATGTTCATGAGACAGGCCAGGTTACGCTCTTTGCGTAAATCCCTTCTCCTAATTCTGAGTTCTAAAGTCTATTGTTGCACTAAACAGAAGGTGGAACCTGGCACTATGTAAATAAACAGTTTATTAAAGTTATCATTATGTTTAGATTCTCCTATCAAATTCATTACATGTAGGCCATAGTACAGATACGATATAAAAGATTCAATGTGTGTTAAGGGTAACTTTAGTGGAGTTTGGAATAATTTTTAGAATACCGATAGATAAAAGATCATAGATTCGATTTGACTTCATGATTTCTGATAATACTTTAAATCGATTTCAGTTTTGGAAGGCATGGTCAATTTATGCTCAATGTTAGCACATTGTACCTTGATTCTTTCTCCTTATGCCCACGTGTGATTGCTATTATAGGTGTTGAGTTAAAGTTCTTAAATTCTTTATAAAACATAGTTATATAGATGGGCCACAAGAAAAGCACACGTTCACCTAATTATAAAAGCACCAGGAGAAAGAAAATACATTGTAATCGCCCAGACATTGCAGTACAAGCATTGCAAAAGCAGGAGAAAGGACTGAATGACAAACTACTGTTTATGCCATACCTAGCAGGCAATCAGCTGAGCAGAAGGATTACCATTAAGCATGCCAGGAAATAACTCTGGCAGGAGTCTACCTAAAGTAAACATCCAAGCCACCTCAGCTCCCCACGCCCCAGCAGCAGCTAGCTTACTGCAAAGAATTGATTCTTTTGGATGTTTACTTATTATGTTTGGCACATGAGTCCACTTCACGCTGTACTCATGAGCCACCGTTCACAGCTCGTAAACCGCAAGCCGCCAGGGCGCAGTAGAAGAGTCTCACCTTTCACCATCTTCCAGATGTAGATGTCCACCTCATCCGACGACTCCTTCTCGATGGCGATCTTGCGAAGGTTCTCCTTCTTGCTCTCGGACTGCGGGGACATGTACATGTAGACCAAGATCTTGCCCTGGCTCTTCACACACTTTGTGGTGTTGATTTCGTCGGTGGGCTGGACTTTTGGCTCTAGGTGAAGATTAAGAGTTAAGCTGTGGGAGTTGAACGAGCTATTGCCGCGTGCTGCCGGTCAGTGAGCGCGAGACTGATCTGCAGGATACAGCTTCAACATTAGTTCAATACATTAGTTCATACTTTGCAGGAGACCAGAGAGACACTCACAGTCTTAAGTTCTACAACAAGTCAGTACTAAGTGACCACCGCTTTCCACCATCTAAGGAGCTACATATTGCCACTAAAACAGACCAATTTTTTTTAACTATAATTGGAAGTAGCTCACAAAATATCACTTTTCTCTAGACAGCAAAAAACAGTACCGGCCAACCAGCCCGTGGCCGTTCCTAGTACATTTTATTCTATTACATTTCCTCAATGTTCTGTATATTTATGGACAATTAATTAAGCTGACCTATTTCAGGGGCTTCACACTCAGATGTCTACTCAGACTTTCAGTAGACATGTTGTCAAGATTCTATTTTAACAATTGTGGAACCCGTTTTTCTGGGTTCAAGTTTTTTGCTTTGCCGGATATTGAATAAATGTTATCCTAGCCAATGACTTTGATTCCCTTTCCTTCGGATTCCTTTTAGCCTAGAATTGGGAGTACTTAGAAAGTAGGTTGCATTGGGTCGGAGGGGAGCTGTACCAGTCTTCCATGAGAGACTGAATCAAAGATATATATATAAAAACAAAGATACTACTGACAAATGTAGATTTAGAATGATTTGAAAATAGAGATTTTGATATTGTTTACTATGCCTGTTTTTTAAAAGTGTTTTTTAACAACAACTTGTTTTTACACAGTGTTTGGGCCACCTCATTTTATAAAGCAGACCAGGAAGTCTCACATGCAAATCAGCTTAGATAGGATAGTTGCAGCGCTGATTCTAAAGAACGACTTTTCGATCATTAAATAAATACACAGTGGTCACCATAAATGCTGACAGCAATAACACCCTTCACTCAATAGCATCACAAGCTTCCTTTAATATTCTCACACTGCTCACAGACAAGTAGTCACACACCAGTAGTAGTAGTCTCACACCCTTTACAGGCTAGCCGTCACACTCTACCTTTAGTATTCTCAGACACCCGTACAGGCAACAAGTCACTCACTACCAGAAGTATTCCCATCCACTTCATTGACTAGCAGTCACACACTCTTGGAAGTTTTCTGATACCCCTCACAGATAGATAGGAATTCTCACACCCCTCACAGAATACCAGCAACAAAGCACCAGAACCATTTTACACCCTCACACTACCAACTGTGCTCTCACACCCATTGCAGTACCAGTTACACATCAAAAACACTGTCACAGCCCCCACACACTAGCAGTCTCATACTACAGACAGCACTCTCACACCACTCACAGAGCAGTGATTTCACCCCACTATCAGCACTTTCGCACCTGTTCAAACTAGCAGCAAACTGCATAGGTCTGGCTGATAACTGAAAGTGTCTCTTCATTGATTGCTGATTTTGTGTGTGACATTGTAAAAGAGCAGAGGGTTGAGTCAACAGGAGGGTGAACCGATAAATGAGTGCAAGCAAGAGTGACTGACTGCATGACCGACAAGTGACCGCATGGCTTACTATTCAAACCTCAAGGCCCTAGCAATTATAAGAAACGTCTACTGGCTTCACCAATGTTTGTCTTTAAAAGGGACAACTCTCCACGTACCCACTCTTTCTGACCTTCATTAATGTGTCTGGCATAGTGTTACCACATGAACCTCCTGTACCGCATAATTTTCGAACGTCACTGCTCTTAGTGCCTCTCAACTTGTTTGTGTACTTTGTCTTGTAATTCCTAATCTCAGCTTCAAAAAGCCTATTTTGATGCTTTCTGTGCCACGGCTCTTCTTACCGTGGCTCTCCTTACACATGCAGCAGGTGGCATCTTTCACCCATCATTCTGTCCCTGGGTACTTTCCCATGGCTAAGAAGCTAGTCATCATCCCTGCTTACCCAGTTGTCTTTTTTTCTTTTATCAATTACTTTCTCAACCTTGCTCCAAATCAAAAAGTGAGGAATAGTACCGTCCATGGGTGATCTGTGACCCAGGAGTTGGAATCCACAAGGTGACACTGCTGTTCAGCAAGAGGACAACACACTAATGGCACAGTGGGAGCCAGGTAAGGGTACCCTAGAAGGGCTGAGGTAGGCTTAATGCTTTATGAGGAAAGATCTAGAGCCCAAGTACCCTCCACATACTCAAAGGCAACTATGACTAGAGATAGTGGACAATGCAGCTGGACCAATACATGCACGTCAGAGTGACATTGGGAGATGTAGGAAGCATGTTTGGGTGGGAGATAGCCTGATTCCCCGAAAGGGATCGCTGTTTAATTCTTAATGCTCACTGCTGTATAAAAATGCTGTGTTCAAACGTTTTCACCGCTTGAACTTCTGCAACAAAGTGTATGCACTACCTGGGTTTTGTAAGTCACCTTACCCGTAGGAAGGCATCATTAAAAGTTAACAAACACACTGCATATGCCACACACTGATGGTTTCCAACTAGTAGGAGGCATCTACTGTTTAAAGGGAAAGTGGCCCTAACTTTGCATTTTATTTTAGGAGAGAGAACTTAAATGTACCTTGCGATGGGTATTGTCCCTTGATGGTATTGTGGAGTATGAAATATACCAGCAAACCCCACAGTGGGTTCTCTCTTCCCACATGTACAACTTTTGAAATCGAGGCATATTTGAAGTTAGCCAAAGTCAGACAATTTGAATCTCATCCTAGATAGTTTGATAGAATGTCTGTCAATCATCTCAAAACAGCTCAGTGGATCATACTGAAACCTAGCAAATGACTTAGCACGGCCTAGCTACTGGCAGCCATTTGAGAAGGCTTTAGCACATGTGTAGCACAGCTCAACTCTATGGATTCAAGTTAAGCTAACTGGGACCTAAATAGCTAGAATGGTTGAATTATTTTGGTGCATGGGAAAACCAAGGGTATCTTGGAACTCTCAATTATTGAAAGATGGCTCAGTGACATATTGCTCAAAGTTGATATCTTCAAAGACGAGAAGGTAACAATTTAAAAACCCGACAAGTGAGACTCAGCCTTCCATCCTTCTGAAGTGAGTGAGTTGACCACCATTACATTGGATAATAGTAACATCTATAATGTACAGCACATAAAATGCAGCGGGCGCCCAACCTAATCCTGAATATTTGCATCAAAGGTCCACTATCACAAGGTTGTCTTTGGAGCACCTCCACCACGCCTGGGGGCAGCCCGACAAGTACAGCTAATTGATTCAGTTGATCCCCTCCATAATGAATTACTCCTGGCTGACTCAGATACCAGAAATACACCCTCGGGGAGCAACTCCTACATGTCATCAGGTTCCCAGCGAGAAGCGACTGCCTTTCACTATGAGGTGTTGAGAATGCCACCAGCAGAGAAAGATTTCTGAAGTTTACGCGAGAGGCCCCACAAACATTGCTCAATGTTCTCCAGACGATCACCAAAACACTAGACTGCACGGGTCGATTCGGCCAAGGATTACTTAACTAAAAACACTGCAAATACTATTTGACAGAGCTAGGGAAGACCATTGTGTAGACACACTTAATGATGGACGAGGACTGGAGCAGATAATGTGCAGAAGAGACTATGCAGTCATTATAAGAAAGTTTGGTGAAAGAAGTAGTGAGTACCTGGCAACACCTGCAGCATTCAGTGACATCTCCAACGCTTGAGATCATTAGGAGAGTTTAGAATGGAGGAAAGATGGTGAGGGTTCTCGTTGTTTCTCCCCTCACCAGAGCACAGGAACAATCTTGTGAGGCTTAAATCAGCCAATCAGCTTTATTATATTTAGCTTGCTGAAGGCACGCTAGATATGATAATGCAAATGGAAGCACGATGGAACACATGAAGGAGGGTACGAAAGGTTATAGACCCTGTACAGAAAATACAAGGAAGGGAAGTGAAAAGTTAAGAAAGATTAAAATAGAAAAAAGGTGTAAGGAGCACAACAAATCTAAATGAATTATCACAAGTTAGAGAAAGACATTTTACAGAGAAGAATATTATGGTAAAGCAAGCTTAGGCTGCAACACAATGCAAAGCTGGTCACAGGAGAACCCTAAGTCATTTCTAAGGTAGTTAAAACAAGAACAGACTCCCATTTCAGCTTTAAAGGTGGAGTGAATTAGGTGACACACCTTATTGTATGCTCAAACAATGATTCGAAATGAGGCTATACTTAGCAGGGGAGTGAGTGAGTGAGTGAATGAGCAGACTTTGAAGCACTCTAATACCAAAAAGGCTTCTTGGCACTGAGAAAACACAGTGAAAAAAGGAAGGGCACTTAAACAAACATGTATGCTTTAATTGCTTTATGGAAGAAGAGATGCTGATGAATCCGCCTCAAAGTTGAGGGGACGGAGGGAGGGGGGTGTTCGAGACTTTGGCACCTGAATATCTTGAGAATTTGCCTCCCATCCGTTTTCAGTTCACACAGGAATCTGAAGCATGAGACTGTGGATTGGTTTATATTGCATTAACTTTGATGATGGGGGTTCCTGAATAAAATGCTTTATGAATGAGGGATGTACAGTTAAAGTGAATTCTTTGCTTGGTGGGCAACAAGTGGACTCTCTTGCGAGCCTCAGACACATGGTAGGGTTGGTTCATAGAGCAGGCCAGCCCAGCACCTGCATTTTGGAAACCCTGGAACCTATGCATGAGGTTTGCTGAGAATCCTATAAAATGTTGTTGCAATACTTAGGTTTTGTAGACACACAGTGCGCAGAAGCAAGTAGTGGGCGTGGAAGGTAATATTAAAGTAAGTGCTTACGAATATAGAAAATAACTGATGGGAAGGAGTGATGAAAACCCGAACACATCTTCGAAGGAATAAAATAGTAAAAGGGATAGTAATTCACCTAGAGAAGTCTTTAACAAGGGAGTGATCAACACAGGAAAGAGACAAGCTCAACAGAACATAAGTGCAGCGACCACAACCACACCTACATATTGGGAAGCTTAAAAAATCAAAGTCAGCGGAGCCCTATTTAGGATCCCACTAAGTGAACCAGTGGCTATTAATAAAACTCAGTGTTAGAACTGTCCAGTATCTATAGTGGAATGGAGGAAGAATGGAAAACTCACCCATCTTTAATAGCAAAGTTAAGAAAACATAAAAAATGAATGAATATGGACAGGTACCCAACGAACAAGTTACTTACCTTTACTAATGCCCTATCTGGTAGAGACATGATCTAGCTGAAGAGTCCTTACCTTGTGCGCCGGTAGGAGGCGTCAGTCGGCTGGGCATGATGTCGTCTGCGCCGGAAGTGATGTCCGTGTCACCTATATAGGCGCCATGTCGGTGCGCTGATGTCAGTTACTTTTTCACAACTTTCCCTGGCAGAAGCATGGAGCCATAAACTTTACTGACAATGGTGTGTTTGAAAACTAGCATAATGCTCTTTTTTGGTTCCAGAAGGTGAAGTTGCTCCTATTCTTTAGGGGAATGCGGAGGAGCGTATAAAGTTGGCAAGGTTACAGATTATCAACAAGCATTGGCATAGCCAATAGGTCTCGCCTTTGGGACCTTATAAGTATTTAGTAAAGCAGCACAATATCCTTGGTGCAACAATATCAACTGTTGCATGGGTAAACACTTATAAGATCCCAAAGGCGAGACCTATTGGCTATGAAATGCTGGTTTTTCCTTGCTGTCGCCTGGTGCACTAGCTCACGCTCTCATGTACAGTGGCACCACGAGGATGACTTTCATCTTTTAGCCCTCGCCTAAGCAGCCCCATCTCCCATCCCAAGTAGAACATTTTGCTTCCGTCCGGGGGCTGGGTCCATGGGATGGATGATGTAAACATCACTGAACTTTTCTCGTACCCGTTGTGTGTGTGTGTGTGTTTAGAGAGCCAGGGGGGTGAGGGCTGCAGTGTCAGTTGACTGTCCCAGACAAACAGAGCAGCCTTTAAAATGGTTCTACTTTATTCTTACCAATCGTGATACTGCAAGAAGATGCAATAGCCTATTCTAAAGCGGTGTTGGTCATCTGGTTCTGCTGCACCTCTTAGTTTGATTTACTTTAGTACCTGCAGCACGGCAATATAATATACATTCCACTTTCTATACAACGAGTGGCATGCAGGCTCCGTGCTTCTCTCTTATGGTTCTCCGAGCGGGTTCTTTTTTGTGCTTTTTAGAACAACATAGCCGCTAATAAGTTTTTCAAGCAGCATCTGTCATTTTTTAGCACTACTTATACTGTATTTGCACGTTCAATCCACCCTGCCAATGTGACTTAAACACGCATTTGCAATGCAATAGGTCTTGCATTAGACAGAACAACAGAAGTGAGTGGAAGGCAGAATGTCGAGAGGAGGAGAGAAAATAGAGAAATATGAGGTGTTAGTGGGAGAAGAAGGGAGAGGACAGCAAGGCAGAAAGAAGGAAAATTGGAGCACGAGGAGGCTGGAGAGAAATTGTAAAAGGGAATGAAAAGACATAAAAATAACAAGCTGCAAGTTTCCAAACATTAGAAAGAACACAAAGCAACCAGTCACATTTTGTTTAACAGTGGTAGTTGCGCTGGACAATTTTTTAACTGCGTGTACTTGAAGGTTTGCGCTTCTAAATTGGCTTGACCTAAAAAGAGGAGGAGGATGTAAAAACGCGGAGAGAGAAGAAGAAGTGGAAGTAAATGAGGAATAGGTGGAGAAGGGGAAGCAAAGAGACATGATGAAGTGATATGCAGAAAGATGGAGCAATACAAGTGATAGTGGAGAAAGCAGGGCAGCGAGATGAAGGGGAGAAGGGAGATTAGTCCAGAGATTATTGTTAAACTGTGACATGGAGGCAAAAGCAGTTAATAAAAAGAGAGCGCATTACAGGCCACAAACAGCTTTAAATTACTCTGCGTATTGCTAGGCACGAGCAGGCAGGAGAGGTGTGTGGGGAACGAGAAGGGGTGGCGGGGTGTGAGGGAGAGGGCAGGGGAAGGAGCGGGGGAGACAGGAAGGGAAATGTATTGGTACGGAGGAGGGGGAGAATGGGGGAGGAGAAGAAAAGGCCGAGAAGAGAGAAGTGGGGAGAGAGGGTCAGAAAATGAAGGTGCACAGCAGGGAGCTGAGAGGACGGGGGGTGGGTGGGCAGCGGAGAGAAGGCAAGTGTGTTTCCGAGTGACCCCAAACGCGACGCGTCACTTCGGGTTAGTTGCCAAGACACCGAAACCACTTTTGTGTGTATGGTGACAAATACTGAAAGGCTGTGGATGAACAACAGGCGAGGAGGCTGCACTGCCCACTCCTACCACCTCCGCAGCAAATATATCTCCTGTGTCCATCCATGTCACGGAAGGGGCTGGCCGCGCTCCAGCCATGAAATTACTGTCAGGGGCACAAAAGAAACAAGTATTTCCTAATTCTGAATAGGAACAACAAACAGGCGCCCGCTGTGTTTACGGGGGTTGGTGACAGGGGAGAGGCAGATGTGTAACACATCGCTGCTTCAGAGAAGGCACGCCAGCGGCCAGTGGGAGCTAATGAGCTAACGAGACAGCCCCGTGATTGTGGTCTTTATGTAATCCAGCCAGCTAGGGTGAACATTTGTACCGTCAGGGCCTGCAGCGAGCGGCAGGGGAGTGCCTACAATTAAAGGCGGATTGCCACCCGAGTCAGCGTTTATTCGGAGCAAGCAGCAATTTTTCGAGGCAGGATAAACAAATACAGATAACTAGGCAGAACGCAAAAATGGAATCGAGTAGCAATGGAAACCGAAATGAAAGACCAAGGCTGGAAAAATAGCTGTATGATTGCGACGGATCACAAGGAAACTCAGCAGCAAGGTCTGTTGCTAGCCACGGCATACTGATCCCACAGCGAAGAAATACACTTAAGCTCAGAGGAGGAGCACAGGGGCAAAGAATACACAAGGTTCTAGCAATCTGGAAACTACCAGGAGAACAAGGAAGCAAAAGACACAAAACAGGAAAGCCTCGAACACTAGTGCACACGGGAGAGAAGAGTACACAAGGCAACAAGTAGAAACACGAGAGACGGCCTGCGGCCGTCAAAGTGAAAGTACGGCCGGCGGAGGAGAAATGCGACACGGCGGGCAGGGGAGGGGGCGGAGCGGGGAGAGCGGCATGAGGGTGTGAAGCAGCAGGGGCCTGAGACGAGGCCGCCTTGCCTTTGATGTGGTAATGCGAGGCAAGCGGCTGGTGGCATTGTGCACGCGCTTTCACGTGCACTGGAAGAAATCGCCTGGGAATCGCCTGATCTCGGTAAGCTCTGTTTAAGCCGCAATAGATCGAGCTCCCGCTCTCAATGCGCATGCGCATTGAGATAGGTCGCTCGACCTAAAAAGGACCCAGTATAGGTCCCTATACAAGATGCACAGCCCCATGTGGATGAATCAAAATTTCACTTTTAGTCCTCTGTTTGTCTTTATTTCACCTGTTTCTTTTTCACTTATTTCCTCGATGTTTTCAATTCATTTTATACATTCAACTTCCCATGAAAAAATCTTTTCGTAGCACAAGAGGATAAAATGTTTCCACAAGTCAAGATGTTAAAAAAAATCCAATGCATTTCGGGAATAGTTCCCTTCATCAGGGATATTGTGAATGATTTTCTCATGCTGCCTCGTATTCCATTAGAGCTTACTAAAACTCCTTACAGCGCTGCCTGGCATATTGACATCACTATAGTTTCACCTTCATTTCTTCTAAGCCTTAGCCCACAGCACCGTCAGCAATGGTAACTACATTCACTTATACGAGCGTGCTCAATTTCTATTACAACACAGATTGTCCCACAAGGAATGATGCTACCACTTTCGGGAGGAAAGAAGCCCTAATGTGAAGTACCAACTTGTCGGCGAATATTATCAAAAGGGGAGGCTTGGATGCTAAAGCCTGCAGCTCGCTCAGCCTCCTGGCAGATGTAATTGCCACTACGAAGGCTGTTTTTATTGTGAGCAGCCGGAGGGGGAAATTATGCAAGGGCTCAAAAAGAGTGCACATTAGGAAAGTGAGAACCACTGAGGCATAATGAAAGGGGCAGGTGGGTACCAAGGCCTTTCGGGAATCTATGTACAATGAGTGATTTAAATAAGGAGGGCTGGTCGGGCGGACTTAGAAAGGCGGACAAAGCTGAAAGATACCTTTTCAGGGTGCCCAGAGCAGACCCCCGCTCCGCACGGGTGAGAACTTAAAGGAAAACATCAGAAAGGGTAGCAAAGAGGGTCAATACATTTTTCTGTACAATATATTAACAGTTCTTCTATCGGCAGGCGTATACTGTTTTGGTGGAGGGACGCCTGGCTGCCAGAATACCATTACCATTACAGACTTCAGTAAGAAGGCCGAAAGCTATCAACTGCCACCACTCAATCTCCA
Organism: Lissotriton helveticus; assembly: GCF_964261635.1. Taxonomy (NCBI): domain Eukaryota; kingdom Metazoa; phylum Chordata; class Amphibia; order Caudata; family Salamandridae; genus Lissotriton; species Lissotriton helveticus. The sequence continues at coordinate 1,571,576,390 of NC_136069.1, read as the reverse complement.
TGCAAGAAGGTGCAGAGTTGACACTTTCGGGTGGAGGACCCTCCCCTGCTGCTGCAACAAAAGATCCTCCCAAAGCCTGAGCGGAGGACCAATGGCCATGCTCAACAGTTCAGGATACCAGACTGTCTGTGCCCAGTCAAGAGCCACAAGATGATTTGGGCCTGGTTGTTCCTGATCTTCTTGAGAACAGGGCCGGACTGGGAACCGAAGCCGGCCCTGGCAAAGTGCTCGGCCGGCCCCCACCTCCCCCCGGGGGGTTGGGGGGGTGCGACCGCGCTCTTTGCTAGGGCGGGTTTTCGGCCGATTTTGTTACAGTGCCGTTTTTGCAGCTATGCTGCAAAAAACGACCCTGTAACAAAACCGGCCCCCTCGGGCCCAAAACCGGCCCCCACCCTCGCGGCCGACCGGGGGATTGCCCGGTGCCTGCAAAGGCCAGTCCGGGCCTGCTTGAGAACTCTGGGCAGGAGTGGTAAGGGCAGAAAGGCATACAGGAGGCATGAGCTTCACTCGAGATGAAAAGCTAGAGCTGCATTGGAAACTCCAGTACGCAAAACTGCTGACATTGCGTCTTCTCAGCACAGGTGAATAGATCTAACCAAGGCTCTCCTCACTGCTGAAAGGAACTTTGCGCCACCTCTTGATGGAGATTCCATTTGTGATCCGCTAGGCATTGATGGCTAAGTTTGTCCGCCCTGGCGTTCAGCGAACCTGCCATTTGTTGAACCACCAGGGATATGCCCTGCTGTTCCAGCCATGTCCAGAGACGCAGGTCCACAAACCCACCCTGCCCTGTTTGTAGTAGTACCACATGGCGGTGGTGTTGTACGGGAACACCTGCATTAGCCTTCCTTTGATGAAGGGTAGAAAGGCTTTCAATGCCAAACGGATTGTTCGGAGCTTCACCATGTTGATATGGAGTCTGGATTCCGCTGGAGACCAGAGTCCTCTGATCTCCTCCTCCCCCACATGACTGGCCCATCCAAGGAGTGAAGCATCTGTCACTACTGTGAGGTCTGGGTGGGGAAGAGAAAGGGGTCTGCCTCTGACACAGTCGCAGTTTGACATCCACCACTGCAGGTCTTGTGCAGTTCCCTCCGAGTTCTTGACCATAACGGAGCGATTTCCCTGATGCTGAAGCCTCTCCATGTCCCACTGCAGGGCCCATGCAGCTTTATTTAGTTTGGAAAAACCGAACGAAAAATTAAAATTCGATTAACGTAACACAAGAGTAACATCAGAAACCACATAGAGAAGTCACCTTAGTGATCAAAGTTGTTCCACTACTTGAAGGAGTTGACAATAGAAAACTATTACAGAGAGAACTTGTTTAGATAAAAAATTGGACTCATGCCAGCCTGAGGGCTTCAATGAATGTATCGAATACAGTTGTTTCCTTTAACATGTATCTAATTTTTAGGTTCTTTTGATTTACATCAGCAAAAATTGTAATTGTTTGATTGTCAGGATGATTACTCATTGCTTATAGTGTTGCAAGTTCATTACCATTACATGCTCTTAGGTGACCTTTTATTTTGAATTAGGTATACAGTTCTTTTTATTTTTCAGTTTCAGATGTTTGTTTTTTCTTATACCTGTTTCACTTGTCATCACACCTTTAACATATTCAGATTAATTTCTTCACAATTTCGATCGGCTGCACACTTTTGACGTAATATTCTCTTCAATTTCTTTTTTGGTCGGTCACGAAGATCTATAACGAATGATTGCATTGGGGGTTTTTCTATCTCTTCAATCAATGATTCCTTTGTTAATTTTCAGAGAATGATTTCCCTGAAGAAGGGGTTTGACCCGAAATGCATTGGGATTATGGAAATATCGCTTAAAAAGTGAATTGAGAAGTTTTCTAAACAATATTGTTTTGAAGCCAACAGTACAATTATATAAATTAACATGTGACATATAACATAGTGATATACAAAAAGGAAAATACAACAAAGATTTTCATCCTACCCTCATTAAGTATTTTATGTTTTGATTGAATTTTTCTTGAACCTCGTAATACGGGTTGTCAACCCTCCGGAGTGCAACATGGGGATGCTGTGTTAGGTTTACGCAGCGCTTCTCAGGCTACTGCAGAGCCCACATATGCCATCTGGCATGTGTCACTAGCAGGATGCTGGAGGAAATGAGACCCAGCAGCCTCAGTAATTCTCACTGAAATCCAAGATAGAGGCTTAAACATCAGTATCGTAGCCTGAACATTCTGGACCTGCCGCTCGGGAGGATAGGCCTGCAACTACACTGTGTCCAGAACTGCTGAGAGGGAGTCAGGTGTGACTTTGGCAGGTTGATAGTGAGCCCCACAAAATGCAGGAGGTTCGCCGTAATCTGGAGGTGGGAGATGACAGCCTGGGAGAAGCCCGCTTCAGCAGCCAGTCATCGAGAAAGGGGAAGACTGACACCCCTGATCTGTGCAGATGAGCTGCGACCATAGCCATCACCTTGATGAAATCCTGAGGGGCGCTGGTAGAAGCAAAGGGGAGCATGATGAACTGAAAGTGCTTGTGGCCTACCGTAAACTGCAAGTAGCATTGATGGACAGGGATATGAAGATAAGCGTCCTGCAACTCCAATGTTACCATCGAGTCTCCTGGGTCCAGGGCAGACAGGACCTGTTCTAATGTGAGCATCTTGAATTTCTCCTTTTGATGAAGGAGTTCAGAGCGGGAATAGCAACCTCAACCTACTTCTGGCACTGGAACCTTCTTGATGGCTCTCTTGACCAAGAGAGTCATGACTTGCTCCTGGAGCAAAATTAAACGATCTTCTATCAGCCGGTTGAACAAAGGAGCCATGGAGGGAAGAGTGGTCTCAAAGGGGAGAGACTAGCCCCTTCAGATGATCTGGAGGGCTCATCTGTCCAATGTAATGTTTGCCAGTGTTGGAGGTGATGGCTGATCCTGCCACCAACTGAACGCCCATGGTCCGGAAGGGCAAAACTAGGAGGGCTTGGGGGTTGAAGCTGCTGGGAGGTTGTTGGTTTGACCAGACCTCTGTCTACCCAACCCTCATGGTCGGAACAAGCCACACCCTCGTCCACGCAGAAATTGTGTGGCTGGGTGGATGGGAAAGGGTTGACGCGGTTGAAAGCACCTTTCGTAGCCATGAACAGAGTGAAAGGCAGACTGGGGACAGGGGGCAGCTGAGAGGCCCAACGTCTTGGCCATAGCCCATGAGTCCTTAAAGCACTTCAGCACTGTGTCTGCCTTGTCTCCGATGAGACAGGTGCCATCATAGGGCATGTCCAGGAGCGAGGCCTGGGCTTCCCCCCGAAAGCCAGATGTTCGTAGCCGGGTGTGGTGTTGCTCTGTCCAGTAAGTCGGCCGTGGCTAAATCACATCAGACGACGAACTTTGCTGCATCTCTCCTGTCTGCTACTGCTTGGGAGAGGATGGCCCGGGCCCTGTGGCAGCACTTGCACAACTGTTTCCCACAGAGCGTAGGAATAGCGTCCCAATAAGCGAGCTGTATTCAGGGACCACAATGCAAAACTGATGAAAGAAAACATTTTCTTTCCCCGACTGACCAGCCTCTTGGATTCCCTATCTGGGGGAGTGGCACGGAACGTGCCATGGGAAGTAGAAGTTTGGACCACCAAGCTCTCTGGGGTGTGGTGGGTAGTGAGGAACTTTGGGTTGCCCGGGGCAGCGGACATTGGTGGCAGACAACCGTCCTGTTCACAGGAGCCCCTGTGCTGGGCTTGGATCCCAGAAGGACATCAGTGAGGGCTTTGTTGAATGGGAACAAGGATTACGAAGAGGAAGCTTCCGGCTGTAGCACCTCCATCAAAATGTTAGTCCTGTCTGCCACTGTGGGGAGCTGAAGGTCAAGGGTCTCAGCTGCACTGTGCTCCACCATTGCATAAGAACCACTCTCCTCCATAGAAGGAGAAAGAATGCCAGTATCTGGGGACGCATCCAGTGCACTGGCATCACCCAGTTCCTCATACCAGTCCATGTTCTGATAATACTGCTGGTGTTCTAAAGGGTCCAGTGACCTCTCCCATTCTTCTCGGAATCCTGTCCTCTCCTAATAAGTCTGAGGGGACGATATAGGGCAAATGGGCCCTGGCACTGCGATCAGCATCGGTAGGCATAATACAAGGTCCGTCTCGTCAGAGATCAGAATATGGCTGGCGCTGCCGAAGGGCAGCAGAGCCAGGAGCATCGCCGTCGAGGAAGATCACATTGGTACAACAACTTCTGGTCCGGGGGTGGGGGGCATCAGCACTGGAGTGACCGGACCTGAATCCTATGGAACCCCCTCGGACCCTGTAGGCCCGAAGGTTCACCCCAGGGGTCAGGCTGCTCAGAAATGAGGTGCATGGCCTCATAAAATTCTTTAATTTAAGCAGGGGTCGCACCAACTCTCGGATAAGCAGGGAGGAGCAGAGGTGACTCAGGCAAGGTTCTGGAGAACGAGGCCTTGAACGATGAGGCTCCCTGTTGCGATGCCCGATGGATGGGGAGAAGTCGAAGCCCGCTTCAACTTCTTGTGCTTCTTGTGCCTCTTACTTGAGTGTCCCGAGGATCATGAGTGGGCCGAAGAGGACTTGGGACTCCTGGAGTGGTTTCAAGACCTTCCTCTCGACCAGGACCAACTGAGGAGTTGGTGTGGCATTGCCTGTTGGGTCACAAGCAGTTTTAGGGACTGCACCCTCAAAGCCTTTGGAGCCATGGCCCAGCAGTCGGAACACAACTTGGAGTCATGGTTGCGCTCCAGATATCATAAGAAGACCAAATGTGGGTCTGTCACCGACATGGCACGATGACAGGCGTCGCACGGCTTGAACCCCGAAGTCTTCCTAGAGAGTATCCTACACACCAAAAAGGGTTGAAAAAAGGTCGAAAACTCCTGTCAAAAAAGTGACAGAGGGTAGCTCTCTTCACGGATCAGCACTTGACTGTCGCAGAAAGAAAAGAACTGACGTCAGCGCACTGAGGTGGTATCTATATAGGTGATGCGGACGTCACTTCTGACATGACACTACTGACGTCACGTGGAGCAGACCGGCACCACCTACTGCCATGCAAGGGTATTGCGTGAAGAAAAATGTTCTGGATCCAGTCTGAGGCCTGGGAAATTCAAAGGTAAGGAATCTGCGGCTAAATGTCGCTATCAGATACATATTATAATAAAAGAGGACATAGAGAGAAAGTGGATTTGTTCTCCCTATACAGTTATATTTAAACAAATGAAATCCACAGAAGGTATGAGGGTGGTCCCTACAATGGTGGGGAGCATACCGTGTTGTTCTAATACCCCTCACACACCAAAAGGACCCTTGGTGTCATGCTTCATCATTGGGGTCTTCGCACCCCTCTACGGGATGTGGCGTGCTACTAACCTACGACTACGTGGGAGCACTTTTTTGGCTATGTGTGGTGCATGTGGGGTGATTGCGGTGTTAGTGAGTGGTGGGGTCTTAAGTGAATAGGGTGACGTTTAAAAAGCACCTGGCACGTGGGAAAAGACAAGAAACTTTAATGCTTCCCCGTGCTGGTACTGTTAAAAGGGTTGATAGGCGAGGTAATTTGTAAATTAATATACGTTACCTCTAGTGTGTGTCAACATGTTTCGGAGCAGAGCTCCTTCTTCAGGACGGGGTACACAAATCCCCACCTTACTCACATTAGTTCAAAAATCTGATCATCTACAGAAAAGTGAAATTTACGAAAGTTAGAGGCTAATATGTGCCTAAGCATCTTCGTTTGTAGAATTCTGCAATTGAGAACTTGCTGCCAAAGTTAGGTTTGCATCATGAGCCTCCGAACGTTGGGGATCTGTAGTGCTTAATAGCACCTGTTACGAGAGATTTTCTCTGTCCGACTTTCCACAACGCGGCGGAGCCGCGTTGTGGGAAGTCGTACGGAGAAAATCTCTCGTAACAGGTGCTATTAAGCCGGACAGAGAAAATCTCTCGTAACAGGTGCTATTAAGCACTACAGATCCCCAATGTTCGGAGGCTCATGATGCAAACCTAACTTTGGCAGCAAGTTCTCAATTGCAGAATTCTACAAACGAAGATACTTAGGCACATATTAGCCTCTAACTTTCGTAAATTTCACTTTTCTGTAGATTATCAGATTTTTGAACTAATGTGAGTAAGGTGGGGATTTGTGTACCCCGTCCTGAAGAAGGAGCTATGCCCTGAAACATGATGACACACACTAGAAGTAACGTATATTAATTTACAAATTACCTCGCCTATCACCCCTTTTAACAGTACCAGCACAGGGAAGAATTAAAGTTTCTTGTTTTTTCCCACATGCCAGGTGCTTTTTAAACCTCACCCTATTCACTTAAGACCCCACCACTCACTAACACCGCAATCACCCCACATGCACCACACATAGCCAAAAAAGTGCTCCCACATAGTCGTAGGTTAGTAGCACGCCGCATGCTGTAAAGGGGTGCGAAGACACCAATGATGAAGCATGACACCAAGGGTCCTTTTGGTGTGTGAGGGGTATTAAAACAACACTGTGTGCTCCCTACCATTGTAGGGACCACCCTAATACCTTCTGTGGATTTCATTTGTTTAAATCTATCAGATACATGGCATAGAGTTGTGATCTAAAGGCAAGCAGAGAAAGGTTCAAAAACTTAGATTAGCTAGACGTACAAATATAAAACTGTATATAGTGTGTAAATGAAATGCAGATTTTCTCTTCCATCTCTGTGTTTCAGTGTATTCATACACACCCTTAGCACAAGTTATCGAAGCAGCACTGCCTGCGTTTCCAGATGTAAGCAGATCACACTCATGTTCACCTCCAACTATGTGGTGGTTCAGGAGATGGTCTAGCACTACAAAATACCCGGAGGGGATTTCTTAATGGATGAAGGGAAGTCATATCTGCTTCAAATGAGCTACAACAAAGGTTCTGGAGGTAAACAACAATGAGAAGATCCTCTAACCTTACACTAGCTTTGATCCCTGGAAGAATCCCCTATTCCCTTATAAAAAAGGAACACATCCTATGTAAAATCTTTTGAAATCTCCCTCCAAGTAACATCTGAATAGAACAAATAAGATCTCCAGCCACGGCACTACTAGGTTTACAATATCTACAATGGCCTTCTTAAACATATCATCCGCAAATTGCTAACCTGGTTTGTTGTCTCTCAGTTGAGTGCATGACAACTTATTTTGCAAAAGGCTTTCTTGGGGCACTAAAGGGAAAGGCAAGAATGTAAGCACAAAGTTGTCCCAATTGCTTTTATAATAATCAGTCTGCATTGGCTTCAACAAAATGTAGCTACATTTCCTCTACAAATCCTATTCCAAGCGTAAGACCTGGTTGTACTAAAACCCCAACACAAAGCTAAAGTTTTCATTCATGTATAAACAATTTAAATTGCAAACCAGATAGAAGTAAGCATGAGTATACCCACCTCTAGGGAGATGGTTTTCAAGTGTACTGAGCAAGATGACACGGTCTGGTGCCGCTTGAGGACTTTGCCCTCCTTACATACATAGTAGCCATGAGGATAAAAGCCACAAGGATTAATATGCATAGAGTGCTGTTTCTGGACTAAGCATATTCTATTAGTGTGGGCTTTGTTTCTGTGTTGCTATACAGTTCCCAGTTGCCTGAAGAACTATTGGATTGTTTTGCTTTCATACAAGATGGCATAAATTATAGTACAATTCCTCGTAAATGTTTGAATACTTAACTCTTTCTGGTTAGTTCCTGGAAGTCATCAAGCGATGAAGAACTCTCACCTCAGCCACTTATCCTAAAGTTTTTACTCAGTTAAAATCCTCCTTATTTTACCAATTACCTTCTTAGTGATTATGGTTGTTAGTAATTAACTCAACTGCATGTCAGTAAATGTAAATGTAAATGTACAGGAATTTATATAGCGCAAATCACCAAGTGGTTTCTAAGCGCTTGCTTAGGGAACCCGTCCTGGTATTCCCCTGTGAGATAACCCCGGCAGGGTATCCGCAAGGTGAAAGCCAGGCATCCCGCCGCGAGGGGCCGTTGTGGAGATTAAGCAAGCTATTGCCCAGAGTCGCAGAGTGTGAACCCATGAATCGAGTAGGCACTGGAGCGAGAATTGTCGAGTCCATGGACATTTTAGGACTCAAGACCCCGCCGAGCCAGGAATTGAACCCTGGTCCCGGGCTGGCCTCTGCTCCAAGGTCTGCCTCCTCTAACCAGTGAGCCACACTTCTCCACAGTGATGCTGGTTTGAACTGAAACGTTTTTTGGGGTTCTGGAGCAGGCTCTCCTGAACTGTACCTGAAGCTGCCACGCCCCAGCAACGCCTATTTCATGCATCTTTTCTTCTATGAATGCATGTTATTACTTCTGAAATCACCACTATTGTATAGTTACTTTACACTAATGTTGCATGTCTAGTTCACTATGGGTGTATGCGTTTAGGCAGGCAGAGTCCCCGCTGTGGAGCCCAGACTAGATCTTGTAGAAATAGGAAACACTGACATGCAGGAGCCAGACTGCTGGATAAAAAGTCATTAATAAATAAGCTTGACGCATGTAATGCAATGTAAAGCAGACGTATAAAGCACTCTGCTACCTAGAAAGATGTCCTGGCACTTGCACAAAACAGATATGCGATTGCGATGACAATTACGACAAATTAGAAAATATCCTTTTATTTTTTTTTAAAGCTTTGCAAAGTGAAAAGTTTTTATATTACTGTGAGTAAATAAAGACAGACTTCTACAACTCACTTAAATTATGAAGATGGATTTGCTAACATTCATTTAGCCACAGTTAGAACAAGACAGACCAGGAGAGAAACGAAAGAGAGGCGGAACATTTATATATTGTTGGAACACTGATAAATTTCAGAATGAATAGTCAGTGTTCACATTGCAGTAATCTGTGGTACATAGGTTAATAATAGAAAATCTACACCCAATTGAACTATATCTTTGTAAACGATATTTAGGACACGTATTTCTGTCAACAATATTCTGATACACAAACTTTTCTTCACATGTGCACCATACCCTAGCGGAATGATTGTTCATGCTCTTTTCCAGGTGAAAGAATGGCGGCTTTCAACCTACCTTGGCAGATTTTGCAGCATTTCCCTTCCACCTTCTCTGGGTAGGCACATGGGTACTCCTCAGGGCACGTGATCCGCTGGCACTCCTGGTGGCCATCTTTGCAGCTGCATAAGATGCAGGGTAGAGTGCCAAAGGACCGGAACACGGGGTGCCAAACTTCACCATGAGAGTAGGTCTTTCCATTGTAAACACAGGCTGATGAAAATGAAACAAAACTGTGACTTTCTAGATGTGCTTTCAAAAACCCTGTGAAACTTACCAATATAGTTCCCTACAAATCAATATGTTAAACCTCATATAGAGATATTTCCATACCCTGCCCAGCTCTTCAATATCAGTGTCACAAAGTGGATCCCCCATTTATGAGATCCGACTGCACACCGTATTTACAGATAAAATATCAATATATTCCAAGGAGCAAAGTTTGGGCCACAGTAGGATTAGGTTGGACCATCCAGTCTTTTTCCCCAAATGTGCGCATGTGATAATGACCCCAACTTGTTTAGATGGACTCCTCCACATTGCTCCCCATATCCTCTGGCCTGGGGCCGACATTCCATGGATTTAAAAACTGCGTTTACTAATTCCAAGCAGTTCTTCCAATTTAGTTCTTAGTATCGTGACTGGATGATAGGTAATTTTATGTTAATGAATTTAGAAGGTAACATTATCACATATCAGTGCTGTCCTGAAATAGGGTCTGTGTCCCAAGCATTATCCTTGTGCACCATTTAGAGTGTGCTAGATTTTGTTTTCATGCAAAAAATAAAAGTAACACCAGATCTTCCTTTCTAGGGGACAATGACTGTACCCAGAATAAACTCTGTTCTTTGGTGAAGGTGGTGGGTGTGATTCTTAAGAAATCGATTAGAATGGGATGGCGGCACACCCTCTGTGCAAATTCAGCTGGGTCAACTTAAATAGGATCGTGCGCAAGTCTTCGGGTGCCCAGGAAAGAGTCCCTCCTGGCCAGTGGGGGCTCCGGGATTCAATAATGTAAATGGGGGAGTGCAGGGACCCCCTGCACTATATCCTGTGGCACTCCGGTTGGAGAAGGTAACTCCTTCAAGGAAAGTTCAATGGGTTATAGCAAGGTCAAAAATGGAATATCACTATTCGTCAAATTTCCATAGGTAAGATTTATTTTGAGAGTCACATATTAAATCATAGTGACTGCGTTGAAAGGTTGTATACACAATTCAAAGTTCAAGGAAATCCAAATGCATTATTAGTGTCCCTATGCATTTCGGGACTGTGGCCCTTCGTCAGGGGCCAGATCGCAATCTGAAAATAGAAGGTACAGCGTATCAGGAAGAGGAGCGGCCTCCAAAAGGTATTAAAATAAACAGGGTGGAATCAAACGTGGAGTGTGTAAGTACGTCGAAATTGACACTAGCGAGAAAGTGAGGATAGACATGCGGGAAGACACGTGTTGGACATTTGGTGCCTGAAAAGATAAGCGGAAAAGTGAAAAAGTCGGGTATGCTGAAGAAAAAGATAACAGTCCAGAGGAGTGTAGTATCAAGTCAAACAAGGTGCGCACTGGTCAAAAAACGCCACAGACATTATTAGCGGATTACAGAGACAAAGTGAATATTTAAAAACACCCGTGTGACAGAGGATAAAACGAGCGAGGTGTTCGAGGCTTACCGGATGAATCCACAAAGTAACGCGTAGCGTGTCAGTCAGAAGGGTGAAAAGTGCCGGGAGTGAATCCAGGAAGTAAATACGAGGAGTAGTGGGGCATAAACATGAAAAGCGGACTCCGCAGGGTATGTGCCAGCGAGTGGGGAAAGTGACGATAGATTACGGAAGTAAACATGAAACCCATGAAACCCAACGTGAACCAAGGGGAATTAATAAAGGTGAAACTGAATCGAGGATCAGAAAAAGACAGTGGTATACTGAGACAAATGGGATAATAAAGGTGAAAATTAACAGTAGATCAGGAAGCGGGCTCAAAAAACCACAGACAGAGATAACGAAAGTAAACAGGGCAACCATCTTGAAGAGGGAAGAAAACAAAAGGGAGTCTTCAATGTAAAGTAGAAACAGAGGCCAGGGCGGTACCAACTGATCGTAATAGAAAAGGAAGGTGGATATACAGATCACAGTATATAAGACCAGAGTAAAGAGAAAGATACAGTAGGGTTGAAAAAAGGAACACAGAATATCAAAAATAATACAGATGAGTGTCAAGGAAAATAGAGAATTAAAGTTGAAAACTGTAGAGAATGTAATAGAAGGTAAAAATACAAGTGAGTGAAGAAGGTCAACGAGTACAACAAGAGATAGATCAGAGAAAGCAACTATATTCAATCCGGTCATTGAGGCCTTTGGGCTGGTATGCATCAAGTCTCTTTATCCAAACGGTTTCTTTTTGAAGAAGTTTTTTTTCTGTTGTCCATGCCTGGTCTCAGCGGAACAATCTCCAAAACAAGGAGCCGCAGTTGGCTAACGTTATGATGGTGTGTGGTAAAATGAACTGCAAGGGGTGCTTTGGTGGTCTTGTTCCTTATGGTGCTCTTATGTTCAGTCAAACGAACTTTTAGTTTCCTTTCAGTTTGACCCACATAGGGTAACCCGCAGGGACATTTGTGTAAATAAACAACATTTTTGGAGTCACAAGTTGCGTTGGTCAAATGTTTAATGGTTTTTCCATCCTGGGATCCTCACCCTCCGCCTGGGACGACTCCTGGTGGCCCCCCCGCCCTAGGCAGCGCACCCAAACCAACTGACCACGCACGCAACCTAGGCTTCATCCTGGACTCCTCCCTCTCCATGACCAGACAAGTCAACGCCGTCTCCTCGTCGTGCTTCAACATCCTGCGCATGCTACGTAAGATCTTCCGGTGGATCCCCACCGAGACCAGGAAGACGGTCACCCAGGCCCTCGTCACCAGCCGTCTGGACTACGGCAACTCCCTCTACGCCGGAACCACCGCCAAGCTCCAGAAGAAACTCCAGCGGATCCAGAACGCCTCAGCACGTCTCATCCTGGACATCCCCCGTCGCAGCCACATCTCCGGACACCTGAGAGAGCTGCACTGGCTCCCGGTCAACAAGAGAATCACCTTCCGACTCCTCACCCACACACACAAAGCCCTACACAACCAAGGCCCAGGATACCTCAACAGCCGCCTCAACTTCTACGCTCCCAAACGCCAGCTTCGATCGACCGGCCACGCCCTCGCCGCCGTCCCCCGCATCCGAAGAGCCACCACAGGGGGACGGTCCTTCTCCTACCTCGCCGCCAAGACATGGAACTCCCTCCCGACCCACCTCCGCCTGACCCAGGACCACCTCGCCTTCAGGAAGCAACTCAAGACCTGGCTGTTCGAGCAGTAGCGGACCCCCCTCCCCCAGCGCCTTGAGACCCTCTGGGTGAGTAGTGCGCTATATAAATGCTTTGATTGATTGATTGATCTACTGTTAATTTTCAACTTTATTATCCCATTTGTCTCAGTATACCGCTGTCTTTTTCTGATCCTCGATTCAGTTTCACCTTTATTCATTCCCCTTGGTTCACGTTGGGTTTCATGGGTTTCATGTTTACTTCCGTAATCTATCGTCACTTCCCCACTCGCTGGCACATACCCTGCAGAGTCCGCTTTTCATGTTTATGCCCCACGTCTCCTCGTATTTTCATGTTTATGCCCCACGTCTCCTCGTATTTACTTCCTGGATTCACTCCCGGCACTTTTCACCCTTCTGACTGACACGCTACGCGTTACTTTGTGGATTCATCCGGTAAGCCTCGAACACCTCGCTCGTTTTATCCTCTGTCACACGGGTGTTTTTAAATATTCACTTTGTCTCTGTAATCCGCTAATAATGTCAGTGGCGTTTTTTGACCAGTGCGCACCTTGTTTGACTTGATATTACACTCCTTGGGACTGTTATCTTTTTCTTCGGCATACCCGACTTTTTCACTTTTCCGCTTATATTTTCAGGCACCAAATGTCCAACACGTGTCTTCCCTGCATGTCTTTCCTCACTTTCTCGCTAGTGTCAATTTCGACGTACTTACACACTCCACGTTTGATTCCACCCTGTTTATGGTAATACCTTTTGGAGGCCGCTCCTCTTCCTGATACGTTGTACCTTCTATTTTCAGATTGCGATCTGGCCCCTGACGAAGGGCCACAGTCCCGAAATGCATAGGGACACTAATAATGCAATTGGATTTCCTTGAACTTTGAATTGTGTATACAACCTTTCAACGCAGTCACTATGATTTAATATGTGACTCTCAAAATAAATCTTACCTATGGAAATTTGACGAATAGTGATATTCCATTTTTGACCTTGCTATAACCCATTGAACTTTCCTTGAAGGAGTTACCTTCTCCAACCGGAGTGCCACAGGATATAGTGCAGGATGTCCCTGCACTCCCCCATTTACATTCTTAAGAAATCCACAGTGAACTAGGCACCAAACCATTGATGCAGGCGTTTTCTCCGATCAATGTATCAACAATCATCTTGAAATTTGTATAGAACTTTCTCGTTTACAGAAAAAGCAAGAAACTTTAATTATTTGATCTCACGACCATACGATGTATGGTAGCCCTTCCCTATTAATCTACGTACTCTTCTGTGTTTATTTTTACTTATTCAATAATCCCTGTAGCGGCAGCCCAGCCCAACATTAAGTAACTTACAGTTCTCACTGCCAGTAGTTTAAGAATAAACCAGGTAGATATTCTAAAGGTACAATTTGTTTTTATACTGTTCTTTTTTATTTATGATTGACTTCTTATCTTCTATTGTTATGCATCCGTTACACCTTTAAGTTTGCCCATGCAAACCAATGCATGTCCCACAGGCCTGCTTTAAAACTCTGGAGTGCCCCAAACGCCGCCAACTTCCTCTAAAAAACAATACATAACTTTTTAGATAATTTAGGTGTTTGATTCGGGAGTCTCCTTCAAGTATGTTCTAATAACGTCCATAAAGGAAACATGTAAAGCAAATCAGCCTATTTCCTTGAAGAAACTGGTCCTGAGCATTGGTAAGACTTGTTACATAAATGGCATGCCATTCTATGGTGAGAAAGAGATTCTATTTGTCACACGTGTTCTAGGCAGACAGCGCTTACGGGATTGCAGAGGCACTTGACAAAGAAACAAATAACATAAAATACCAGAAACTGGCATAACATAGCATATGGAAACTGGTCCTATATTTATCTACTCAAGGCGAAAACGCACATACAATATTTGTGCATGAAGCACACCATCATCTTACTTTAGATCAATCCATCCTCATGTAGAGTTTTGTAAGGAATACACATGCATGTTCAGAAGAACCAAACCGTAATGCTTCCACTGAGCTGCTCAACAAAATGGACAGAGAAATTTAAAAGTTCTGAGAGCCGCCTAAATGTTCCCTAAGGCCCATCTTTCCTGGCGACTAAAATAAATTCCATTCTCCTATGGTACGTTTTGTGAGTCTTAGGCATTAGTTTATTAAATGTATTGTACATTGTTCTCTCTTAACCAACACTAAAAATAGCAAAGAATAGCTCTTTCCACCAGTGGTGCCCCAATTACCTTTCTTGTGTTTTTCTTTCATGTAGATCTTTATTGTGGTACCTCCTGCTTTCTGCTTGAAGCTCCTGGGATTGAATCCAAGAGACGAGCTGATGGCGGTTGAGGCGGTGGCACCAAGAGACTTCTTGCTTATCATCTCCCCTGAACACTGTTCTTGTGAGTGTCTCTGTGGATTACCAAAAAAACACAGTTTAAATTTCAATATCCAGAGACCCTTGCTGCCCCGTATTATATATAGAACTAAGGTTGCCGTGGAATTATTTTTAATCTATGGTGCAATTCCTCAACTGTATGCAGAAATTGTAACACATTCTTGTTGTCTTCAGCTGGGTTTGCCGGATTTTTTACAACTAGGGGTGGGAAAGCTATTATCCTGTTGACAGTCTGGGCTTAACTCAAGACTTTGCACTTTGCTAAATTTTGAACGTCTTTACCTGCTACGACTCTGGTGAAGGTTATCCCACAAAATTGTGTTTAATAACTATTTTCAATACTAGCACATCCAGTTCTGTGAAGTTTTTTTAACTACATCCATTTGCTGTAAAAATGTAGAATGGCATTTGTTGGCATGTTTCTTACAATACTAAGATCATGGGATCAAATATGTTATCATGCCCATGGAATGCATTTGTAGATCTAATTTGTTGGACTAGTCTAAATGTTTTCATTACGTAATTCCACTTTAAACATCAAATATATGCAGTAGAAAAGGAGTGACAAAATAAAACATTCAGAGCAACCAAAGCAAAAATAATAAAAACAAGAGACACAACAACAGAAAGTGAACCACAAATAAATATATATCAATAACTGATCAATCATGTACATAAGTGAAGAATCTGAAAGCTCTATACATGCATTGATTTGCAATGACAGATGTAATACCAGAATATCTAGTTTATCAACAAGCAAAAATATCCTGCCGTGAATAGAGACTACAATAATATGCAAAGGTAACTATTTATAGGTGGGAATACGTTTACTATACTTTTTTTAGACATTTGAATTTTACATGAGGTATAACATGAGTATGCTATGCTACTAGGAATATGCAAACATGATCCAGCCTTCAGACATTTGAGCAAAAGCACCAAAAATGTGAGAAGGATACATGGAACATGACAGTCTCCTGTGAATAAGGTGAATGGGTAAGTTAATGAATTCTTGTTGAGATCAAGCGGGGGGAAGATGCATGCTACACCATTCTATCCCGGAGGCCGTTGAGTATTTCAATAACGTTTAAGCTGCTGGCATTGGTTTAGGATCTATGATGTCACATGTTTCTAGGGTATCTCTCGGTCTGTTACAGCATCACCCTATCAACTTCATGCATTCCTGAGACATGACAATCAAACTGTGAATGCTGTAGGGTTCTTGGCAGTATATTAGAAGATTTTTGGATGAACTTGCACTGCTACCTACACAGTCAGTGCCTAACATCCTTCAGTCCTGGTGGCCATTACACCGATAAATGCTATCTCAGCCGATGACCATCTGATAACATCTGTTCAGCAAGTGCATAGTTCTGATGCCATTCCATGGCTATTGCACACTTGGCCAATAATAGGGACCGATTCACAAATGTACTCCTATATTTCCACCTACTCGTGTGCAGGAAGGGACCTAATAGGCACAACCAGAGGAAGAAGAAAAGGGGTCATTGAAGGCATCATTAATCTTATCCTATACCTCCCCCAAGTATGGGAGAAATAATGGACAACTCCACACAATGCACACAAATATTCCTGTCAGTCACATGACATCTAGGACAGAGTTCTGAGTTAAATTAAATATCCAGTGCAGTTTGGTACGTGTAAGGTAAGTTTGAAGAAGATTATTGAACTGAACAAATTGGATCTACTGTTGCTGTAAATCCTATTGATTTCCAATATTTAGATCCACAGATTTAAATCCACTTGACCATATATATATATATCTTCAAGGTAAATACATGCAAAGTTAAGAATAGTCAATTTACATTTACATATAAGGTAGTCTAGTTGTCAATGTTTTGGCCACTGTATTTGTGTGTTTCGGTAATTTTGTACTCGATATCTGGCATAGAGCCCAAGGACAATCTCGTATCAATGCAGCAAAATATATGACCACTCGCCAGAGTAGGGTGCACTGCTTTCGACCAGAAAAATCTTTCTTTTACATAAAATGTAAACATCACGTACAACACCTCTGTTTAATTGCAGGGGCTCCTCCTCTGCAGACTTCTCATAGGAGGTGTCTGAAAAAAAGAAAATACCCTGTTACAACATGAACCACGGCATCACTGCATGCCCAGTAGGGCAATTTTTTCAATATACAAGGCCTCTTAAAAGAAATATGCACGCTCATGTTTAATAAGGGTATGACCATTCTCTAATTGGTATCACTATATTAAGCATTACTTTAGTTGTGTGTTTATTCCTTGATTCTAGTTGTTTTGTTTTTGGATTGCCAAGAACATCATGGAAAGATCTCTGCGTATCAGGAAGGTGAGCTTCAGCTACAGCTGAATATGTCGGAGTCCTCTCTAGACAGATGATGTTGGACCACTTACAGAAAGCTAGATCTTTCACCTTAAAGACATACAGAGAAAACTATTTCATATCACAGGGATATGTTGAATGGAAACTGAACTTCAGTAGACACAGAAAACACAATTTGAACTGAAAGGATAAGCAACATTATATTGCGTGGGCTAAGCAGTATGATTTATTATGAGATGAGCAAAATTTCAGAAAGGCCATGACCCTTAAAATGTGGTATGCCTGAGGCACATTCAACCAGAGGGTGGCTGGAACGCACTAATATAGACTTCCTACTTTAGATATTGTGCTGGGCGTCTTGTGGTTATCACTGTATCCTTTACCCTTGGGCAATTTGTGATAAAACAAAGGACCTATTGAAAGAGTCTGTAGGTGGAGTAAGTAGAACCACAAGAGGGAAGCTGACATATTCTTCTGAAACGCTGTGTGAAGTACAGACTGTACCTTCTAAACAACTTCTATAATTTTTGTTTAACACCAAGACATCGAAGCAACTCTAGTACCAATATCACCGGTAAATGAAAATATATAGGGAATATGTTGATTATGGCGGTCCCGATAATTTGCAAATGTCCAAGTATTCATAAACTTTTATTTTGTGTGAAGATTATCTAGAGTACAAGAGTTTTCTGCATACCCTCCAACATACTAAAGCAAATAGTGGATCTTCATTGGAAAGATGTAATCAGAGCATGGAATATTTTACCACAGTCGTTCATGATCTCTTTTTTGGGAAGTTTGCAGAACATTTTATTTATTTTAAGACATGCAGAAAAAAATCAAGTCGTAACCTACCTTCATCTGGTAATCTAGTTGGGAACGATAACTAAAGATTGTAGAAACATAAATGTAATGAAGAATTTGGGATTAGGATTTTTCTCTGTGAGTAAATGTTTGTAAAATATTAAAAGCTGAGTCAAATAATTCAATAATATTCCAACAAATTGGAAAACAAACAGCATGGGGCTGGTGGGGGACAGAAGAACCATGGAATCATTAGATCATAAAATACCTCGAGGAGGTGAGGGAAACCCTACTATCCTCTAAACCCTGTTTCTTGGAGTCACTTTTGAAAAGATGGAGGTTGATAGCTTTGGTATCACCAAGAAAGAGCAAGAAGATGGGGTGTGAACGAGCTTCTTTTACCTGGTTAATTGACCATGCAACCACCAATACCCAGATGCGAAACAGCCATGTTTTTGAAAAACCACTCATTCTCCACGTCTGAATGAGCAGTGAATGCTAACCAAGGTCGACCGTTATCTGCTCATTGGATGATGGATAACTGATTGATGGCTCAATACAAGCTCTCATTTCTGGGAGGTTCCCCTTCTTTTTTGTCTCATGACTGGTGGGCATCCGAGCATGGCAGTGCACCTACTTTCCTTGAGGCTGCCAGAAACCTGGGGTAATCGATCGATTTCCTTCAAACTAAACGTTACTATGGTCTCATTTTCCTATTAGCACAACCTCACGTGACTTTAGAAGATCCTAGATTTTCTTCCACAAGATTGTTTTTCAAGCCATTACTGTTTCCAGAATTGGTTACAGCATTTCTTTGTATCTGGTGTATCCAAAATACCAGCTCCAAATGAGTCTAAATTCTGAAGTCTGCTCTTTAGTTTCTGCCCCGGAGTCATTGCAAATACATAACATTACAATAGAATGTATTTGTTTGACTGGAGAAAGGTCCAGTGGAGACTTCTGAAGAGCATGCTCAGTTGCCTCAATTTCATTATAGGAAGATTTCGTTTTTTTAGCCCCCAACTCAAAACACACAACCATCTGGCATGTGCGTTGAAGGTGATTTTAGTAACAGACTGAGATACAAAGAGGGACTTTGTTGTCAAGAGGGGTACACTATTTGCACCCCTGTTAAACCAAGTGTGACTAATGTTAGCTTGTTGAGCTGTCGAGGACTGACACTCATGACAGTGAGAAGATTATAGTGGTAAGACATCTTTCTTTCAGGACCCTGTCCTGGGAAGACACCCACTATTCTTTATGCATTTTAATTCGCCCACCACTCCCCTGCGATCAATCAGGTTCTTCATCCACCCCCATCCATGTTAGCATAGATGTTGCATGTGAACCTTTCTGCATGGAGAAAGTTTGACACAGGTGGTCAGTGTCACACTGGAATTCATTTTATATTTGCTATATCCAAGTGACGCCTAAGATGGAGGGTTGAAGATAGCCCAGACAACAGATATGACTTGCAAGACCCTTTAAGAACATTCACACAGTCTTTGTTCTGGTTCAGGCTGTTCTGTGTGGAGGAAAGGAGACATAGTGCCCTTTCAAACTTAGAGCGCCCTCTGTCTCTCCTCATCCACTGCTCACTGAAAGCACTACTCCCTATTTCTTACCAGAGAAATGAATGGAGCAGCCTCACTTTTTGTTTGAGCTCTTGGTTTGGGTTTCTGCTGACAGGACACCCCCTGCTCAACCTCACCTTCTTGTTAGCACCCTAAAACAAAGTGGAACAGAAACAAAACTTCCAGTAAGTGCACCAAGATTTCTCTACCAACATCAGTGTCTTCACAAGAGTGGCGACAGAGAAACTGTCTGTGCTCCAGGGCTGATGTTTTTACTGCCAACTCCCTTTGACAAGTTCAGAACCAGAAACCTGGGAACTTCGACAAAGATTGCCAAGAAGGGTTGTCTGGGCATTGCTTCGAAAGAGAGAGCTGACTGACTGCTCTGGAAGGGCACTGGAGATGCTCTTGTATGGAGATGGCACTGTTCAGAAGCAGTCTTTGACTAGTCTTTCGGGCGGTACTGTAAGATGAGACAGCTGGAAAGGCCCAGCGAGTGGGCCATTTGTCTTGGTCTTGTGCGTCATGATGAGACCCAAAAAACCTGCCTACACACTTGTCCTCTCAAGTTTGCCCGTCTGGCAGTGCCAGACGGGTCCAAAAACAGTCCAATACTGTTCAGAATAAGGGGGTCAGGAAAATAAACTGAGGTGAGACAAGCCTAATACGTCCACTGCAGCAGCGGAGAAGAACCTGCAACTCTCTGCAAGGGTGAGACCCAGGAGTCTTCAAGTGTCGCTGCATTGTGAGGAGACTCTCTGCCCCCATGGATGGAGGATACTGAGGAATTTAGACCTTTTGAAATTCCAGAGCAAGACAGGGCACCAAGATGCCATGACATGCTAACAGAAACCAGCACCACAGTCCCCATGAAAGAAGCAAGAGTGGCAGATGAGAACTGTATTGTCCGAGAGGCCCACAGAAAGACCTATGTAATCACCATTGCAAAAGGGACAGGACTGGACTGGTATCACTGGACTATATTGCGTTCATCCTCCATGCAGTCACAACATTATAAAACTTTGTATTCACTCTATCACACCCCCGCTAAGATAGCTAAATGGGGCGGGACCATGGGTACTAACTGCCCCCGCTGCAACGCTAGTGAAGCTGATAGTATTCACATATTTGCTACCTGTCCTCAACTGCATACGCTAATCAGGGACATCGAGGGTTTTCTGGACAGATCATTGGGGATCCAAATTAAACTTAATCCAGCTCGGATAATTTTAGGTCTGGGATTGGAAGGGGCTGACACACAGCAGGAATTTCTGTTCGTGGCAATGTCAGTATACAGATTGACCTTAGTAAGGGCATGGCTTGATAAAAATCCGCCGGCATTGCAAACCTGGCTGGCTAATCTGCTGAACGCATATAATATGGAGAAGAATATTTATGCACGAAAAGGGAAAAGGGGAAGGACATTAGGCTTAAGAATATGGCAACCCATAAGTAGGTGGAAGGAGGGACGTGGGCCGCAGGTAGACCCAAGAGGGGTTTAATGTTTAATCGTGGTAAAAGTATGAAATATAAATACTGATGGTGGAAGTGTGTAATGAAATGCTTGTATATCTTGAAATAGAGCTCATTTAGCTATGAAGCATGAAGTAATAATGCTGAACAATGTATAATGTGTAAAGAGTGTGCAACATGGAAAATAAAAAATATAATAAAAAAATTAAAAAAAGCAAAAGGGACAGGAAACTAGGTTGCTTGGGTGAAGAGTTTTGTTCTGGGCCTGAGTAAGAACTTAACCTGCACGATCTGCGAGCACTGTAACACCACGGCAGCCTCCTTAGCTGGTACTTTTGCTACGTTCATTCACTCTGGTGCTATAAACACAGCTTGCACACCATTAGGCATGGATGGGGCAAGGCTACTGTCTCCTTCGATCTGTGGCCCATGCAGCGCAGACCATCTAGAGCGTCGCTGCATCGCCAAACAAAGGAAGAATGCAGCGGGTGTCTGTGCTGCCACCAGCAACATTGACAACAAAAGTTCTGGAGGGGGAAGAGGGTTTGGGGGCAGGCGTGTAGAAAAAAATAGAAATCACTGCATATATAGAAGACATATTACAAGATATGCAAAAGGTTTCTTTAGAGAAAAATGCAGAACAGGTGCAATTTCTTAAATAATTATGATACATTTTTCACCTAAAATGGACAGTCTGAGTTCAACTATCCTGCATGGAAAAACAGATTCACTTACAGGTCACCTAAACGAGGAGAGCGGCTGCACACACCTGCTGTGCTACCCATGAGCCCTAGGCAAGATCTTGCTGCTTTAGTATCTGTTGAATCCAGGGGAGCCATGTGATGGATATACAGGAGGATGCTCGCAACATCACAACACCAACTATCCCCTCAAGCATATTTCCTGGTTGGACATTGAAGTCCCTTTGCCCAGAAATGGGTGTCATTCCATAGTCGATATTCTCATTGATTGTAATTGTAGGTGACTTTAATCTTTCAGTAAACCAGAATAACTCTTGGGCAAAATGTTTGTTTAACTTTTTCATATACATGGTCCTATTCAATGGATCATTGACCACATATGTATTGCAGACTATTTGGTGCATACTGGATTGCAATCTTTCACAATCAAACAAGGCAATTAAGGGGCGTGGCTTGGACGCCGCGGCAGCATGGCGGACCTGGCGTGAGCTCCGTGAAACGGCGGAGCGCTTCTTCAATTACTTGCCGTTTCCGCACCGCAGTTTGCTCTTCAACTGCCGGCACCCGCAACCGGAATATACGGTGAGCCGAGAGACAGCTTTATCTTCGTCCATGTCCAGCTGACGAGCGAGTTCGTGCCTGTGACGCACCCACCTCAACTCGGGTGAGAGCGGCCGCCATTTTAGGCTGCTTCTGCCTCACGGTAAGCCTGCTACTCGCTGCACGATCTTTGCTGCCAGAATGCATTCCTGCACCTGACGTCGAGTGCCCTTCAAGCAGCGCTATCATATTGCTCCTCAACCTGCCATGCCTGCTGTTCTTCTCCTGGAAGGCGCGCAACTACTATTACTTCCATTGAGCTCTGTGATTTTTTCGCGCCCTTTTTCCTCTTCAATATACGGCTGGCTATTATAAGCCTTCTTGGTGGTTTTTTTTTTTTGTGGTTGCCTCCTGCTTCCTCTTAAGATCTTCTCAGTTCTCCTTGATTGCTGCACCTGCCTCATGCTATGCGATTAGCTTTGCTAGCTCCTCTCCACAGTTTCTGATCAATATGGGATTATTTCTGCCTCCAGTTCGTCTGTGATTTGCTCCTCTTGGATTAGCAATGTGTGCAGCCACTTTTTTCTACATCCGCTGAGCGCGTGTTCTCCTATTTGTTGGCAGTGCACCTATATTGACTATTGCTTTTTTTTTTGTGGTTTCACCTCTGCTGCTGCACTTTCCTCTCTGGTTTGAGTGTATTTTCTTTATCACTCGCTATGGCTAATGATTCTCACTCAGCCCGTGCGTCTGTCACTGGCACCAAGCCCAAGAGATTGAAAGGTGACCCTCCTTCGCCGATTCATGCTTCACCAAACCCAGTTTTAGACTCTATTCTGGATGAAGTTCGGGGTCTTCAACCGTTCATGTCTTCAACTAATGAGAAATTGAAGCAGATGGAGGAGAGATAGATAACTATGGAGAGTAAGGTTCTGGATCTAGAACAACGCGTTAGTTCTCTTCAGGATGTCTCTACTAAAATCCCACTGCTTGAACAGGAAATTCACAAGCTGAAGTTACACACAGAGGACCTTGAAAATAGGAATCGTAGAAATAACCTACGCCTTTTTGGTCTGCCGGAGAACGTTGAGGGGTCTAACATGGTTGCTTTCCTGCAAAAATTTCTACCGGAACTCTTATGCCTATCACCATCTTCTACTCCTCTGAACATTCAAAGAGCACACCGGTTGGGTCGAGCTGCTACTGACTCTGCTAGACCTAGAGGCATCATCATGCTCTTTCTGGAATTCACCGAACTCATGACTGTCTTGAAAGCTGCAAAGCTTAAACGTCACCTTACTTGGTCGGGTCATAACATCTTCATCTCGCAGGACGTCTCTAATGCAACGAACGCCCGACGTAAAGAGTTCCTGGAGTTACGGCCTCTCATGAGGCACCTTCATCTTCAATATGGAATCCTCCATCCTTGCCTCTGCAAGGTCACTCATGATGGTCGTTCACGTACTTTTGATGATCCAGTAAAGCTGAAGATATTCTTGCAAAGTTTTCCCTCTACAGGAATGGATACAACTGTTTAAGTGTTTCTCATATGTTTCTTTCTTATGTTTTCTCTACCTATGTCTATTCTTAGTCTTCTTTCTACCTTATCACTAATTTTTTCTTCTTTGCTGTCTTCTGTCGTTTCTATCTTATTGTTCTGGCTAGTCTTTCTTGAGTTGCTCTTTTCTTCTTTGTGTATAGGTTATAGTACCCTTTTATCGTTT
The DNA here is from genome assembly GCF_964261635.1 of Lissotriton helveticus. Taxonomy (NCBI): domain Eukaryota; kingdom Metazoa; phylum Chordata; class Amphibia; order Caudata; family Salamandridae; genus Lissotriton; species Lissotriton helveticus. Next base: position 1,571,552,469 of record NC_136069.1, on the reverse strand, counting down.
ACTGTGCCTGTGCTCTGCCTTGCCGTCTGTCACCATGCTCCACCTTCATTGTTTTCTCGTTCTTTTACAGATCTGGCTTTGTTGCCCTGATCTGTTCCTTCCTCTATACTTCCCTACTCACCCCTTGCTTCTTTCATCTCTTTCTTTCTTTCTTTCTTTTCGTACTCTCTCTTTCTGGTCATTCTCACCTCCTTTTTATTTTTGTTCAATTGTGATGCTTTTGTTGCTTTTGTTGCAGTGTGCTTGTCCTACTTATGTAGTTCCTTCTATGGATTTGCCCTTTTCAAATGTTTCTGATTGTTGTGCTTTATTTTGTGCTTCCCTGTCTGCAGTGTCTACCCTTCATTTGTTTCCTGTTCCTCCAATCCTTCATCATGTGTAATCTCGTGTCGTGGAACGTCCGTGGTCTTGGCAATCCTGTTAAGCGTCAAAAGGTATTGTCCCATTTGTCTAAACTTCAATCTCAAATTGCTTTTCTACAAGAAACTCATTGTACTGAGGTGGAGTCGTTAAAGTTAAAACGTCATTGGGTGGGGCAAGGTGTTTTTTCCCCTGCTCCTGATAAGAAAGGGGGTGTTGCTATATTATTTCATAAGGCTTTGTCAGTTCAAATTATTTCTACTGAACATGATGACGATGGACGATGGACGATGGGTAATGGCGAAATTGTAGTCCAGAACAAGACGCTAGTCTTGTTTAATATTTATGGCCCTGTTTGCCCTGATCCCAAATTTTGGTCGGATATTAAAATTCTCCTGTCCTCCACTGATTGTCCTAACCTTGTTGTGGCTGGAGATTTTAACCAATGGTTGGATCCTTATTCTGATAGACTCTCCAAATGTAAATTTCAACCTGACAAAACTCACAAAGCCTTCCAATCAGCATTGCCTGTCGTCCATTTTTTGATGTATGGAAAACATGTAACCCTGACTCTTTTGAATATACTTTTTTCTCTAACATGCATCATACTAGATCTAGGATAGATTATATTTTAGTCAGCAAATCTTTCCTCCCCTCTATTCAGAAATCAGAAATTGGCTCCATTTTTATTTCGGACCATGCCCCTGTTTTTGCCTCACTTGACTTTTCTCTCACCTCCTTGAATTTTAGCCGCTGGAAATTAAATACGTTCCTTTTGTCTGACCCTCTATTTGTCAAAAATGTCACTACGTTCATTAATGAATTTTTTACTTTTAATGTTCCCTCGGATACCTCCATTCCCAACACGTGGGACGCTTTTAAAGCCGCCCTGCGCGCTTTTGTTTTATCTTTTGTTTCGCATAAAAAGAGAGTTGCTAAAGCTAAATATGAGGCTCAATTACACAATATCAAACAACTAGAACACACTCATTTTACTTCTAAGGATCCCGCTGCCCTTACTGCCCTTATTGCGGCAAAAACAGAACTCAATAAATTGGCCACTGTTGAAGCCTGTAACATTTTACTTAAAATTAAATCTAAGTACCACGGGGGTCAAAACAAGGTGGGCAAGATGTTGGCTAATTATCTGAAAATTAAAGCGGAACGTAAAACCATTGGACCTATTCTTAATGAATCCACTAACAAATTGGTGTCTTCAGATGAAGATATTGCTGAGGTCTTTCATAATTATTATCGATCCCTTTACTCAGATGACACGTTCCCTTCCACTCAAAACCTTGACTCTTTTTTCTCAGGCCTCCCCTCCCCTCCCCTCCGAATCTACCTTGCTTCTTTAGAGAAGGATATTACTCTTCAAGAAGTTCTCTCTGCCATTCATGCTTTGAAGCGTTCTAAAGCCCCTGGTCCAGATGGCCTCCCTGTAGAATTTTATTCTCCTTTCCCCTCGATTTTTGCCCCTAAATTATTACAACTCTTTAACTCCTTTATCGCTCAAGCCAAAGCCTCAGGGTCATTCATGGACGCATTAATTATTATTATCCCCAAACCAGATAAAGACCACTCCCACTGTAAAAATGTCCGTCCTATTTCCCTGATTAACTATGATTGTAAAATTTTTGCCAAAATCCTCGCCTCCCGCCTTGACAATATTATTCCCCTTTTGATTAAAACAGATCAAGTTGGCTTTGTAAAGTGTAGGCTTGCTTCGGACAATGCACGTATGTTTGCTAACATTATCTCCCTGAGTAAGAAATATAAAGACCCCCTTGCCGCTCTTTCTCTAGATGCGGAGAAGGCATTTGATCGTATCAATTGGCAATTTATGTTTCAAACTCTCAAATGGTTTGGTTTTGGGCCCTCTTTTATTTCATATGTTATGTTGTTGTATTCCTGTCCCCGTGCCAGCATTTTTGTCAACAACCAATTTTCCAAGTACTTCTCATTATCCCGTGGAACGAGGCAAGGTTGTCCCCTCTCTCCCTTACTATTTATTCTTTGCCTTGAACCTTTCCTTGAGCGCCTACGCAATAACGACATGATTACAGGTTTTCAGTACTCCTCTGTTCACACTAAACTTTCTGCATATGCGGATGATATCTTGGTCTACATGTCTAACCCTGTTGCTTTGCTGCCCCATTTTATGACTGAAGTCCGTCTTTATTCCTCCATCTCTGGCTATAAACTAAATTTGTCCAAAACTGAAGTCCTGCCCTTAAACCCTGATTGTTCCCAATACATGTTTAGTGATACTGAATTCACCTGGTGTCCCACCAAAATGAAATATTTGGGTATTTGGTTTTCTTCTTCCCTTAGGGATACCATCAAATATACCTTTAATAATTTGATCCAGAAACTACAAGCTCTTCTTCTTTTATGGTCCCCACTTTTTCTTTCCTGGTGGGGCAGGCTTGATACTATTAACATGATGGTTACTCCCCATGTGTTATATACAGTCTACATGCTTCCCTTCAGAATTCCTAATATATATTTTTCCTGTATAAACTCTATATGTACAAAATTCCTCTGGAATAATAAACACCCTCGTATTGGCTTGCTCAAACTCACTCGTCCAAAGACATTCTGCTTTTCTGCTTAAACAATCGTTTTCATTAGCGTATGATTTTCAAACCAGACCAGTCCCCAAATGGGTTCTTTTTGAACGTTCGCTTTTGAAGGATTTCCCTTTTGCACATGTTGCTTTTATGTCCAATTGTTCCTTTATTTCTCAATACCCCATTTTGAAATATTTGCAAACTGTTATTTCTAGTACTTTTTCTAAGGATGTAAACCCTTTGCAATGGTTTTTGTCTTCCATTGTTTGGTACAATCGATTTCTCAAATATAAGGGTAAATCTTTTTACTACAAGTATTGGAAGGAGAAGAATGTATCATTTGTATATCAATTCCTTCACAATTTCACTGTTGTTTCCTTCCAAGACTTGCAATTGCGTTATCAACTACCCGATGCTCTTTTAGGTGAATACACTATTATTGTTACTGCTATTAAATCACACTTAGCTACTTTTACACTTCCATCTGAATTTCCTGATGTTACCCCTCCATCCCCCTTATATCCTTTGTTCTCTACACATACTCCTAAAGCTGCTCTTGTTTACGACATATTGCTATCTGCTGCCCAAACCCGTCCTAAATCCCCTGTTGAACTTACTTGGGAAAAAGATTTATCTGTCTCTTTTTCCATTAACCTGTGGGAGCAAATTTGGGCTAAGTTATTTAAAGTCTCTGCAGCTGCCCGTGTGACTCAATCCCTATATTTTGTATATTGTAGAGCGGTTATCACTCCAGTTAGCATTTGTAAATTTTCTCCTACTTCCTCTTCCCTATGTTGGTCTTGTTCAAGTGCTCCAGGAACGTTAATCCATTTACTATTTGAATGTGCTACGGTTTATTCCTTTTGGAATTCAGTTTGGAAGGTTTGCATGTCAATTTTTAAGTTTAACAATGATGTATCTTTTCAGCATGTTTTTCTAGGCTCCCTTTCCTCTGATATTGATATAACCTCATCTGCATCTAAGTTGTTTGACCTTTTTATTGCTCTAGCTCTTAAGGTCATTTTATCGTCCTGGAAAGATAATTCTAAAATATCTTTATCCATGTGGTGGAATTTTATTTGTGACGAACATAGAATTGCCTCTGTATCCTCTTCCTCCATTTCTCAAAAAATAAAATAGGATCTTCTATGGCTCCCCTTCGTTTCCTATCTTTCCTCTACTACTATATCTCACTGAGTATTATCTATCTTTTTCTCGTCTCTTCTCTTTCCTGTCTTTTTTCCCTTTCTCTTCTTCCTTCTCTTTCTTTTCTTCTTTCTTTCTATTCTTATATCTTATTCCTCCCCTTCCTCTGCATCTCCCGTTTTGCTATGTTTCATCACATAATGTTTTGCCTGCTAGTATCTCCCTATTTTCGTTCATATGTTTTCATTTTATGGCATGTACTCTGTTTTTACTTGCAAAAATTTCAATAAAAATGTATTAAACAAAAAAAAAAGGCAATTAATCTATTAACAAAATCAGGCCGTGCTTTTATCCAGTTCTCTAGCATGACCCTTCCGGGGAATTACATAAATCCGCATAATCTGTGGATTATAAATTAGTGCTGAATCTGAAATCTGCCATTACGGAAGTGCAACCTGTGACTTACCGTTGAACATTTTGATAGCTCATTCAAATGCTGGGCCACTTTAACTGTATGCAATTCTTACATGAACCTTAGGCAAAGTGGCACCTTTGAAAACCTGTGTTAGTTTTAGAGCACAGAAGGGCTCAACATCTTGGTTTTCTGGCAAACTCTTACTCTTGGAAGGTCTTAGCCTTTTGGCCGGCAGTGGTTGCGGAAATGGCGAAACCTAATCCTTCCTTAGATAAACTGGCGTGCAAAATGCATTACCGTCCGAACGGCTGCTGAGATTAACATGGGCTATAATGACTTAGATGAAACTCAATGCAAGAATTATGCATCAAAAATTAATACATCCGTCCGGAAAAGCTCAAGGCATTCAATCCAGAAGCCAAGAATGTTGTGGGAGTCAGCCTAAATTATGTCATCTGCCTCCTGAAGTTAAAACCGTCCCTAAATGAAAATACACACAGATAGACATACATAGAAGGACTTTGGGTGAGCCTCGTTACCAATTGGCCTACTCAACCGACTTTCACATCTTGCTGCCGCCCACATATAGCACACAGCAATGAGTAATTGCTCGGGCCATCACTGATGACAATGACATTTTCCTAATGCCATGTTCGAAAAAAATTACACTTCAATGTTTTTGGAAAACTCTTTACATTGCCAATGTTTTTTTGTTTTAATTACATTTTTATCTTTTTTTTTTAAGTTTGTCTTTTTGGTCTTTTTAAACTGTCTTCAGGGTTCAGTTATTTAAAGTCGTACATTTTGTTTCGCTGATTTAAAAATCATATTTTTCATTCATAGTCAGCAGTTCATTTTCTTTGCCCCAATAGGAACCCTGTCCTTCTGTAATGTGCACTAGTATTATACAAGGTTTCCATACCTGTTCTAAGTACAACATGCGTGCAGGAAAGCAACCCTAGTGTTATATTAAAATTAGATGTGGTGATTATTTTTGAAATTTGTCTTACAAGACTTGCATCCACATACCACACTTAGGAGGCAGCCTTCCTGCTTCTTGTTATTTTTTGTGAAATATGCGTGCGATAAAAAATAACCAGAGCACCAGCTTTTCAAGGGCACAGCCATTGGCTTTGCCACTGTTTCTCCTCTTGGTATTCAGGTGTCGATCCGCATCCTCAGATATGTGCAGCATATGAGCTTCAACAATATAAGTCGATATCTCCTTCGATTTTGTGGCTAAATTAAACTCTCGAAGAAAATAGTATAACCCCATTGACAGATGAAATGTCTTGCCTGATAAGTTCGTTTCAACAGCAAGGATTCTGCTCTGATGCTTCCAAATGAGTGGTTGTAATACCACGGCTGTCAATAAACTATATTACCCAGGTTCTTCGGGTTATTGTTGGGTTACCCCATTGACATGTAATTGTCTACAAACTATAGGCTCATATCCATGCTGCCCTATGTGGAAAAACAACAGAGCTAGCCGCGATGACTCAGCTCCAAGCATAACTTGAAGATAACATTCTGTTTGTGAATAACCATATAGATTCCGCACCTCGAGTGGGGCAGAAATAGTATTACTGAACCTTAGGTAGCAGCATCTATAGTTATGCTACAGAGGCTATGCCTCGGCAGAGATCCTTTTAGGTTTGTTCGTGGCATTTAATGCCTAATCTATGCATTTGGGTGGATAAGGTTGGGGGTGCAAGTGATTGCCATAGTTTGAATGGACTGTTTTTTAATGAATTCCCCCTGAGTGAATCATATTGGAACATCCAATGTCTGGAACACCTTGTTTTCTTGAGGGCCCCCTCTGGGATTTGCTCTCTCTAACACATTTCATTTACTTTGTATATGGTCTTCCTGGTATGGACAATTGTTGCCCTGGGTTTTTGGTTTCAATTGCACAACTATGGCACTCAGTTCTTTTTAGATTTTCAGAATTGCTTACTTCTTACTGAATCAGGAATAGTTAGTTTTGTTGGAAACATCAATTCAATTCTGTTTTTTACATTATAATTAATTTCAACTATAAAAACACTAACTACAACAAAATATACATTGAAAGTAAAACAAGTATCTAAAGACAGTGTAATTCATCATTAACACCCACAATTATTTCAACCTGGTAAATTAACTCTCAAAGTGATAACACAATGTAAATAATGACCCAACAAATAACAAGTGAAAGGGTTTAATAACATTTGCAAATACACAAAAGGAGGCATACAAGCTCTGATTCCAACACTTATCACTAAATATATAATATACAATTTACGAACTTTTTTTTTTTAAATAGCTACCAAAAATTCAATGCACTGAAGTAGAGATCAGAAGAACATGTCAAGAGTTTCAGATAAAGTCCAACCCTTGGGAAAGGTAAATATATAACACACAATGGCCAGTCTAAGCCTGATCAATACCCCACATTTATAGGTATATAATTCCAAACAAAGACCTGGCTCTATACACTGTATTGTTTTCAACATCAGAAAAAGCTTGATAGATGAGTTAGATAATTAATTACGATCTATTATAAGGTGTCTTCGCAGTAGGCACCCTTTGGAATCCTTATCCCAAACTTTTTCCACCATCCTAAATGACTGAGGTGACAACAGAAGTCCAGTCTTCGGAAATTAAAGCAAACATTCTGTATACACTTTAACCACAGGAATGTCAGAACGATATTTTAAACAATCCATTCTTAGTGAGGCTATTGGATTAAACTAAACCGAAGCCAACACACGAAGCAGTGACAACTGTATAGTGTCCTCCAGGAAACTCAAAGCCAGCTCTTCTTGATAAATGCGGTGAGACATATACTATGGGAGGTCCCAAAACCACCTAGAAATCTATCTTCCTTTCCATGGAGGCCTTCAATATTAACTTAGCCCCAGACTCAAGAACATCTCAAACCAATGAAATTCTTTTACTTCTGTAGATGTCCAACATTTAATTTAATGGTTTAATCCTGAGCCTGGGGCACAGTGAAACATACCATGGAGTTGATTTCTTGGCGCACTAAAAGAAAAACATGATAGTATTGCACAAAATGTATATATGGTATAGTATGTCTATTATTGGTAAAGTTCCAAAATAGCTGCTAAGTTTAGAAGCATTTTCGAGCGGTAAAAACAATGGTAGACTATGTATAATCACAGTCCCAAATTAGTAAACATTGCACAAGATGGTCATCTTCAAATGTTTAAGTGTATAGTATAGCATTATTGCAATGACTCAATCTGGCCATAACAATGTTTCTAAAATGGTGGCCATCTTGTAACAGTGAAACAATAATAGACACCACTATTACAAGATGGGCGCCAAGTTTGAAACTAGTCATCGCACAAGATGCAGGACACTGCAGTTGAAATGAGCAAGCCTGAGAGACTGTCTGGCGAACTGCAAAGTGCTGAAAAAAGGAGTAGAAGGAAAGAAATGAAAGGAAACCTTTAAAAAGAAAAAATAGAAAACTACATGCATGTTTTCCAGCCCAGACACTGAAGCACACTGATTTGATAATGCAAAATGTAGTTTCTCACAGGGCAACAGAACAAAGGGCAGAAATGTACTAATCCATTGTCCTATTCAGTATTCTGTCATAGAGACAACAGAAATGTGAATGACACTCAAACAGACATAAACTAAAAGACCCTCCCTGTATGTATCTGCATAAACAGTTTTGTTCTGGTTTTTTAAGTAATATTTTATTCCAAGGGCTTGCAGACAACTACAACCGCCAGGCTCTCCCTGGAGGGTTTAGCAAAGATTGTCATAGTGAAATCTTCAATCCATAGGGTTGTTCAAGGAAGACACTAATCCTTGCTTACTACAGTAACCTGGGGTTCCATGTAACAAAATGTCTGTCTAAAGGCATCAACACAGTGTAATGAAAATCCACCCCTAAAAACCTACTGGTTATAAGGTATGTTTTACAATAAATAAGTCAGTCCTACTGTCTTTGTCATAACTTTCATAATGCACAGATCAGATCTATGGTGAATTGGATAACTTATCTCTCCAAAATGAACTAATCAGGCCTGTAACCTTTATTGTTGGCTTGTAAGGCCCACGTCAGTGAAAATAAACTTTCTCACAAGGCAGTCATCACTCATAAAAATACAAAAACATATACAATTACAGTTTGGCAAAACAACATACAACCCTTCTAAAAATGTCTAACAAGAATTATAACACAGCAAATCTACTGCCCTAAGAAAGTACCTGAGGGGGTAATCAACACTAGAACCCTTACGTAGTTAATCTGTGAGATTCCAAGTAACAAACTACCACTCCTCAGCCTGCAAACAAGCGTATTGGCAATCCATTTTTAAAAACATATTGCTTTTAATAAATGCATTTCACAATAGGTAAGTTAGGCCTAGTAGTTTTGTCATAACGTGTCATAATAACCAGACCAACATAAGGCATCTGACATAGCATTTCCCAGTTAACTAATCAAGCCCATCATCTTCATTGTTGGCTTGCTGCCACTAAGCAGATTGTCATAAAAATGCAAAGGTATACAAAATCACTGTTCACAAAACAATGTACAACGCCTCTGAAAAGGCCTAACATGCATTATCACATTACAAACTTGTACTTTCAAGTGTTTGGAAGAGGGGGTGGCCAAATTCAAAACCCTTGCCTGCTACAATAATTTGTTAGATTCCATGTAACAATATTATCTGTCTACAGCCTTTAACTGCGTATAATGGCAATTCCCCCTTTAAGGCCTATTGGCCTTAACAAGCACTTTTCACAGCAGGTTGACATCCTTTCATAATAAACATATCCGACCTATGACTTCTGATATACATTTTCCTAAAGACACAGTCAAGCCTTTAGACTTCTGCATTGGTTTGCCACCATAACCATCACAGGCCTTCTCAATTTTGCATACACTTTCCCACAAGCCAACCTACAGGCATACAGTCAGAAAATTATAAATGTACACACAATTACAATTGGCAAAACAATATTCAATAACTTCTAAGAGATTTAACATGGATTAACAACGAGCAAATCCTTTATCCACAAGATTTGTAAGAGGGGGAAACCAGAGATTCAGACCAACACCAAAACTGTTGCTTATTGTGCTAATATGCGAGAATCCAAGTAACAAAGTGCCTCACAACAATCTTTAGCACAGTGCAATGACAGTTTACCCTTAAGCCAGACTTTTTACCTCTATCATAACTTTTCATATTAAACTCATCAGGCTTTTAGACATGATCAGTGAATTGTCCCAATAACCGATTCAGTACTGCTGTATTCCCTATAATGAAATTCCTGTCCACAACAGTACTTAATATGTCAATAATAAGTGCTAGTACCCAAAGTTTTTCTCAGAAGCATTCATCCGGTGCTGTCAAATGTCAGGATTGCAGAATACCAAGGTTGCGCAGTGTGCATCCCACCTCATGCTTCCTTCTTCCACCTCTATGAAGTCTCTTCCCCTCTATTTCACCCTTGTAGGTTCTTTTTCATTCACCTTTTCTCCCTTTGTCATGGTTTCTCCGTCTTTCCCTTCTTCTCATTTCCCCCTTTTGTGTTTTTCTCTTTCTTGCTCTGGGTCAGGTAGTATGATCAGGAAAATATAAGTACCGGTCCACAAAAATGAGTGCTGGTGGGTCCCACCCACAACAGCTGGCTCAAATTATGCATTGAGTCTAAAAGCTTTAACACAGTATAGTGACAATCCACCATGAAATGGTTATTGGCTTTAATATAAGCTTTCCACCATAAATAAGTCAGGCCCACTGCTTTTGTCATACCTTTCTATAAGAAACAAACCAGACAAACAGTAAAAACTCAGTCATGCTGTGTTTGGCATAAACCTTCTTAATACGCAAAAAGTGCACTGTAAGGACTCTATTTCAGGAACGCACACCTCTGCCCAATCAAAATCTGTAGTCAAGAGACTCAACATTGGGGGGACATTTCTCTCAGTAGTGCTTCTAAAAGTTATTTTTGTTAATCTGATAAGGTATAGCAACATTTATGTTGTCAAGTCAGGCGCAAAAATGACAGAAAAAGCTTATGATGTAAAAAGCCATGTGTTCAATAAGGGATGCTCATGATTTTACACTGGTCAGAACCCTAGGCATTTCTCCATCCATAAAGTATGTGCATTGCCCTGTCTTCATGTGTGCAAATTAATTTGACCACGCAATGCATTTGCACGGGTGTGTTTGAATCATATGAAGAATGTCATGCTTAAAATGCACATACAAACTGCTAAAAAAGTTCTGAAATGATATGTCCTCGTGTAATTTCACTTAGCACAAAAGGAGATTTCAAATAAAGAAAATTCCAGAGTAGTCTAACCTTAGCAAGGACAGAGATTAAAAGGGTAAATTAGAACATTGTAATGTTAGGAGCTTCATTGAACGCAATGGAGTGCTCAAGGCTTCTAATGCCCGGTAGAAGCCCTGAGCATCAACATTCCAATGTTTAACATAGGCCTCACAGAGCCCGAGGGGATTTCAACCCCCACGGGCTCCGTGAGGTCTTTGTTTTACAAATTAGAACATTCTGCCCTCTAGAGGTTGAAATTTCTAATAGCCTTAGAGCCCTCCGTAGCGGGTTCTACCAGTCATTAAAGGCCCGCTCCCTTGTTAAAGGCCAACGCTGGAGCTGCCACTGTCATTATGTATGGTTGGTGAGAATGGGTTCATTTTATGGCCTGAGTGAGAACAACTTTGATATTGTGGATATGGGGAAGAGGGACGCTCCAATCGTAATGGTGAGCTTATGGCTGTGCTTACGCAAAGACTGAAGTGAAGAGGACTAAGACAACTGTTTGAGAGAGACAGCATCTCAGAGTCTGATAGAAATTTGTAGAGAGGTAACCAGTTTTATGAATGACTGCCTTTGCTAATGGTTGTCCCAGTCACCAAGGGTGATTTTGTCATTCTATGTCAGCTGAGTTAGTGTAAGTTTTGATGATGGTGGCAACAGTATTGGTAGTGGTGGTGTGGTATTGATGGTGTTGGTATTGCTGGTGTTGGTACTGTGGTGATTATATTGCTGGTGTTGGTGGTGATGCAGTATTGGTGGCATAATATTGGTGATGGTATTGGTGCTGGTGATACTTTAGTGATACTGGTGGTGGTTTTGGTGTTAATGGTGGTGGTGATTTAACTCTATTTTAACCCGTTTACTCCTTCGAACGTTCCACGCCAGTGCTGAACGTTCGAGGAAACGGGTGCGGCCGCGTCGGCCGTTGGACATACGCAGCACCAGGGAGGTAGCTCACGCAACGTCCAACGGCCGACGACAGCAGCAAACTGGTTAAAATACAGCATCTCAGAGTCTGATGGACATTAGTAGAGTAGAAGCCGGTGTTATAGATGACAGTCTTTGCTAATGGGCGTCCCAGTCTCCCAGGGTGACTTTGTTATTCCTTGTAAGCTGAGTTAGGGCAAGTTATGGTGCTGGTGGTAACAAGAGTGGTACTGGTGGTGTGGTATTGGTGGTAGTATTGTTGGTATTAGTAGTGTGGTGATCATATTGCTGATGTTGGTAGTGATGGTATTGATGATGCAGTATTGGTGGAATAATATTGGTGATGGCATTGGTGCTACTATAGTGATATTGGTGGTGGTGATTTAAGTCTATTTTAAAATACTGGTTAGCAAAGGCTAAGGCTAAGGCTGTATGTAGACCTATAAATCTGAATGCAAGTTAATGTTTCCACAAGATTCTGCTCCGTTACAAATCCTTAGATGGTCATCACAATTTTTTACGGGTGACGAAATGTGTTTCTAATGCCCCTTTGTTTTGACAGTAATGGTATATGTCATATTAATCCAATTTGGATACATTGTTGCAAACAATAAAACTAGCTGAAACAGTAAAAAGCCCACACATACTAGAGGTAATGTCTATGTGTCAATGGGAGTTTTGATAGCTTATTTTACAGTATTTCTTATCCTGTTATCACCTTTGCAGACGGGGCAGCAGGAATCTGGAATGGCCATGGAAGAAGCGCAGACCAGCTCTGGGCAGGTCACCAAACCACAGTAGATCTGTCCATCCTGCCAGGTAGTAGAAAGAAAGGCAACAGTTAGAGATTATTTATTTATTGAGTTGCAGTCTTGTATGGTGCGTACCAGAGTGTTTTACAGAGATACACTGGGGCTATTACTCCAGTAGTGCTACTCATGTACTGCAAAATGCTATTCACAAACCTATGGCACACCAATGTATTTTGTGCAGAGATCTCCGCACATGTAGATATACGTTTCAGTAGCAAATGGGGGAGGGACAAGAGGAAGTGGCCCGAAAATGGAGAATACTTATGAAAATGGGAGGTGTTTAGGGAAATTTACGGAGGGGTTTAGAGAACGATACGTGAATACAAATACACACACGCACACAAAAGAGTAAGCTCATTGCAATATAAAAACAACACTTTTAAAGTTAGGACAGGATTTACCTATTTTGACTCTAAAGATGTCAAAACAGGTGCAAATGTAATCCAGGCTAGCCTATGAGTAATTCAAGCAGCACACATGACCAAGCACAGGTATTACAACACACTCCCACAGAAAACAATGAAGTCAGGGAAATAAAATAACACCCCATAGGAACTAAAATGTAAATAATTACATTATTTCCACCAAACACACACACAGAGCAAAAAAGGCATGCAAATATTAAATATGCATTTTATTTTGAATGTTAATAATATAACTGTATTATAAAAATAGGATAAACTGTGCAATTTTATTTTAAAAAATCAAAATATTTTAAATTCATGAAACAGATATTTTAGCACAAGTATAACTACATATAAATAAAAATGTTAGTGACTCTGGGAGTTTTTTATTTATAAATTAAATGAAAATGAACATATCTTAACTAAATATTGTCTGAATACACATTTAATTTGATGAGTTATCGTGCTACATTTTATTTTATTAAATTAGTTCTAGATTACAAATAAATATTTATAATGTATTTATATTTATATTTGACAGAATATTTTATTATAAGAAACGCTGATAATTTTTCCTGTACCCCCATAGAGAAATCTCCACCACAGTGGCTTTGTGTGCAGAGGTATTAGTAGTAACTTGACACTTTTAAATCCATTTGCAGGAGGCTCCACCCCCTGTTTTGAGGGGTTCGTAACATGTAAGTCTACACCTAAGACTACATCTACACTGAAATGATGAACAGCAAAAAGTGTAAAGTTACAACTAGATGTAACAGTGAACATTCACATGAAGAAGTATACACATCTATATTTACCTCTGTGAACAGGCTTCGATGAGTACAAGTTGTAGGAGGAAACATAAAGTACACAACAGGCAATGAAAATATATGATCAGCTGTCAAAAATGATTTAGAAATTAAGGGAACTGTGATGCTGTGCACAATGGGGGCGGGGCGCGTAAAAATGGGGGCGGGGTCAAATGTATGGCTAAAAAAACTAAATATCCTGTAACTTTTTTTTAGGTCTTTCACCTTAGCCTACAAAGGTCCCTCAGGAGTAAAGTGGACTTCATCCCCAACCAGTAGTGTGCCAGGAGCCGCGTTTGCGGAGTGGTGGAGAAAGGGGACATGGCCTCCGAAGATCTCTTAGCAATCTCACTGTGTGGGACTTACTGGAGGTAAGGTTATTATTTTTTTATTCATAAAGTTTTATATAGCACAGTGTCCCCTTGATCATCCGCTCCACCCTGATCATCCGCTCCCTGGGTAGCAGGTGATGCTGCAGCAGGGGTTGCTGCAACAGGGGTTGTGGGCGCCTGAGAACTGGCCAGGAATGCCTGCTTAAGGCGACTGAATGCATCAGTGTCGACGCCCGAGTCTCTGGGTCGCTTAGAAGGTGGTGGCTTGGCATCTGTCATGGCATTCCCTGGTGTAGGTTTTGGCACAAATAGCGCAGCTTTAGCCATTAGCTCACATGCCTTATCAATCTTACGTGTCAGGCAATCCTCTAATGGCGCCAATGCCTCCGCGACTATGGAATTGTCCACTGCGTCATAAAAAGAAACATCCCATGGTAGGGCGTTAAGGGGATCCTCCTCCCACTGGTCATCCTGGTAAGTCTCCTGATAGGAATCCATGACACCAGGCATAAAAACCCTTCAAAAGGTGAGTGGGTAATTCGGAGGTCAGATATGGGGTGCTGGGTGTCAGCCTACACTTTGGGCAAGCAGAGCATGCGTTTAAATAGGGCTACAGCCCAGGTGCAGGAAAAATATTAATGGGCAGTCTGCCTAACAGAAGAGGGCCCTTGGAATTCTAAAATTCCAACATAACAGACTCCCCAGGAGCATATAACAAAACGGCCTATTACTGACCCCCCATGTGTGCAATAACAAACTGCCTAATGGCAGACTACAGACCCGAGAAAAACGGGCGTTGGAAATGGCGTCCACAAAGACAAAATTCCTGCCTAATGGCAGAGTACAGACCCAAGCTGGTGTGAAAATCAACACAGGAGGAGTTAGAACAGTTAAGCTTTTATCTGGCGACTAATTCAATTATGCACAATTGTTCCTTCTGGGTAGTCTGAAAACAAAGAAAAATGTTTTTATGGCAAATGCACTGCTTTTTTTTGTAGTTGTAATTCAAAATTTTAGTTTATTTTGTAGGTGCTCCAAAGGTGGCGTCGAGAGTCCCACGACGTCAAATATTCAGTAGGTTAACGTGAGGCTAGTGGGTCACTAGCTCCATCCCTTTAGGCACACATTCGTATCTCCTTACCAGAAAGAGAGTTCCACACTAATTTTGTAAATCGGTTCCTTCACATATTATTTATTCATATGTTCATTCATCACAGTTTCCATTCATTAGTAATTCCTTCTTGTTAACATTTTCAACCTCAGGCAATGTCTTATTAGCAGATCCAATGCATTTCGGGCATTGCTGGATGCCCTTCATCAGGGAACAGACACTAAAAAAATGTACATGAACAACGTGTTAATAAACCTATTGTGTGTCTCATATGACAGAGTTCACGGGTGGTTTATGAAATGTGAAGCTGGGGATTGTCAGCGTTAATATGGCATCTTAAGTAACCCGTGGGCCCGTGAATTTCAAAGAAAAAATGAATTGGAAAAAAAAGCTGTGTCACTTACAAGCCTATCGTCGATTTCTGCCTGATGGTACTTGGAGCTGAGTAAAAGCTAAAACAAAACGGAAAAAAAAACGCCGGATCAATATAAACAAATCGCTCCTCATGAATCTGAGCGCAAGGAAATATGGTGGCTCGTTGGGTTAACTGACCTTAGAGCTGGAGGGTTATGCTTCGGTGAGGTTTCAAATCCGCTGACTTCTTACGAACGCCGGCATAGAGCGAGGACGCCGGTAGCCGCGTTTAAGATGTAAAACTGGTTGCGGTCACGTGATCAATGGCCTGGAAGACAGACTATGATCTGTGCTATCCAAGTTGTACTGAGCACCTGGTGCGTAAAAAAACGCCGGTAATATGTGAGGTCTCTAGGTAGATAATTGAGATTTATCAGAGTGCGATAAAAATGCTAGGATAAAAAAATAAGAATAGCATGCATTATAAAGATTCGAACTCGTGTATTAGGTGTGCAGTTAGTCGGCTTGATCCATCTGAGCTAGGGGGCTACTAGATGAATATAGGGACACTTTAGGATGTAATCACGCTGTGATGGCGGGATCACCCCATGTGTTAACTCAAAGTGTACATAAAGAATACATGGAGAATACGTACAGAGAACCTAAAAAAACATGATAAAGTAAAATATCATTGTACAGTTAATTTGTGTGAACGGTCACAGTTACTACATTGTAGTCCATTAAGCATTCCTTATAGGTAGCATGACATTTCGATTCTATCATTTAAGCCAAAAGGCTTCTGGGTAGAAAGTCTCTGTATCCAGGAGTTTTCTCTTCTGAGTAGATGTTTCGTATTGGCCCTTCCTTCTGTTTTACACACAGTTTCCAGGATGATAAATTTAAGTTGAGAGATATTATGTTGCTCTTCCACGAAGTGGGCTGCCAGAGATGATTTCATGTTCTTTAAACGAATGTTCGATTTGTGTTCTGTTAGTCTCACCTTCATATGTCGTTCCGTTTTGCCCACGTATAGTTTCCCACAAGGACATTTTATTGCATATATCAAGTTGCTCGAATCACAGGTGCGTTCACTTTGAGTTTGATTTCCTGTCCCTTCATAGGGTGGTTGATCTTGTTACCCTTAATTACACTGTTACAATTTCCACAATTCAAACATGGTTTGGTTCCTGAATAGTTGATTTTTGAAGTGGGTTTGTTTTGTAGGATTTCACCCAAGTTACGTGCTCTGGTGAATGCAAATATGGGTGGAAGGTTGAAAATCTGATTAAAATCCGGTTCTAGGTTCAAGAGTGCCCAATGTTTCAGGATCGTTTTTTTGAATTTCGCACTTGAGGTGGAGAATTTTGAAACTACCACAGCGCGGGTCTGATCTTTCTTGACTGTTGGTGATAATAGTTTTGTCCTTGTTATATTTGCGATCCTTTCTTTAGATTCTTCAATTGTGGATTGAGGGTACCCTCTGTTGAGGAATTTTTTTGCTGTTTCATTGATCCTTTGATCCACTATGTTTGGGTCTGAGGTAATCCTTTTCACACGTGCCATCTGTGAGAACGGTAGGTTCCTTTTAAGATTGGGTTCATGAAAGCTGGAAAAATGTAGCATATTGTTTCAATCAGTAGTTTTTACGAATAGGTCTGTTGTGAATCCTTCCGGGGTTACGGAGACTTTGACGTCTAGAAAGTTAACTGAAGTTTCAGATATCTCCCAAGTTAACTGTATACGATCGTCTGCTTGGTTGAATTTCATGAGAGCCGTATGTAGCTCCTCCTTAGAGTTTTTCCAGATGATAAATATGTCATCTATGTATCTTATGATGAGTTTGAGGTTGTCTGTCCATTCTTTCTTGGCAAAGATGTGCATGTTCTCAGACCACTGCATAAAGATGTTGGCGTATACCGGCGCCGCCGAGTTGCCCATCGCCATTCCTGTTAACTTTTGATACCATTTATCTTGATACTTGAAGTAACTTTGGTAAAGCGTAAAGAGCATGAGCTCCATCAGGAATGTTTGGAAACGAGAATCCAGATCTGTGTTAAGTAATGCCTCCTCAATCGCTTCTATACCCAAGGAATGGGGTATACTGGTGTATAATGAGCGGACATCCGATGTACATAATATAAGTCTGAAAACAAACACATGTTCCAGGTACACATCATAAAATGTTTGCTGAATGTATGATTAATGAGTTTGTAACAGGCAGATTATAATCATTCACTCCGAAAACATGTAGCAAATAGAATTTAGTCTGAAAGGCCCATAAGGCATAATTAGGAGAAGCCCTGTGCAAGCAATCAAATCAATCGCATTACTATAAATTAATCAGAGCGAATGTGACTAGTGTTCAATTAACATTCACTTTAAATTCTACTAGTCTTACTTGAGTCTTCAGTCATTGTCGTTAGTATTCAGATATTGCTCACAAAGATTGCCACTAGTCTTCAAATAGTGGTCCGTTAGTATTCAGATATTGCTCACAAAGAATACCACTAGTCTCAAATAGTGGTCACAATCAATGAGACTAGCCTTCATTTTGCTCTTGAAATAGCACAAGAGCTGCAGATCAACACTAACAGAATACTACTAAACTTAAAATCCTATTCTTCTAGAATACTACTAGTCTTCTTTTAGCAATCAATTGAAGTGTTCATCATGTATTTGAAGGGTAGTTGAGTAGAACTAGTATTCCCTCATTAGCATATTTCGTCTTGTGGGCATACTACTTAGTCTTCGTGCATACTAAATGAATACTACGTTTTAATGGTAAATGAATACCACTGTAAACACTAAAATCACACTAAATGAAGAGCTTCCATTTTGGTGAGGGAACACACAGCTTAAAGGTAAAATCAATGCTAGTTTAGTTAATCAGTCGGAAATGCACTATCATACTTTATGAAACCTCTGTTAGTTAAAGCACTGCAGAGGTCTGTGTGTGTAACCAGAGAGCCACAGAATTGAATCCCGGTCGGAGCAGTTGAGAATAGTTGTTAGCACAGGAGCCTGCGGAGCAGGCAGTAGTGGCCCGTCCCCTGCCAAAGTGACAGGGCGGGCCGGGCCGCAGGAGGGAGAAGGGAGCTGGGGAGGGGGCAGGGTTCGGGTACTAAATAAATAAATAAACGTACCTGGACGCCACCGCTGCCTCCCGCGCATCGAGCTCTTCCGTCTTCTGGGCACAGGCTTCCAGAATGCGCTGCAGCCAATCTTGACGCTGCATGAAAGCAGCATCAGGATTAGCCTGGGGGCCAGCAACCTGCGCTGCCAGGTAGACTGGGAGCCTGTGACTGCTCTCTCCAGCCCCAGCAACGCAGCTGGGGCTGGAGAGAGTTTTACTGTGCATGAGGGATTGGCCGGCCTGAGACAGCTGGCCTAACCCTCATGCGCAGTGAAGGGAGTGCCCACCACTCCCCCACCAACAGTTTCATCCCCTGGACCCACGCCCAAGACATTTCAGAGACCTGGGGATTAAAATAAAACGATAATAAAATGGGTTTAAAACCCGTTTTACTATTGTTTTATTTGCTGGCGGTGAAGGGGGTGGGGTGCTCCTCTGGTCTAACGGAGCTGCTGCCCCTGGGTGCAGGGGCCTATGTTTCGCCTATTTTAAAAGCACACACTTCACAGCTCGGCTAGTAACTACTTTCCAATACCACTCAAAAATAATAAATCTGCGTCATAAGGAAGTGTCAAGTGATTCTATTCATTAAAGCTAATACCCGTTTCAAACTCCCTTTACATTCGCAGATGGACCCGTTGTGCACATTTACATATCTTTGAGGCAAGCAGGCATCCAGGAAAGCAAGCTTGTTTAGAGGTTTGCCCCTCCCTTGGTTTCAAAACACAGAAGACTCCCCGACTGACACTTCAGCTTAAGCATTTTAAAGCGGACGGTTCTCTTTTCACAGAAAGAAGGGGAACTTTCTCCGTAAATTGAAAAAAGTGTGAGCACGTCGTGCCCCTCCGATCCCTCCCACTTTGACCTCTGGGTATGATGTGGTGTTTGAGAAATTTCAAACTTACATCTCCTGAAATAAATTGTTTAAGCTACGCCCTGGGGTGCATTTGCACTACTTTTTTTTCCCCTAATAGTCTTTACTGCACAAACATGTGAATATGAGATGCAGTTGACTTGAAAATCTGGAGGGGGCGTGGCTAAGGCGCCGATGTAGGTGGAAGCGGGTCTCCGGAGCTCCTCCGTGCCCGCCTCGCACCGCACCACATCCTGTACCCCGGCCCGGACCCCGGACCCCTAGAAACACGGGGGAGGATCCAGGGAGCCAGAGGGAGTGTTGCTGAGGACCCGTGAACCCCGATCCCACACTGCGGGGAGCTTTCCCTGGAAATCGGGGACTCCGGCGCGGAGAGCGCGCAAGATGGCGGCCGTTGTCCGGGCCTGAGCTGCCTGGCGAGGAGGAGCTGCCGGCGATTGGGGGCTCCCGCGGTGAAGGCGCCCGCCTGACTCGGCGGTGGAAGACACCCGGAGAGTGAGGGAGGTGAGCGGGGCCCTCTGCGAGACCGCTACGGCGAAGACCCGGGAGCGGAACCAGGTCGGACTGCCTGACCTTAAGATGGCGCCGGGCGTCTGGACAGCGCCGCGCTGAGGACCATCGGCGGGGACCCTGGGGCCACGAGGGGGGTAGTGCTCGCCCTGTCACTGAGGGCGGACCCCTAGCGCCCCTCCTGCCCTGGTCAGTGCAGTGCCCACGTTGTGGGCGGACTCCGACGGAGGATCTCCCCGGTGACTGCGGGGGGGCCCTCGTGAACCGACACCTGCCCTGGGCCTGACGCCGGCGGGCGCCCAGGTGATCCGTAGTGCCCTGGCGAAGGAGGGAGCTTCGGGAAGCGTGAGGAGGGGTCCCTTCGCCCCACTGTCCGGGTGGAGAGGGCCTGGCCCCATACAGCGTCCGCGGCACCAGGACCTTGCCTGACGGAGACCCAGAGAAGGAGGGGGGCCGTGACGCAGAGGCGAGATCAAAGAGGAATTGGCGGGCGCCTTGACTGGCTGGGGGCCCCTGCGGTGCCGCCGGGGCCGTGGGCGGTGGAACCTCGCCTCTTGACCGGAGGCGCCTCAGCACCAGAGACTGACCGGGGCTGGGTGCCCGGGGGGCGCAAAACGACCCAGCCTGCGACATCCTGGTGGCCGAACATAGGCTGCCCTGCAGTACTTGAAGTGTGAGCCAGGGTCCCCCACTGACTGAGCGGAGGTGATCTAGATCCCTGTGCTGGGTCCCGCCTGACGGAGGCGCAGAACGGCGGTGGCACTGAGGAGCCAGAGTGGGACTGGAGAAACCACCCGGGGGTGCCCGAACTCACTGGGAACTCCAGCGGCGACGCGTGCACCTTGCGACCCGGCGACATGACGCGGGGCACCAGGAAAAAAGGTTTTGGCGTCCTGAAGATGGACGACCCGGGCCACCTCGTGGAGGAGGATGCATCGACATCTGGAGAGGGAACCTCACCCTGCCCGCGAGATCCGTCACTGGGCGACATCATGCAGGCGATAATGGCGTCTCGGGAGGCCCTCGAAAAAGCGGATGGACACCATCGGATCGGACCTGACCCTACTGAAGGACGACCACAGAAAGCTGAAGGAGCGGGTGGCAACCTCGGAGGTAGCCCTGAAGGATCTGCCCGGAGATGTGGAGACTCTGAGAGCGTCACTGGCGGAGGTAGCGCAGAAGGTCCGGGTGCTGGAGCTCAGGGCCGAGGACAGCGAGGGGCGCTCCAGACGTAACAACCTCCGCCTTATGGGGGTCCCTGAAAAAGTGGAGGGCCAAGATGCGGTCACTTATCTGGAAGATTGGCTGCGGACAGCGGTGGCCCCCGAGGGACTCTCCCCGTTCTTTGCTCTGGAGCGGGCCCACAGAGTACCGGCGCGCCCCCCCAAGTCGGGAGGACCGCCGCGACCGATAGTGCTGCGCCTACTACACTTCCGGGACAGAGATCACATCCTCCGAAGAGTCAGAGACCTGCCGGACCTGAGAATCGAGAACAGCAGGGTCATGGTCTTCCCGGACTTCACCAGGGACGTGCAAAAGCAACGAGCGTCTTTCCTGGCGGTCAAACGGAAGTTGAGATCGCTACAGCTGCCATATGCCATGCTGTTCCCAGCTCGACTGAGGATCATCGCTGACGGCCGCTCACACTTTTTCCTCACACCGCAAGAGGCCTGGAGTTGGTTGGATACAAGGGGGGCATCGGATCCAGGCGCCCCTCCGGAGACCTCGCCTAGGGGACATTGTGTCCAGACGACGCCGACGCGGGGAGCCGGTTCCCCGACGAGATGGAGGCAGGAGAGAGTCGAGGCAGTCCTGGCGGTGGCGGCCATCAGCCGGGGAGACGCCAGCCCACCTGGGAGCGCGTCGGAGCAATCGGGGGCCAGTGCTCCCAGTCCTGGCTCCAGTAGCGAACACGATCTATCGGAGGTGGACCTGCCGGTGGTGACTCCCCAAACAGCTGATGGAGTCCTTGGCTGAGGCAGACAGCAAGAATCTGGACTCCTTTGTAAGGTACTGGGGGCGTTCTGAGGCTGCTGTCGGACGCTGTGCGGAAAGGCATGGGACCTCCCCAACAACTGTTATTAGGCTGCGTGAGGGGGGGAGAAGGGCCGGGGGGGCTTCTCCTGAAGGTTCTGAGGGGGGGTGGGGCGGGTGCGGAGGGCTGCGGACCTGTGGGGGACGGCGTACTGGCCTCCCTAGCCCTATTCTATCGTAGCACACTTACTTCTTGAGTTTGGATGGGGTTTCCATGTTGGTGGTCTGTCCTGGGGTGTGGGAGTTGGGGAAGTTTTACTGTTCGGGTGGGGGGGGGGAACAGGGGGCGAACTCGGGCGTGCCAGGGGGATTGCGGTGAGAATGGATGAAGCGAGATGGGCTCTGCAATGGGACCCGACCTAGACTACAAATGTCTCACGTGGAATGTAAGGGGGATGCACACGATGCAGAGGCGTCACAAGATCAACTCCTATTTGGTCAGACGGGGCATACACTTCGCCTTCCTTCAGGAAACGCACCTACTAGATAAAGAGGGTAGGGCACTGCAAAGGAGGTGGAGGGGACAGGTCTACCACACTGGGTACTCCGCATACTCCAGGGGGGTGGCCATCTGGGGGCCATCTGGATACGGGTGGGGGTTCCTTTCCACTGCACACAACACCTAATTGACCCGGAAGGGAGGTATGTCATGGTGAGGGGCAAGCTGGATGGGCGGGACCTTACTCTGGGCTGTCTGTACGCTCCGAACGTAGACCAACCTGCATTTCTCTCCTTGCTGTCCAATAAGCTGGCCCCGTTTCTGGTGGAGCCCTTGCTCCTTGGGGGAGACTTTAATAGCGTCACTGACACCACTCTAGACAGGTCGCACCCACCACTACCCAACGCACCAGCTGGCAGACTAGCACTTGCGCGTGCTGCGTGGCAACGCCGATGGGGCCTGGTTGACTCATGGCGAGCTGGCCACCCATCAGACAGGGACTATTCCTTTTTTTCCGCTCTCCATGAGCTGCACGTTCGCATTGATGCCTTCCTGTGCTCTCAGGGCGTGCATGCAGAGGTACGCCACAGTGAGTACCTCACGCGTACAATCTCGGATCACAACCCGTTGCTTTTGCAATTGAGCTGGTCCCAGTGCCGCCCGCGTATCCCTGCCTGGAAGCTGCGCCCAGAGGCACTGGACGACCACCTATTTCGCGCAACAATAGCCTCGAGCATCGAGGAATACTTTCAGGTCAATGAGGGCACGGCGGGCTCGGCCACGATAGAGTGGGACGCCTTCAAAACGGTGGTAGGAGGCCGGTGCATTGCGGCGGCATCGGGAGTTAGGAGGACGTTATTAGCTGACATCACGAAGGCGGATGAGAAATTGCGAGACCTAGAGAAAGCGAGACCGGATCGGCCTGACACCCATGCGACGCTACTTGAGGCGCGAGAGGCAGTGGCGGCCACAGTGGAGCGACTCCGGGGCTTCGATTACAAGGCCTACCTCACGCGCGCGCACTCGGAGCGCGACAAGTCGGGAGCCCTCTTGGCCTGGCTGGCCAACCCGGCTCGTCGGAACTCAGTCATTCTCGAACTCAGGGATCACTCGGGAGCGGCACGGTTTGATCAGGAGGGGATCAATGAAATATTCCACGATTACTATACGGATCTCTACCGCAGCAGGATCCTGCTGTCGGAGGAGGAATTCCAGGATTTCGTAGAAGGCCTGGACTTACCCGAGGTGGACGAGGAGGGAGCGAAACTGCTCGGGGCAGCATTCAGGAGAGGGAGGTGAAGGTCGCCATCAAAAGTATGGCGCGGAACAAGACGCCGGGCTCCCAACGGAGTTTTACCTCACGTATATCGACCTTTCGGCGCCCAAGCTGGCGCGGGTCTACAATGAGGCAAAGAGGCTGGGCAGCCTACCGAAGACCGCCGGCGAGGCACTCATAGTCCCCCTCCTGAAACCGGGCAAGCAACCGTGGGACAGGACAGCATTTCGCCCGTTGTCGATGCTAAACATGGACTATAAGATCCTGAGCAAGATCTTGGCGACGCGCCTGCTCCCCCACATGGCCTCGCTAATCCACGCAGACCAGTCTGGCTTCATCCCGGCCCGTAACACGGCGCTCAACGTGCGACGACTCCTGCACGTGTTGGAGGCTGACACCTATGATGGTGATGAGGCTGCGGTGTTTGCTGTCGACATGGAAAAGGCCTTTGACAGCCTGGAATGGCCTTACCTCTTCCATGTGATGCGCACAATGGGGCTGGGCGATGATTTCGTGGATTGGACGGCGCTACTGTACCGAAATGCTACGGCCAGGGTCAGAACTGGAAAAATCATTTCCGAGATGTGTGCGGTGGGCAGGGGCACTCGCCAGAGCTGCCCTCTCTCCCCCCTGTTGTTCGCCATAGCGATCGAGCCACTCGCGGCGAGAGCCCGCCTGGGGCGGTCATATCAGGGACTGGATGTCTATGGGCAAGTACACCACATAGCTTTGTACGCAGACGACCTGCTAATGTTTCTGGCGGACTCGACTGACTCTCTGCGAGGCGCTAAGGCCCTCCTGCAATCACTAAGTGGAGTGTCGGGTCTCCGGGTAAACTGGGCGAAATCATACCTGTTCCCAGTCCGACCGCGTAGACTGGGCCCACAAGCCTCAGAGGGGGTGACGTGGGAGGAGAGGAGCCTGCGCTACCTAGGGACCTCGATATTTCACAACCCAGAGGATATTCTTGAGGGGAACGTCGGTTCGGCAATCAGGCACGCCAAGGAGAACTTCGAGTTTTGGGGCACGCTCCCGTTGTCACTCATGGGGAGGGTGGCACTCCTTAAAATGGTGACCCTGCCAAGGTTGCTTTATTTCTTTAGGACCCTCCCAATCTGGATCCCGGCGAGCTTCTTCAGGCGATTAAGGTCGTTAGTGATCGACTTTCTATGGGGGACGGGCAGGCGCAGGGTGGCGCACAGCACACTCCTCCGCCCCAGGGAGGAGGGTGGGCTGGTGGTGCCAGACTACGAGCTATACTACCTGGCGGCCCAGTTGCAGTGGCTGACGCAGTGGGTCGCACGAACCAGGAGAGAAGGCGATGGCTCCGGAGAACCGGCGGGTCCGGTGCAAGTGTTATCCCGGATCGTTCTGGGGCTCCCGATGGGTGATTTCCATCTTACTCAAGAATTTGCGACGGTCCGGAAGTGCTGGAACAGATACCGCCGAAGGGGCAGTATTGGGGTGCCGTACGCCCCTGAGATACCGCTCCGACTATGCGGAGCACTGCCGCATGGGGGCTCGTGGCACGGACTGGGAGGCTGGGAACGGCAGGGCCTCTTGTCCATGGGAGACCTCTATGAAGACGGGGCGATGCTGCCCTTTGACCTACTGAGGGACCGCTTTGAGCTGTCGAGGGGAGATTTCCTCCTTCACGCGGCACTAACATCGGCAATCCGCAAACACTGGAAAACGGGTATGACAGAGCCAACGCTGTCGCTGGGTTGCCAATACGTAGTGATGATGGCGGGGACGGTCAAGGCAGTCAAGTGCCTGTACAAACGCATGATATCCGAGACTGTGGCTCCTCTGCAAGCCCTAAAGACGAAATGGGAGGCGGATCTGGCGACGGAGATCCCTGACGATGCGTGGTCTGGCATTGTGGCGCGGGCCCGAAACGGAACGCGCAACGCTAGGTTCCAGCTGATGCACTTCTTTGTCCTCCACAGGGCCTACCTGACACCTGACAAATTACATAAATACTTTCCAACCCACCCCGCGACCTGTCCGCGATGCCCGGCGACCTTGGCAGACTTCCAGCACATGTTCTGGTCCTGCCCAGAGTTGGGTTCCTTTTGGCAAGAGGTAGTGGACACTTTGAGGGAGGTCACGGAGAGGGACTTGCATTTATCCATGGCACACTGCATCCTGCACTGGTATACACACACATCAAAGAACAAGATCACTAGCAAGTTCTTAGACCTGGGTCTGCTCCTGGCGAAGCGAGCCATAACATCACAATGGAAGGCGAATAGGGGCCCTGGGGTGGAGAAATGGAAGGCTGAACTACTCAAATGGGCCCGCTGTGAGGGAGAACTTCGTATGAGGGCTGCACTTAAAGTAGACAATGACGCGGCACTGGAGAGGGCCAGGGCGTGGGAAGGGCTGATCTTAGACCTCTCACTTGTGGGCATGGAGGAGGAGGACACCCCGACTCATAGCCCTGCCCCGGCGGGCCGATTACCCGGTGGGGCGGCGACCTAGGCTCCCTACCTTATACCCCTACTTCCTGAGTGAGGACAACGAGTTGTTTGTTGAATGCTCCTGATGACCCACATTGGGGCTGCTTTGGTTGAGGCGACTATGATCTCGCACTAGTGACGAACTGGCACGCCTGGGGGGGTGGGGACTAGAGGAGGGGGGGGAAGGGGAGGATAGTTCTGGGGGGGAGAAGGGGTGGTGGGGGGCAAGCTGGGTGTTGAGGTTGGGGTGTTCTTGTTTAGACGGAAAGAAGAGACCTTCCTGACTTTGATGGACACAGTGTTAAAGTGAGAGAGCGAGAGGACTGAAAAGCAGCACTGTCTTTCCCCGGAAAGCCGATTTCGACTGTTACTTGTTATTATACCCTACACACGTATATCTCTGCAAGCACGCTGCTCGACCTCCGGGGTGTGAGCTGAAGAGCTGTGTGACACATTTATCGAAGATTTACAAGGGGATTATTCACTGGGAGAACTAACATGCAACAAGTGAATGTACAAATAACTATGCTGCAATAAAAATAGATTTACAAAAAAATGAGATGCAGTTGACTTCACAGTGCCGAGTAGGGTCCACGAATTTTACTGTCTACACCGTTTGATGCTTTGACTAGCAACCGGTGTGCGGGGGAAACTACTGCCATCAAGACATTGGGATGAGAGTAGAGGATGGAAGAAGAGAGGAAATAAAGAAAACGAAAGGGGCGGGGGGTCAACAGAGAAAAGGGGCACCATGTGACTCTGGGCAACAGCCCCCTTAATTTCCACGACAGCCCACAGCGCTTTGAGACACCTAAGGGTGAGTAGTTTGCGCTTTACAAATACAGATTTACATTTTATTTTGTATTTACAGTGATGGTAATGTTATAGAAATGGAGAACGGGGACAGACAGAAAAAGAACAGAAAGAGAAAGAAGAGTAAAAGAGAGGTGAATGCTAAAGAAAGGTTCTTAGCCTAACATAAAATGAAAATCGCAACAAAGTGGGGGGCACCTCAGCAGAGAGGGCAATGACTGACTGGTCATGACTATAAACTGCTCTTCAGCCTCCAGAGCAGCTGTGATGCACATGGCAGAGTCAAGGAAGCAGTTGCAGGAAGAGGGAGGAATTCAAACTAGGTCACATTGTGAGAGACATACACTGTTGGGTGGTGTGAGGGGCCTAAACTACTGCACAGCTGGCACTCTCTGACAGCACGAGAAGCTGACACTAAGAGACGCTGGGAGCTGTAGGCAGGGTTAGGAGTTGGATGATAGTGAGTGGGTGGAATTGGCAGATCTGCTACTGGTGTGAAGCAGGGTAAGGAGCAGGAACGGGTGGGCAGGGTGAGGAGCACATATTGGAGGACACTGCCCACCAGCCAGAGCTGGTGGGCAGTGTGAGGAGCTGGGTTTGGAGGGCAATGCATAGAACCAGCACTCATGGACAGTAAGAAGAGCAGGGCTCGAGTCGGGGGTACACGCAGGTACACGGCGTCCCGCCACTCTTTTCACAGGGTGGATGCCGTCCCCCTCCCAAGAAGCTGAGCCCCACAGAAATATGCTGAACGTGTCCCGTGTAATTTTCAGACACCGGGACACGTTCAGCACGTGACGTCATGAGGTCATTTGCATATTGTCAGTCCCCCCACTTCTTTTGATAGGACTTGTGCCCTGAAGAAGAGCTAG
This sequence comes from Lissotriton helveticus, assembly GCF_964261635.1. Taxonomy (NCBI): domain Eukaryota; kingdom Metazoa; phylum Chordata; class Amphibia; order Caudata; family Salamandridae; genus Lissotriton; species Lissotriton helveticus. Next base: position 1,571,524,507 of record NC_136069.1, on the reverse strand, counting down.
CGCAGGCGAGCAGAATAAGGGTATGGAAGTAGTGGGCATTGTGGGATTTGGCTCTGATGGACGGTGTGAGAAACTAGCATTAGGGAAGAATCTAAGGAATTGCCATTAATGGGCTCTATGACGACCCTGCACTAGTTGGCACTGTCAGAGCTAACATTTTTGGTGGGCAGTGTGAGTGAGGGGCCTTAATGGGCAGTGTGAAGCATGGTTACTATTGTGCTGCTTACATGGCTAGCAATAAGAGTGGTCACTATTGGGCAGGGTGAGGATTGGCATGGGTATGAAGTGGCAGGTCTTTTGTGAGGTGGGTAGAGTGAAGGGTTACTATAACGGGACCTGGCAGTGGTGGGCAGAGTGAGGAGCTGGCACTGCACTGAAGTATTAAAAGTTGGTAATGGTAGGCAGTGTGGGAAGTGGACTCTGGTCATCATTTTGAAGAGTTCCCAGTGATGTGAAGGACTTTGGTCCACAGGGCTCTTAATCAGACACATTTCAAAAGCACCAAATTAATTAAGAAAGAGGCCACAGCGGTGATGCAGGGTTTTATGTGTTGTACTTTCTGGGATTCTAGAGGTACAGGCTAGAAATCTCAGCCTATCTTCTTTTTCTGCCTTTTCAGGGATATTGTATAAACAGATATTGTTGCGTTGGGATTGATCCTCTGAATTTTCATATTTTTGCCTGAGGTGCCGGATATCTAGTCTTTGCTCTAAGCCATTGAGCTGTTTCTTTACTGAGGCGTCTATGGAAGGCTGAGATGTCAGTTCTTATGGGTCTGAATTCCAAAGACACATCCAATACTTAGTCCAGTTTAGCCATCGTCGAGCCGATTTTGGATATTTTGGTCATGATGGAGTCAAGCTCCACCTCTGACATTTTGTAGCTTCTTGTCCATGCCATGCCTGGCCCCACTAAGTGCTTCAGGGAAGAGTAACTTTTTTGCTGGGTACGATGAAGAGGTAGATGAAAGAAGTGTGAATGGTCAGGTGTCCCCAGACCTCAGTAGCTGAGTGGCTGAAAGTATTTTGTGAGTCTGTCGCCATAGTTTTGCAATATCTTGGGGGCATTCCAAGGGATAGCAGTAGCCCGTGCATCAGGAGTGCTGAGGTACTCCTTCAGTTGACAGTGAAGGGAAAATGTACAGTAGTTTGCTGTACATTATGAGACACAAAGCCAAAATAAAGTACATCACTGGGAGAGGCATGACCAGCTGTTGATGGGGTAAGGTAATAGAATCAATGAACAAGTCACCAGAGGAGCATGCTGTCCAGGTCAGCATGAACACATAAGAGTTATGACAGTACACCAATGGCAGAGTAGTAGTGTAGAGAATGTCCGACCTTGTAAACAGAATGGCTATAAATTAGGGTCAATGATTACATTCAGGATGTGGTGGAGTGGAGTGTGTAGTTCGTCTTCTCAGCTTGGTTGTTTCGTGTAACCACCCAACGTGTTCATCATAGAGACAACTTGTGTCTGTGGTGGGATCTATCAGTCATTAAAAGTATTCAGCCTTTGCTGTATGACACTATATAGGGCCTGATAAGTTGGGGAAAACAGTTGGGGTGAATGCAAGCTGTCATGTGGAAGGAATATAGTAGGGAAGCTCTTCTAAAGGATCAGGCTGGCATCTAAAATGTGCCACCATGCAAAAGTGTGTTTAGTGTCTGGAGGGTGCTCGTACATGATGCTGGTTGCAGGTCTGAGAGGTGGTCACAGCACAAGTGGGGGTTCTCCATAGAACCATGGAAATGCATTAGATGGGTGTTTCTGCCCATGAATTGTGGCACTCTGTGATAAGTCTGTCTCTGGAGGTGATGTGGACCGGGGCTTCACAAATGTCACAGCATGTCCCTGTGAGGAAAATAAAGTTTGGTTCTGGTCTTGGACTCATAGCAGTACTCCAGGCGTTGGTGCCTGGGATGGTAGCAGTCCTTCTCAAAAGTGAATCCTAGCACAAATTTCCGCCACACCTAGACTTCTTGAAAGCTGTCCCTCTGTTAGCATATATCATGGTTTATTGATTCATTCTTGAAAGGATTGTGGCAGAGCTTCAAGTGAGATTTCACATGCTTTGAGATACGACAACACAGCATCTTCCATACTATACAACATTGCTGAGGCTCCCTGTCTTCCATATCTATTTTCTTTTCTATCTCATTCTTAGAATTGGGACCCACGCCCATTCCTCAGCATATAGTTTAAGTCTGCCACCAATTATAACTGCCTGTTTTTGCTCCAGAGAAGGGATGCTCATTTATTTTTATTAACTGATCAGAGATGATGGTTGGGACCAAAGTGAAAACACAGAGCCTTTCAAGTAGCATAACTGAACAACAACAAAATCTGCCTCAGAGTGGTGAAGAACAAGGAGTGCAATAAAATGTATGTTGGTTGTGAGCCGCAGCACAGATGTGCATGCTGCAGACTTTGATCGAGGGATACTCTGATAACCCTGACGCATGTAATTCTCCTGAACACTTTCTTATGGCTATTTGCACTATGGGCATCAGACCCCGACAGCAAGGAGTCAGCACAAGCCAAAACGATGGGAACCTGGCCTGTTGTTTTGAAACAAATACCCAGGCACAAAATAGCTTTTGGCCCAGTGCCTGTTCTTCTACACAAAGCTAGGATAGACAAAACACATGTTTTTAAATGAAAGAAGCTGCAGGAGCAACTCTGGGAAGTGCTAGAAGAAAAATGTAAATGTATCGTAGAGCAGTGCGCCCACTCTTAAGGTGTAATTTAGAGGAAGTAGCCACAAAGGTTCTGCCAAAAAGCATCTGACTCTGCCCTGCGCTTCGGGCGATCCTACCACCCAATTGAGAGTTCCTCAAGGGTAAATGTCACTCGCGAGGTCTGTCACGTTAGGGAATTTAATTGGTCAAAGATTGCGGCATCTTCTGTCTCATTTAACAAGGCTGCTCTGTCGCCATCTTTGTTGTCGCGGAATCTCATAGAAAGGTAACTAACATATTGAGACCCCGTGCATGTTAGAGACAAAAGAAGTGTTGGCACTGAAAAAGGTATCCCCATTCTGGGACACATCTCTAATAATGTAAAACAGGCAGTGAAGGAAGTTCTGCCAGAAATTTCCATTCCAAAATTGGCTTCTCCAATGTCAGAGAGAGACACTTTGGTGGTGAAACCTCTGCTACCATGGCGGTGATTCCAGATTACTGTGGAATTTCCACCAGCGTGGCAGAAAAGGTTCATCCCTACTCTAAAGCAGGCCCCGAGTGATAGAGTAGTAGACCTTTTCTATAAAGGCATCCTTCCTGTCAGAAAAGGCTGGAGATTGATTTTAGTATAAATCTGGAGATTCAGAATCTGGCAACAAGCAATCCTTTACAAGCTAGGCAATCAGAGTTGTTTATTAGTTGGGGTGACACCGAAAAGGTGGGAACTACAGGGAATTTGTTTAATAAAGAGGCAGCATTTCTCAACTTCTTTCATTCAAAAATAGTTCCAAGACATCCCTGTTGTTAGACCTGACAGCCTTAGGTGGTCTTCCCCCAAACGTTTTGCCTTACTCCTCCGTTTTTATGCTGATCTTGTTTTGTTTGGCCTTAGGACTCTGCACACTTTACCACTGCTAACTGTGCTAACATGCTTGTGCTCTCTCTTGTAAACATGGTAAAATCAGCTTACACCCAATTGACACATTTAATTTACTGGTAAGTACCTAGTAAAGTAGTATCACATGTATCCAGGGCCTGTAAGTGACATGCTACAAGTGGGCCTGCAGCACTGATTGTGCCACCCACGTAAGTAGCCCTATAAACATGTTTCAGGCCTGCCATTGTAGCCTGTGTGTGTGCAATCAAAACGGCAAAATCCTCCTGGGAAAATAAACCCCTTGCCAGACCTAAACCTTCATTTTTAATATATATAAGTCACCCAGCTAGGCAGCCCATAGGGCAGAGTGCAGGGCATTTTAAAAGTTGTACGTGTACTTTTAACTTTTACATGTCCTAGTAGTGAAAAACTGCCAAATTAATTTTTCACTACTGCAAGGTCTGCCTCTCCCATAGGATAACATTGGGTTAACTTATTGCACTTATTGGATTAACTTATTGCATTTATTAAGTGATAACTTTCAAATGGGAGCAGGTAGGAATGTCGAGTTTGGTGTCTAAAGAATTGTAATTTAAAGCCCTCTTTAATGGTAAAGTAGGATTTAAGGTCACAATTCTGAAAATGCCTAATTTACATTTTCTTGTTTGTCCCACCCATTTGGGGTCTGCAGCCTGTATACTGAGTGACCGGACTAGGCCTGGTTATATTGGTTCTTGACAGTGAGATAAAGGGCAATAGGTGTCGGTAGGATGGGCCATCTCTGACTTGATGTGGGGAGGAGCTATCACCTACCACACTTGTCCATCACATAGGTTATGCCTGGGCACACTCCCAGTCTTTTGTGACCCCAGACAAGCTGGGCCAGGGCAGGGAAGCAGGAAATTCCAAACACCTCTGGGGTGGAAACCTCCAGAACCTTCTCCTACTAGTGGAGTGGTGTGGCTCACTGGTTAGAGGCGGCAGACCCGGAAGCAGAGGTAGGTCCGGGACCAGGGGTCGATTCCCGACGCGGTAGGGTCTTGGGCCATGGTCAGCGGACTCGATAATTCTCGCTTCGGTGCCTACTCCAACCATGGGTCCCACTCAGAAACTCTGGGCAATAGCTTGCTTAATTTCTACTAACGGCCCCATCAGCGCCGGGGATGCATCTCTTCACCTTGGAGATGCCCAAGAGGGACCATCTCACAGGGAAAGCCAGGATGGGTTCCCCAGCGGTATACAGCGCCGGGACGCCCCTTTGCTGGGGCAGCTGTGCGCTTTACAAGTATACGACATTTAACATTTAACATTTAACTTCAAAGTTGGCGCAAGTTATAAATAATGGACCCTCAGACACAACCCTTTAGCACACCTCTGGACCTGTGGAAGACTCAAAAGGACTGCTTTGCTGCTCTGCAAGAAGGGAAACTACGCTATTGCCCTGCTGCCTGAGTGAGAGGACTAGAACTGCATCTTGAATCCAGGACCACCAAAGTGACTCCAATGGCTATTTGGCTGGCCTCTTAATCAAAACTTCATGCTCAGAAAAGGCTCCAACCATCGTAAACCCAGCACCTGGACATTACTTTCTGTGAGTCTTGCCCCCACCCCCACCCCAAGTGGTGCCATCCCAGTCCTGGACCCTTAAAATGTCCAGGACTGGGGTGGCACCAGGCGTTACAAAAGACTTTCATTATACTACCAAATGAACATACTAGAGCAAAACATCAATGAATTCCCATATTCAAGTACATGGAATAAAACCAAATACAAGGTACAGTAACCATAACAATATGATTGAACATATTTCTTCTGTACAATGAGCACCAAGTAACACAGAAACCCTGTCTAAGATTTTTTTTCTCCAATAATACATAGATTGTGTATCAAGTACAAAGCTCAATGGTGTTGTATGATCTCAATAAGCACAAGCGATACACCCAACACCTGTTTCATCTGGAAAACTTGTTCAGGGCTATCAACACGAATTCTAAGCGTGAACTCAGAACTAGAATACCAAAGACTGTAATCTTTGACACATACAAATATTCCTACAAAAACACAACAGTCACCCAACAAGTGTAGGGCCCCAGTGTGGATATTATTGTCGCATCATATATTTTATTTCTCCAGACTATTTGCAATGGAAACTGAAAGTATAAGAAAGACAACCAAAGTACTGTGTCCACCGTCCATATTACAGCTCCAAATTAGATATATGCATGCCTGGGAAATTTCCTATGTGACCCAGGCACTTCTAGTCATTGCCTCAAAAAGGAACTGTAATATAAATTTAGCTCCATATTAAAGTGACAACTTTGTTGTTCTGGGGGGTTGTGAGGGTATTCTTTCACTGCTATCTTTGTGATGGTGCTTGCTTTTAAAGCAGTGTTCCAGATAGGGGAAGACCTAATGGCTTGGTTTCCTCAAATGAGTCTGTAGGGTTTACCAGGCAGCAGGGGTGATGCAACCTAAGGAATATAATCAGATGCCATACATGCTTGGGCCTGTACGATTAATTCAGAAGCCACGGGTGCAACAAAAGGAAATCAACGAACACAGGACATCAAAAAGCACCACTTGTACAGGAGTCTGTGAGGACGTCTTAGAAGTACTGATGATGGGATTCACAGCGGAGAATAATACTGATGCCTGGAATACATGGGAATAGGTCATGAAATTCTGTTGGGTTAGGATAATGAGCAGAAGATGGAAAAAAGATTATGGGAGAGGAAATCAGGATCTTTAAATGTGAGGTCTGAGATGGCAAAACATATAGAGACAAGTCCAGAGAGACCTATGTTGCTGCTACTTTTACAACTAAAAAGCTTGATGTAGACTTTTCAGTAATTGTGTCAGATAGCAGGTCACCGCGCCTGCATAAACTACAATTCCCATCAACACTGGGCAAAAAACTACTGTTCCCAGAATCCCCGGCGGGAACGCAGGATATTACGGGGCGGAGCCTGACAGACAGGGCTCGTGATCCTGTTTGACGGAGGTAGCGGCTGCTCCTCTGTTGTCCTGTTATTTCCTGCAGTCCTCGCTGTTCCTGCCTCAGGAGAAAAACGTCCTTGACGGTATTGTTTAAAACGCGCTGGCTAGCGCGTTTGGTTTTGTTGTTTACTGGCAATCTACGTGTCTGTCTTGCCTCGCGGCTGCGAGGAAAAACTGTTCCCGTATTGGTTCCTGGGCTTGTTGTACACGCGCTGTGATTTCTAACAGCGGTGTTGTTCGCTGCTACGTTCTTGGCTTATTTAAGTGGCGGAGTGCAGGAGGGGAGTGCGGACCTCCGCACTACCGTCACGAATCAGTGACGTTGTTATTGCCTTACTAAAGTGGATTACCAAATACCAAAGCAGATGACGGTAGTGAGGGAACTACGTCATGCCGTGTTTGGTTTAACCTACGTGTAAATACCTTGTAAAGGAGACTTTCACGCTCTCATATCAAAGGAGGATCATGTGAACATTCAAGAGGAGCTTTTTACTTTCTGCAGCACAAGCTGCTTATTTCATTTGGTGCTGTTCCTTGATTGATAAGGATCTATTCTCTCAAGCTTGCTGAAAAGTGGCTATGGGGTATGTTACTAGAGATAGCTAATGGTTTAGGCAGACTGTGGGCTATGCTTTATGATTTATACATGCTCTTGTGTTATACAGGATGGAAGGAAGGTTGAAGAAACAGCAGTTTGGTGTATGTACGCATTCTTTACAGGTGAATCTACCGGTTGTGGTTTAGTGAGACATTAATGAGTGTAGGGTTAAGACTCGTATTAACCTTTGTACTTTTGTCTTACAGTTTCTTTTTCCCTGCTGCCCCTTCCTTCTCCTCTTTATTCTTTCGGGTTTTTCCCCTTTTGGTTTTTTTTCCCTCACCGTATCGTCTGAACACCCTGTGTCTATACTTCAGGGTGTTCGGAGGGTCCGGAGGTGGAGCATTGTTGCGGCATGCGGATCCTGCGGAGTGCAATCCTGACAAATTGACGACAATGCACAAGTCAATGATGATGAGATCTTCAATGACAGTGTAATTAATGAGTCAGCCATAGAAGAGGAAATGGTGAGTGGATAATAAGGAGATGGACAGGATGGACGTTGACAGTGAAGGTGTTGACAATGGCATCACAGACAGCAATACCATCAGTGAGGCCATCAAAAACAGCATTGCTATCAAAGAATGTGTTAAAGGCACACATTTTTTTAAAAAAGTCAGAGACAGTGAGGGCATCAATAAAATCTTAAGAGTATTTTAGCGTGGTAGTCTACGAGAGTATTGTGGGAAATGCAGAAAGGTGACAGAAGCGCTGAGGAGTTAGACTATTTTGCCAACATGGTTTCGGTGGCTCCAGTGCCTTTGAAGGTATTTTCAGGGCAGCAGTCTGAATAGGTTATTTCTTGTTTGCAATTGAACAATTGTGGCATCTCCAATTGCTTTCATTGTTGTGACTTTTTGACTGCTGATAATTTTGGAAATGGGTGCAGGCGCACTTCACACAGACCCTTCACCTGAGGAAATGGTATTGTTTTCTTTAATAAAAAATACGTAATTTGTAAAAATAGTTTAGAGTAACATACACCACAATCAGGGAAAAGCGAAATCCTCTTCACCTACAAGTCACACTTCAGAGTGGCTGCTCCCATCAAGAAGATTTACCAGCATTTGCAATCCCCCGGAATCATCATCAGAGGTCCACTTGTTGAGGCTTAAGTTGGCCATCAGATGGCCATTCCTCCTAGAGGGGAGCCTAAGGGCCCTACTCCCCAAAGCTGCTTTGGGGAGTAACCGATCTATCAGACATTCAACTAAAAAAGTGTGCATCACCAGAGTAGCCAATGTAAGGGTGCTCACGGGGGGACATCCCAGAGCTCTAATAGTTGCAGCCCTACCCCAGTTTTCCAGTAATTTAAATGTCTGTGCATGTAGTAACATTCCACTAGATGCTACCTGCCGAGTTGCTGACAGCTCTTGCACCTCCTTTTCCACGTCTATACAAACCCTTCGGATTTATACATTCTTGCTTCAACTGATGTTAACATGAGTTCTATATCAAACACTCTCCCCTCTATGTGCTCCCAATATCACTCCACATTGTTGACGGCTTTCTCCATACTGCCGAGGTTCTTCAACATAAAATCCATAGATGTAATCATTTCCCATGCCCAGTCAGCAGTATGTCAGATGCTCCTCGACTGCTGCCCACTTCTTCATCATTTCCCTATCTATGTTTGTGGCTGAAAGATATCCTGTTTTTCTAGTTTTGGCCTTCTATTGACAATAGTGGCACCACGGCAATGCATGTATATGCCACTGGAGCTATTGTCAGACCACTCCATTATGGGATATTGGCCCTGTTTCTCACCTCCTCTCAACTGCTAAATCTGCTCCAGTCTTCCTACGGCACTGTGTCATTCATGCATAAATAAGCACAATCTCGAGATCACCAGGAAGACCCACCAATCACCACAAGTTGAGGAACAAACAATTGCCTACCAAAAGAGCCTCAGCGCCTTGCTCTCACCAAATGTGTCAGGCCTGAAGTAGCTTACTTACTCCATACTGTGATCATCATTTGTGTGCAGCAGAGACTTTGAGAAGGTCAGTATCTGCCATCTTGTAATCCATCACTACTGAACTGCCACACTTTTAGGTGAGCCAGCTGCCCCACTATATATTTCTATACAGCAAACGCTGATTTTTTTAACAACCAATTTTATTGGGTTGTTCATCGAGAGGATGGCCAATAGACCTACAATTACCTGTAGGAGAAAAGGGATTAACCTCATACAAATAACCGTATTCCTACCATTGACCAACACCTGCCGAACATGCAGGTGGTACAACAGAAACAAAATGCAGACAGTTCTCGATCTTGAGACAAGAAAACACGGCACATTGGCATCAGTATTCATATACAGACGATGCAGAAAATGTCTGGTCCAGGTGTAGTAGAGAGTAGTGGAGAGAATGGGGCATCACTCAGGGGTCTGCTTCTGGCAGGTGGGGGGGGGGGAGTTTGATTCCTCAATATATCACACTTCTGGTCCAGATTTTCCGATGTTTTGCAGGGCATCCCCAAGAAAGATACACATCTAGTTCGGCCCCCATACATCTATCTAATTCGGTCTTCCATTTACCTAGGGTTGGGGAAGATGCCACTTTCCATAGTTGTGAGATGTCCCTCTTGGCAATAGTAAGAGGCAGAAACAGTAAATGTTGCTTATACCTATTTTCACCGATGTCGTCAGTGCTATGTAAGAGGAAGAGCCGCGGGTGAAGTGGGAGCACCCACGATAGTACCTCATTTAGGCAGGACCGAATTCTGCGCCAAAAGGGTTGCAATGCCGTGCAACTCCACACCGTGTGTAAGAATGTACCCTCCTCCCGGTCACACCGCAAACATGTAGGGGACTGGATAATGCCCATTCGCCAGAGTCTAGTCCGAGTATAGCAAGCCGGTGTAGGTATTTGAACTATATCAGGCGGTATTGCGTGGAGACCGCCGAACCCCTCGGGCTGGCAATGGCTTCAGCCCAGTCGTCATCCGTCAAGTCCAGAATGTCGGCCTGCCACGCAAGTCGTGTCTTGTCTAGTGTCGTTGGTATGTGGGTCGTCAGAGTCTGATATATTTATCTGATCTTGTGGAGGCCAAGGTCGCCCGTCAGTAGGCGGCCTTCCAGGGGGTGAAATTCTGGGATGGCCTCGAGTGTGCGAACCAGGGGAGTGAGTGTATGTGAAAGTTGAAGGAATTTGCAGAATTGTGTTTTATGTAGGACAAATTCCTCCTGTAGTTGCTGGTAGATTTTCAGTGTGGTGCCCCGTATCACATCGCCGAGGATCGAAATCCCCACGAGGTCCCACCCCGGGAACCCCCTCAAAGCGGCCACCGGGAGGAGGTATGTATCCTGCCATAGTGGGGTTTTCTGGGTGAGCTTCCCATTCCAGCCCATCTGTTGGGCTTTAGCCCGCCACAGCTGTATCACGACTTTGCTGGCAGGTGGCATGAAATCCAGGGGCGTGGCACTATATAGAAGATGAAGGAAGGGAGCCCGTTCCATCACCGCATGCTCTATCACATATGCCGTGTCCGTGGGGGAGTTATACGACCATTCATTCACCACAAGTATATGGGACGCCACATAATATGAGTAGATGTCTGCTGCCAGCAAACACTATTTTGGTGGACATACGGGTTCTGTCAGCAGGTGCAAAAAGCAGATGAAATTGTAAGGCTTTGGGACGCTCACTACCTGGACCAGCTCACAAGCCTTTTCTGTGGAGGAAAAAGTAAACATCTCTCTCTTTCACAAGGGATCCTGGATGACCAAATTCTGGATGAACAGTTTAATACACTAATGGTGAGGCTGGTGCTTGTAGAGGCACTGTAAACTAGTCATTAGCATACATCGTTATGCTGCAGGTGGAGCATGGCTTACAGAGGGAATTGATTCTACTTCACAAGATTTTCAGACTTGAAAAAAAGCATGTCTCTTACAGTGTAGAGAATCCAGAAATAATCCTCCAATAGGTTAAAATGGGCTTTGGAAATTAGATCCCCGGATTAACACAAGCAGAGCAGAAATTAACATTAATATCTATAAAGCAGAAGTAGAACAGGCACTCACACTCAGAGTGAGGTACACATCTGAACTATGGTTGCCTGAAGAAGGCAAGGAGTTCTCAGGACATTCACCTGACAGGCTGAAGTTGTCACAGTTCACAACGAGGTGAATGTGCTCCTAAATATAAGCTATTGTTCTGCCTATGGATATGTTAACGCTGTTTACTGTATTGCTAAATAGTAAAAATTCTCAGCCTCATGACCGAGTCAGCCATGGAAATCTAACAAAGATCCAATGCTGGAGAAAAACAGAATGCCCAGCCAGAGTTGAAATTATGTATGAAACACCTAAAATATACAGATATAAGAACAGCACAACAAGATCCAGACAATAGAAAACACACATTTCAATGAAGCAAACAAATATATCACTTAACAAATTCAGTTGCAACAAGTCACAGGGCCACTGCCTTTCGTGCCTCAGACAGACCACCCTGAATACAGCCGTCTTCCTGATATACATTCCCCCTGCCGAAGTCTGTGGTGAAAGGCATGTCAGATCACAAGGAGGACCCAAGCAAGCTAAACAATGAATTTCACCGAGGTACAGGGAAACATCTTCCTGCATTTAAGAGCCATGCTTTCCCCTCGCATGGCTTTAATCTTTGCCAAAAGGGCATCTCCTGCACCTATAGATGCACCTTTGCGGATATGACGCTGGGTAGGCGGGGATCTCTCAGTACCTAAGTAGGTCTTCTGCAGGGCGGCAGAGGTGAAGACCTGGGGGGGGGGGCTATGTGGGGGGGCTGACAGGTCATCCACCAGGGTCTAAACGACCCCGTTAAGGATTCGGTGCTCAATAGATTAGGCACTCTGCTCATTATTTCACCCCACTGGGACCACTACTCTTTTTCATAGGGTTGCACGTTGCCAGTACATCGCACAAACGTACAAACAACTGATGGAATAGAATGCTGACTAGAGTAATTGCCAGCGGATTAAAAATGTTTGCCTTGTTACTGGAATTCTGGATTCACAATCATCTCTTATTGTCGGTGTGTATGTTTCTTGTCCTCTCTCTCTCTGTCTCTCCCTCTCTATCTGTCTCTCCTTTCTTTACTGTGGTGAAAGTAATTCTACCTGCCTGGCTGGGAGTGCTGTTATTTTGCAAACAATAGTCTGAATTACGACACTCTGAAGCCCACTGTTATTCAACTCCAGGTAACAAAAAAAACTACTGAAATGAAATGTTTAGAACCTAGTTCACACATGTATGCGATGTTTTTGTACGAATTCCCAAGGTCTGAAACTAAAATGATTAAACCCTCCAGCTCAGTTTTTGCAACACCCGTGGATTACAGCGCCTCACTGGACCACACGCAGACTGGTAACTGGAGCTGCAATCCCCTCATTGTGATGTGATACCATGGCCACCGAATGAATATACCCTTCTCTCTCTTTCCCGGAATACAGAAATGGTGCAATTGTGAAAATGCGCTCTCCGAACAGTTAAGGCTTCTCAGTGGGCAGAGGGTTACTGGAATCCCTGAAACCCTCTCAGTGTTGAAAGCAGACTGACTCAAACTCTCTAGGAGCCGCCATTAGCAGAGGAATGTTGGCAGGACCCATGGGTACAGGAAACATAAACAAAACACAATATAACAAGTCAATCGAATGCAAGAGTTTCTTTACTGTAAGGGCAGTGGTGCAGAAATCCACTATATCAACAGCGTTTCAAAATATCTTTACTCTTTGGGGAAAGAAAATTGCAGCGCTCCTGCCATCTGGACTGATTACCTTTCTTGACATCACCTCCCCAGCTTCAGAAAATCCCTCAAGACCAGTTTCTTTCCCACAGAACTCTAAGCAGCAGCTCCAAACAAGTCAGTCAATCACCCCGGGATCGTGTCTGCGCCCATTGACCACCGGGTGAGACAAAATAGAACATATGAGCATCTTCATCTCCTGTAACCACACCTTACAGTCTCGTCGTATCCTTTGTCTCAAACATCTAGTCTTAAAAAAATAAGAAACACAGAAAATTTCAGGATGTTCTCCTAAGATTTGGGATTCTATTCTTCTTCCTACCTGAACTAACCTCTCTTAGTCTTACTGTTCTTTCAAGAAATAACTTAAAATACTTCTATTCCAACGTCACCATCAGTACTATTGGGTTGTTTGAATATTACACTGTTAACTATGCTTTATTTTTTATTTAATTGCGCTTTATCCTTGTGTATAACATTACATACACTATGGCTTCTTGAATATTGCCCATTTGGCTTCAGCAGCTGCTCTCTGCTATGGCTATTTGTAGAACTGTTACTCCTCCTCGGCTCCAGGGTGGACCTTCGTCAGAGTGCATACTTTGCCTCGCTGTGTAAGGCCCTTTCCATAGGCTGTTCCTCTGTCTATCCTGGGTAGACTCTAGACTTACATTATGGCTGATTGCAATGATGTGTTCTCTGCTGCTTCAGGGTAGATCCCTTAGCACATATACATGACAGATTGTATAACTCCTCTTCGTATGGGATGTTCCATAACTGTCGAGGGTGGACTCATCAGAGCATATACCATGGCTGGTTGTATACTTTCCTATGCCTATGGGCTACCCCTATGCCGCCCTCCATGGATTCCTCTATGGTTCACTGAATAATGGCTGCTCGTCTAACGCTTCTGGGTGGACTCCTTAGAATACATCTGAGGGGGCATGGAGTGTTTAATTTCTATCCCTATTGTTTACTCCTATGATGCTTCTGGGTTGATTCCTTAGTCTCACTCTGTGTTTGACAGTTTAATGGGATCCACTCTTTAAATCACATACTGCTGCGGGTTGTGAAATGGGCATTCACATTGGTTGCCCCAGGCACATCTGGGTTGACCCTTTGTGAGAAGTTGGCCTGGTAGATGCTGTCCACTAATTAAAGTGGGCACCTTGCACCGGTCCAAATGACCCTTATTGATGATTAGGTCAAAGATAACCTTTATAGAAAGCTATCCTAGTGGTAGCTGTGGAGAGGAGCCTTCAGGCTAAGTCTCGTAGGAATGTGAAGTAGCTTGTTTTACCAGATCAGAACCTCCTGCATAACCAAATGAAAGGAGAACCACACAAGAGATATATTAAATATATGTATTTATTATTAAACACTCTCTACTAACCTCTATACGGGATTAGAGCACAAGGCACACAATTCTTAATCAATAGTACAGTAAATAGCACAATACACAGCGGGCTCTAGGGGGAGATCGAACAATATACTAAGAAAGTAGTATAACAACGACTTGACTAGACACAGTGCCTAGAACAAATGCAACCCACGCGGGCAGAGGAAACCAGTCACGGTGAGGACCAGCAAGGTCCTGGAGACTCTTCAAACTATGGGGAGTCAGGACACGACTGGAGCAACCAGGGAAGCCCAATAGAAATCAAAGTTACATTCTTAGGGACCAACAGGCCAACGGACCAGGGATCGCAAAGGGACCTTGAGCTGAATCACGAAATACCAGCCCACGGGAAACTCGTGAAGTGTAGGCTGCAAATCCTCGGTGGAAATACTGCTCGGGGTCAGGACTACACGTAGCCCAAAGCACAGCCTCAGGGATCGCCAAAAAGCATATGCTGCTGCAAAAGTACACAGTGCACATGGGTTCGGGTTCCACAGTCCCCACAAGGGATACTAGTCTCAGAATTGCTGAGAGGGCAGATCGACCTCAGGGATGCTCAGGAACTCACCTCCTGTGTTGCAGAAGTCTTCGGAGTCCTCAGGAGCTCTGGAGATGCAAACCAGTCAGAAAAATCCTTTACTCGAAGGGAGATTCTTCAGTCATCCAGCGTAGTGTATATCGTCAAAGTACTTTGTTTCTGCTTGCAGAGTTTAGTCCAGGTAAAATCTAAAGTCCTGTAGTCAGGGTTCCTACTTTATACCCAAGGAAGGGGTGGGACAAACTCTGGGGACCCACCTATGGGAGGGTCAGGACAGAGGGGTGATTACACCCATGTCCTTAGTCCAGTTTCGCACCAGAGCAGGAGAAAATGGCTCCTGCAACCGGTTTGAACTGGACTATGCACAGGGACACCAAATGTGCCCCCAGTACAGACTGTCATGCACTCTCAGAGTGCACCCACCCAACCCCAATACACTGAATCCTGTCTGGGAGTTGGACACGCCCCCCTGTGACAGGAAACCTATTGTCCAGCCTCCCTTGCTCGAGCTCAGCTCAGCTCAGCAGCAGGAGGGCAGGCATGTGTTTGTGGCTGGCAGCATCCATTTTGTGATGCCCAGGTTGAGAAAGCGGGTACCAGGTAGACCGGTGACCCACAGTAGTGGATTTACAAGGGAGGAATCATACCTCCCACACCATTTACTGGTGTGGAGGTATGATTCCAAGGTGTTTGACACCAATCACGACATGTTCCTAACCAGCCATTTTAAAGTTAGCATTTACAGCGAGCTTATAATGCACTTAAATATATATGGTTGGCTGCATCACAAATAACCCCAAAAAATAGGTTCTGAAGGCTGCAGAGGGGCTCTGCTCATGCAGGAGCACCCTCTCACATAAAACCCAGCACCCTGTCTTCAGGATTGATAAGGCCTGCCATAGGGGTGACTGATAGGTTTATATGTGCAGTGATTTAGAATAGATATAGTGAACCTATATCTAAGTAAGGGGTACATGCACCACCTTACAAAGGCTGCAGTAGGAGACCTGTGGTGTCAGTTTGAATGGTCTCTCAGGGGGGGCATCATACATGCTGCAGCCCCTGGGAGACCTCTGGGGTACGTATGCACTGGGTACATGGTGTACCATATACTAGGGACTGATAAGGGTACTTCAGTATCCAACCTGTAGTGTACCTAAAGTATATGCAATCAATTTAGAGGCAAAATCAGCTTGACTGGGGTCCTGGATAGCAGGATCCCAGTGAATCTAAGTCAAAAACAGTGATACATCTGCAAAAAGTGGGGGTAACTATAAGAAGCAGATCCTACTCTCCAACACCCTTCATAGCATAAAACACCGCTGCTGTAAACATCCCCATTCCTATGGTTCATGCCGCTGCCACTCCTAGTTGGAGTCCTCAGGCTTACAATAGGGCTGACTGTATCAAGGTTGCCGCTCTGCCTACATTGGGTGGACCACTAAAGCCTATACTACCAGGGTGCATGGTATGGCGCTCATCCCTATCAGCAATGGCTATGTGGGACCAAAGGAGGCAGAATTTTTGGTCAAGAAATGCCCCAGGACACCCATCTTATACTTCTTGCCAAAGATCCACAAGAGGTTAGATGACCCCCCAGGACGACCAATTGTCTCTGGTGCGACTCATGCCTAGAGCCGCTCTCTAAATATGTGGACTACTTTTTGAAGCCGTTTGTGAGCAAAGTTAACTCGTACCTTAAAGATACCACCGACTTTTTAGTTAAAGTTGAAGGCACAGAATTCAATGCCCAAACTGAGATCATAACGACAATGGATGTCACGTCTCTTTATACTCAAATCCCACAAGAGGAAGCCTTGGAGGTTATGGAATTGTATCTAGAGACGAGAGAAAGGCCCTATTGGGTGCCAACAAGTTATATTCTCCAACTAGCGGAACTAACGTTAAAGAAAAATTATTTCCGCTTCAACGATGAGTTTTTTATTCAAATCAAAGGTACGGCCATGGGATGTCCCTATGCGCCGGAAATGGCAGTACTGTATATGGCAGAATACGAACATAAATTTGTTGAAAATAACAATCCGTTCAAGAAGCACATCAAACAGTGGTTGAGATACATTGATGACGTGTGGCTCCTGTGGCAGGGGAGCCACACTGAATTAATGGAATTTCACCATTGGTTGAATAATAAACATCATGACATTAAATTCTCTATTGAATCAAGTAACAACAGGATGACTTTCCTTGATGTGGAAATCTCCAATGAAGGTGGTCATTTAAAAGCGTCTCTCTTTAAAAAGAAAACCGATAAAAACACGATTCTCCACCATGGAAGTGCACATCCCAGAAACCTCCGGGCTAACCTTCCTTATGGACAGCTCCTTAGAATCAGGAGGAACTGCTCTGAAGTAACTGACTATGACCGACATGCTCAAACTTTCTGTGGGGAAATGACCAACAGAGGCTACCCTAAAAAGTTGCTTAAACACTCCTACAAGAGAGCTAGATACACACCGAGGGAGTGTCTGCTAACACAAGACAAGAAAAAACCTGAACCAGACAAGATGGTCTGCGTTACAACCTTTGGTCCAGACACTCATAAAGTGAGACAAATGATTCTCCAAAATTGGCATTTGTTGGAAGAATTGGATTGTCCATTTCCCAAGCCCATATTCGCCTACAAAAAGAACCAGAGTATAGGTCAACAATTGGTTCGCGCAGATGTGCGAATACAAAAACCTAAGAGTGATCTGTTGGCTAAATGGGGTCTGAAACCGATCAGTGGCCACCATAGATGTGGCAATTGTGTTTCTTGTGACACAACAATAGAAGGTAGCGATTTCACCCACCATAACATCAAATGGAAAAATGCTGGATTTACCAATTGTCGGTCTCGTAATGTGGTGTATGCGATTGTATGTCCTTGTGACAAAATTTATATAGGCAAGACTTGCCAACAAGTAAACACTCGCATCACACAGCACAGATCAAGATTGAAAAATAGAGTGGCGAATGCACCCATGGTTCAGCATTTCACAGAGACTAACCACCGCGAAACAGAGTTCAAATGGACAGTGCTATATAGCATTAACCAAAGTAGGTGCCCGCCTGACATCGAGAAAACGCTCCTTACTAAAGAAGCATATTTGATACTAAAATTCAATAGCACACAAAGTGGGCTTAATACACTGTCGGAGGTCTCTAGACTTTAATTGAAATTTCATTGCTCCATGACTTGAGCCAGACTGGTCTGCTGAACAAATAAGATTCATGATGAAATAGTGCTCTGCGTGAGTCTTGTGGGTGGTGGATATCCCTTGCAAATGCCCCCCTAAAAAACAGAACAAAATCCTTTTTTATGCCAAAACTACATGTCCCAGAATCCCTAGGCCATGTGACCAACACTATATGCAATGCCCACAGCAACATGGAGGCTGTTGCAAAACGCTAGATGCACTGAGAAGCACACAGCGCTGTGAGATCCCTGGACTTTGATTCATCCCTCGTTTCACCCATAGGTAAGAAACAGCCGCCTTAAACTGCGTTTTTCCAAAAAACAAGGCAAGTAAAAAACATGTAGTAATGAGCCCTGTTGTCATTCAGCAGATTGAAGCTGAACAGAGTGGGCATCCGAAAAATTGGACACACTCGCTGAGCGAGGGCCGCTCGCTCCCCCCACAAGGTACTTCAACCTCTTTTTACTGTAAAATCATGACAAGCATAGGAACTTGAACGGAATTACAACGCACGCTCCTTTTTAATGCAGGGGCGCCCAGGCACGCACATTAACAATCGCGCTGGAGGCAGACTGAAAGACCCAATGAATAATAGGATTTCCAACTAAAGACACATGGCGCTGCCCACAGGTAGGAAACTGATAAGTATCAAACAACTAATCAGTACAGGCACCTTCCACGCACCAACCGCTTGACTGAATACTACTCTTTTTACAGAGTTTTTAATCAACAGAAAATAAGAAAAGGGAGCTGTTGAACCGGCAGGATCCAGCTACACTCGTGCATAAGGTACATTAGTGTCTCTGACACTCGTTAGAAACAGGCAAATGGGTTTGAAATAATAAAACAGAAATAAGACGTTTTTCTCTTTTTTCCTTTTTGCACAAAAATTCCTTCAGACTAGGGAACAAAGTGAAAACGCCCTGATGAGACCGCGTTGATTCATTTAACCGGTCGAAACGCGTCGGCATCAAGAAGGCCCCTCTAAAAAATACGAAGAAATGATTGTGATATAATATTAATTTATTTATATCCACTCGCCTTCTTGTTAAAAATTTCCTCTCAGTAGAATCACTATCTTGTGTCATTATTGATACGTGTTATCACTATAAATAATTTTTCCTGTTTTTCACTATCTTAAGATATATCATCACTGTAAATAATGTGCAAAAAATGTTTTGTATAGTATGACTTTATGTATTTGTAAAAGAATGTAGAATTGTCAAATTTTGTTTAATGAATAATTGTGTAGTGTTTTTCTCGTACATATCCAAATTCTCAATTTGAAATACCTTTAAAAAAAGCAAGGGCTAAAATAAATAAGCCTACGTAATCAGAAATTGTCCTGATTATTGTTTTTCTCCAAAGAAAAAGTTCTAAGTATAGGTGTGAGGGGCAAATTGTATGTTTATATTGTAATAGATGGTCCAGCCCCCTGCACGACCCAGGACCTAACTCCTTTTGCTCTAGCACTAATTAAAGTGGGCACCTTGCACCGGTCCAAATGACCCTTATTGATGATTAGGTCAAAGATAACCTTTATAGAAAGCTATCCTAGTGGTAGCTGTGGAGAGGAGCCTTCAGGCTAAGTCTCGTAGGAATGTGAAGTAGCTTGTTTTACCAGATCAGAACCTCCTGCATAACCAAATGAAAGGAGAACCACACAAGAGATATATTAAATATATGTATTTATTATTAAACACTCTCTACTAACCTCTATACGGGATTAGAGCACAAGGCACACAATTCTTAATCAATAGTACAGTAAATAGCACAATACACAGCGGGCTCTAGGGGGAGATCGAACAATATACTAAGAAAGTAGTATAACAACGACTTGACTAGACACAGTGCCTAGAACAAATGCAACCCACGCGGGCAGAGGAAACCAGTCACGGTGAGGACCAGCAAGGTCCTGGAGACTCTTCAAACTATGGGGAGTCAGGACACGACTGGAGCAACCAGGGAAGCCCAATAGAAATCAAAGTTACATTCTTAGGGACCAACAGGCCAACGGACCAGGGATCGCAAAGGGACCTTGAGCTGAATCACGAAATACCAGCCCACGGGAAACTCGTGAAGTGTAGGCTGCAAATCCTCGGTGGAAATACTGCTCGGGGTCAGGACTACACGTAGCCCAAAGCACAGCCTCAGGGATCGCCAAAAAGCATATGCTGCTGCAAAAGTACACAGTGCACATGGGTTCGGGTTCCACAGTCCCCACAAGGGATACTAGTCTCAGAATTGCTGAGAGGGCAGATCGACCTCAGGGATGCTCAGGAACTCACCTCCTGTGTTGCAGAAGTCTTCGGAGTCCTCAGGAGCTCATGCAGGAGCACCCTCTCACATAAAACCCAGCACCCTGTCTTCAGGATTGATAAGGCCTGCCGTAGGGGTGACTGATAGGTTTATATGTGCAGTGATTTAGAATAGATATAGTGAACCTATATCTAAGTAAGGGGTACATGCACCACCTTACAAAGGCTGCAGTAGGAGACCTGTGGTGTCAGTTTGAATGGTCTCTCAGGGGGGGCATCATACATGCTGCAGCCCCTGGGAGACCTCTGGGGTACGTATGCACTGGGTACATGGTGTACCATATACTAGGGACTGATAAGGGTACTTCAGTATCCAACCTGTAGTGTACCTAAAGTATATGCAATCAATTTAGAGGCAAAATCAGCTTGACTGGGGTCCTGGATAGCAGGATCCCAGTGAATCTAAGTCAAAAACAGTGATACATCTGCAAAAAGTGGGGGTAACTATAAGAAGCAGATCCTACTCTCCAACACCCTTCATAGCATAAAACACCGCTGCTGTAAACATCCCCATTCCTATGGTTCATGCCGCTGCCACTCCTAGTTGGAGTCCTCAGGCTTACAATAGGGCTGACTGTATCAAGGTTGCCGCTCTGCCTACATTGGGTGGACCACTAAAGCCTATACTACCAGGGTGCATGGTATGGCGCTCATCCCTATCAGCTGCTCCTTGCTCCTTTCCCACTGCTGGATGAACTCAGCAGAGGACATATAATTGCTGGCTGTATAAAGCCCAACCCTATGGGTTGGCTCCCTTGGCATACAAGGCCTGATCTTATAATGTCCGCTTATCTACCGCTCCATGGCGGCCCCATCAGAGCATGCACTGTGGCTACTTGCGCAAATTCGAATCATATAGGTTCCTCATCTGTTGCTTCTCTGTGGACTCTTGACCTAATACTGTAGTTGACTGAATTCTGCACAAACCAAGGGCAACAGCTTGCACTTTACAACTATAGTATGCTCTATATTTAATCTGGGTTAAATTGATATAGTGCACCCAAAGCTTCGAGCTCCACAATTCAGTGTGAAGTTGATGTTCCAACTCTCAGATACTATATTCCATAGTATGTGTAAGAAGAGCCAGAGTTGATGGGCGTGCTCTTTCTCTGCTTGGTCCCCAACTTTGGAAACTTTTATCTCTGGCTTAAACCACCAAACTCCATCTATATTTTATGAAGGCGTTAAAACCCTTCTTTTCTGCCATCAGCTCCGTAGTCTTCTGGTGTTCTCTGCTAAATCTGTGTTTTTTATAGCACCAAGATTCCCTTGTGGGTGAACGCTGCATTTTACATTGTTTTCCATGTCATTCCAAAGATGATAGGTATTCACATGCACATTCATAATATACATCCGCCTACTGTAAAAGTGGGATTAGGAAATATCTAGTACATAAAAGTCACTCTGTCTCAAATTTCCCCCTTGAACTTTTTGCTTTTGTATTTCCTGAAACTTTCCTATGCTCGGGTCTGAGGTCTGCTGGGCAGGCTCTGTCTTGTAGCGAGTTGGAAATAGTATTCTCTTCACCTCCACTGCGGCCCCTATTAACATGGGACGAACCAGACACTTTGCCAGGCCACCATGCTGTCAATGGAAGATGTAATCTATTAATATCTACTACGCTGTGCATTGATGGTAGTTGAACAGAATGATCCCTGTCTGGTCAAATGATGTCACTTTTTCCCATGATCCTTGCAGTCACAACACCAACATGCCAAATAATCACAGTGGGAAGAACTTGTGATCTTCCCAAAAAGTTCACTGTTAAAAAGGTGCACCACTGGCACCAAAGACTGGCTCTTCTGCAATCAAGAGAGGACCATGTATGAATATTGTGTTTTTAGATTCAACAATACTGTTTTCTAACATTGTCCTGAAGAAGGTGGTGTTAATTTTTCAACGACACGCGTCAACACATTTCTTTGAGTATTGTTTTTAATCGATTGTTGTATAATTGTCTTTTTGTGATAATACATTGCATAGGAGTGACAAAAAGAGCTATGTGTAGTGACATTTAGGAACAAGCAACACATGATTGATTTGTTTCTTGAAATTGTTAAACATCCAAAAAACGTTCTATTAATTGCTGATGTTGTGTCACAAAATGAGCTTAGATGCCTATGTTTAATGTTTTTGGTTTTAATATAATAACTGGTTTGTTTTTAATATATGAACTGTTTTTAATGTGCACAATACAGAGTGATTTTGTATTAGCTTTTTAATAAATCAAGAGAATATTTCTACATTACTGTCAAGGGAATTTATTTTTATATTTATGAAGATTTTCTTCTTTCTTTTTTATTTTCTTCTTTGAGTATATGTTAGTATGAGTGTGCAACTTTAAGGGTGCTGTAAAAAATCCCAAAGGGAATATTGTATGATTATTGGTTATCACCCAGTTCCCTTTGTCTGAAGGGTTACTCTCCCTATATTTTTACTCATTACCGTTTCTACCACTGGGCTTAGGGCACAGACTCGGTTCATACATGCTTGCGGCTTACTCCCAGTTCTCCCGCTTTGCTGTCACCAGGCCATCCTTCTTTCACCCCAGTCATTTCTTCATATGGATAAATGCCTTCCATCTGTGGCTCGAGTGATCTCAGGGGCAGCTACCAGGCATGGCCACTCTTGATCTTTCCTCCATCTGGGCTTGGTCGATCATCAGGTTTTCCAGTGTAAACCAGCAGGTCACACTTCCTTCTTCTCTTTAACCTTGGTATTTCAATATGAACCTCCTTTCCACTTATTCTGGTGAGACTTCTCATTGTTTGCGTCTCTTCTGGGTGCAGCAACATGCACCATCTTTGGGACTATACAGGTGAGACTTTTAGTTGCTTGAGTCTTTTCCGCTCCTGGGTGCAGCTTGATGCACATTCTTCAGGGCCGGCCAACAGAGCCTCTTAGTGGTCGACTGTCTCTATCCTCTGGCCAGCTGCCGCAGGTATTGGGCTAAGGCTTAGTGATGATGAGGGCTATCGCTGATCCTGTTCTCTTGTTCTTGAGTGCACTATGGAATCCAGCCACATGTTGCGTGGACCTTTTTGGAGCTCCTACTTCATGATGCTCCCTCGTCCGGCATCTTCTTTGGTGGGCTGTAGGGAGCTGTGTTCTGCTTCCTTTCTCTAGGGGTGCAGGACTTGCACCTTGAAGCATCGCTCCCATCAGGCAGGGCTAGTGGGGGGTGTCAGGGTGGGGCCTAGTGTATGGCCCACTGTTGTTGTGTTGTGTTTGTCTGTCCACCTTCTGGTCAGGCCTCGCCTTCTTTGAACCTTTTCATGCCTGGGGCTGTGCCTGTCATGCACTCACCTGGCCCCAACTGCAGAGAAAATACTGGAACAGATGCTGGACCTCCTATCCCTCCAAAGGGCAACAAATGCCTATGAAAAAAACTTTAGAACACACACTGCCCCCCAGGGACAAGGGGAGTTGGTATAAAATAATGTGCGACCCTGCGTAACAGCATCTGTCACTTCTGAGACCTTCTACGTAGATGAGGTAGTTTCCCCACCCACAAGCGACAACCTACAGGGTGTGGTTTGTTTGGGTGACTGACATGGAAGGAACGAGCCAGGTGAAGGGCATAAACATTGTTGGTATTAACATGTGTGATTGGTTTGTACTCTTTTTTTGTTCATATAGATTCATAGGGTGAATACATTCCCAATTTTGTTTTGGACGTTATGTCTATAGAAAAAGTTGAGTACTCATTTGTGGTAGTCATTTCTTCTATATATGAAGACATGTGCAAACAAGCATTTACAATGCAACGGTTTCGCCTTTGCAAAAGTTAGAGCTATTGGCACTGTAAATGACAATTTTTATTCATGTCTTGGTTTTGAAAACAGATAAATAAATGACATTGTCATTTACACTGCCTATAGCTTAATCTCTCGCAAATGTGAGACCTATTGTACCCTACTGGACGAGCTCAGCAGACAGCAATTACTTGCAGACGAGTTCTATAACACAACAGTGACACTGCTAAATCCAGCGCTTCACAATAGAAACAGAAATGATACATGAGAAGATTACGAGTGAACAAATTACAAAAGCAAACGTTGCGTTACATGAGGCAAAAGTGACAATTGTGAGCAAACAAAATACAAGAGGAGCAAAAGGTACATTACAGGAGTAATATACGAACTCGAAAGTTTCTAACTGGCATCCCGGAGCGGCCACATCCGCTGGTTCAAGACGCGGAAGGGAGACATCAAAAAAACAGTATTTACAAGAACTAAATCTGAAAGTGATTCTCCAAAAACTCGTAATTGGGTTATATCTGTTGCTCAGTGGAGTCGAGTCTTATAAAGCACAATAAATATCACACCAATTACGAGTTTTGGTGAATAACTTTCAGATTTAGGTTCTTACTGCCCCAAACTCTGCATGTTCTTGTAAATACCTGATGAGGGCCTGAATACTTCTTGATGACTTGTGTTCTCGTGCAGGAGCCGATTACGTTAGAGTGGTGTTATTAATAGCAGAACATTGATTGAGGCCTTGGTTCAGTACTCTTGAATAAAAAAGATAAGTGAATTATCAAAGCTGTTGCTTCAAGCCCGATCTCAAAATCCATTACATGGCCGGCCGTCTAATTAAATACGCAAGTATAATAAAATCATATTTTATGACTATTTGAGGGTAATGAGATTAGCCTTTAAAAGCGATCGCCACATACTCGGGACGCCAGTGTCTATAGAATGCTAATAACCCTAAATCAAAGAATATGGAAACTGTTCATTAGAAATTAAAACAAAATTCCTATATGCACAACAAGCCCAGATCTTCCCCAGCACAATAGGAGAGATTATGGCATTTAATATGTTTTGTCGACAGTGGAAAAGCAGCAATAATTTCACAGACTGAACCGAGAGACTTTGTTTGCATGTTTTTGTTTCTTAGACGGATTTAGCTGGGATTACTTTTTTTGTACAATGCGATGCTTAATAATGTAACTTAAAATGCAGACAATTCTTTGTGGAAATGCAGTTTTAGCTGCAGCTAGGAGTCTGCGCCCGGCTTCTAACTCCTTCCAGTATCTTCGGTTCAGATTACACGCGCCAAAGCGATTTAAATCTGGTTACCAAATTAGACGGCTCGAAAAGAAAACAAATCCCTTTAAATCTGATACTCTCCGCTAAAGACGGAAAACAAAAGTTCATTGAGACCCTCGCAGAAGGTACCGGCCCCGCCCCAGAAAAAAAAAGAGAAGGCGCCCTAAACCCTTCTGACAACAAATGCAGCTGTCCCCGCACTTTAGGCGATATTAGGCGAAAATGAATGCAAATCTGTGCTCAGAAACCATCTGGTCAGGGATGGGGGAGTCAGCTGCTGCTCGCGACAGGCGCCGGGGCTGCCTCGTTTGCGATCATCTGGCCCCGCACCCCGAGCATGGAGAATGCGCTCTTTATCACCCACCAACTTTCCGTGTTTTGTGTCGCTCTCCTGGCTGCGGCTGGGAGGCTGCCTGCGAGCACGGGGGCCTCCCTTCAAGAGCGGGCAGTCTGTACCGAGGCTCGCCTTATTTACCAACAAGGAGCCCAGCTCCCGTGGGCCACAGCTGCGGAAGTGGTGGATTAGTGTAGGGGACCTTTAAGAACGTTCTCCCATTGAAAAATGCTTATTGACTTGTGTTTTTGCACGAGATTTCAAAGATTACTACAAAACGTGTGCCCCAAAGTGTATTTTCTTCTCTAGAGAAGAAATCGGGACAGTAGGAATTGGGCAGTCAGTGCAGAAACAGATGTGCACAGCTGCACGTTTTGACAGCTCCCGTGTTTCCCTTTTCCAGTAGAGAGGCCCTGTGGGTGAAGGGGAGCTGGTCCCTTCACGCTCCCACTGCTCTTTTCGTTCTGCTCCAATGTTCACTTATCCAGAATTCTCCGCTCTGCCCCAATGGAAAAGCACAGCGATGCAAGGCTGCTGTGTCTCAGAAGAGAGGCTCTGTGGGTGAAGGGGTGCGCGTCCCCTTCACACTTGCACCCCTGCCCCCAGTGCAGAAGTCTGTGGTTGAAAAGGGAACAGCCCTTCTCACTGTCTGCTTTGCCCCAGCAGAGAGGCCCTGTGAATGAAGGGGACCCTGGTCCCTTCACCCGGCCCTGTACCTCGACAGAGTTAGTCACGCAGAAGGGGTGCGGGCCTGAATGCCATTTGCATACTGCCGGCCGGACCTTCCGAAGCTGCGGCTGTCCTCCTCGCGAGGCGCGCACAGTTCCTTTTGTGTGGATTTATGGGCTGAGGCTTCAATGACCCCCCCCGCACATTTGCATTTAAATAGCGACATCAAGCGATTCGCGTGCCGCACACCAGTGAGCCCCCAGATGTCAGGCCCGAGTCAGTCAGATGGCCGCAGCCCAGCTGTCGCGGCCCCACATCATACCGAAGCATTCAGTGACCTTAAAGGGGCAGTACTCGCACTACAGTTGGGGCCGGGCTTCCCTTCACTTTCGACAAATTGCTTCAAAGAAATGTTAGTTTTATACCTCATGACTCGCCTTTGTCCTCGAGAACTTTGCCACAGTAATGGTATGCCACAGGACAAACTGCACTGTAGAACAGCCTGTGTATGTGAGAGCTTTCAACACAGTAACAGGGAGCAGAGCGGGAGGGGGACGGCCAGCGCACGCAGCTACAATTAAGTTCAATGAGGCCGCACTACTGCCATGCAAAAAAATGGGAATTTGAATAACTGCTGTCAGGCGGAGAATATATTTACATATATGTGAGCACACGGACAGCGGAAACGGCAAGGAAGGAACTCACCTGGACTTCCTCCGGCGGCGGTCGGCCGCGAAATGGGCAAAACAACCTAGACGTCCAAAAAAACTAAACCCCGCCCACGGCCGCGATGACGATGCAAAAAGGGTGGAGAGGGAAAAAATCGCGGGAACGCCCCCGAATATGGTCATGCCGTGACGGACAGATCCGGCTTCCAATGGCTAGCCTCCATTTATGGAGCTAGCCAATGAAAGCCGGGGGACGTTCCTATAGCCAATATGGAAAACAAAAGATTTCACCTGCGCGAACTGCTTGCGCAGATCGCCAGGTCGAAACCTAAAAAGGACACAGCCGAATTGTGTTTCGTCCAGATGCCAGCAGGCCAGGGCTTTCTCAAGGCGGAAAATTCTCTGTTAAAAGGTTGTATTTCAATTAGGTGAGGAACAGATGTGTCTTCTGCGTGTCAGGTAATCTCTGCGGTCTGATATCTGAAGATGAATGTGCAATGGTGATGATGACCGCAGAATGCCGTGCACATGTAGGGTTGGCTGCTTGCAAATAGGAACACAAGTCATAGAGAAAGCGACCCAATTTATGAGGGCGGTGAGCCAAGATCACCCTAACAGTGAATGGCTGCCCTACAACTTATATTATACACAGTAGGGCATCGCTCAAGATCAGGCCGGCAGAACAGTACAACAAACTGTCTCCGATACCACGTCGAACGGCATCGAAAAAAAGGTGTACACATGAGCTGCTTCTAAGCCAATGCAAAGTCTTGGGTCATTCGTGGCTCAATGGAGTGTGGCTCAATGGTTAGAGCGGCAGACCCTGATGCAGAGTTCTGGCCAGGGACCAGGGTTCGATTCCCGCCTCGGCGGGGTCTCGGGCTCAATTTCCTTGGACCTGTTAATTCTCGCCTCGGTGCCTATTCTAATCACGGGACCCACGCTGCAACTCTGGGCAATAGCTTGCTTAGCCTCCACACCGGCCCCAACAGCGCTAAGGATGCCTGGCTTCACCCTGGGGGTGCCCAGGAGTGGACACTTCACAGGGAAAGCCAGGAGGGGTTCCACAGCGGTATGAGTATCAGCGCCAGGAAACCGCATAGGCGACACCGCAAGGTGACCGTCTGGTGAAAGTGCGCTCTATAAGTACCATGACATTTACATTTCGTAGCAACCATCAGGCTTCAGAAAATGACAGAAGAAGCACCAATTCATGTCCTCTAAGGTACCTCGTCAAGTCCATGTCTACTCAGTTTCAGCACTGCTGCTGACGGGACTGATAGCCATCAACTACAACCTCAATGCACATTCTGAAATAATAAGTAAATTCCCGCTATTGTTTCATGGATTAGGGAAACTAAAGACAATGAAGTTGCGACTTCACATTAATGGGGACATTCGTTCTGTAGTTCAGCCTCACCGTCAGATTGCTTTTCCATTACAGAAGGCCGATGAGAAAGAACTTGAAACATTATTAAAGCATGACATCATAGAGCTCTCTACTGGCACAACGCAATGGGTTTCTCCCATGGTGGTAGTGCCAAAAAGGGACAGGGAAGGGTATTTGTGTTGATAAGCGCCAGACCAACAAAGCAATTGAGAGAGAAAGACATTTAGGTCCATACATAGAGGACATGATTACACAGCCCAATGGTGCCAAAGTCTTCTCTCATCTTAATTTGAACAAAGGATACCCATAAACTCAAGCTGGAAGAGAACTGTAGGTACATTACTACTTTTTCAACTCATGTTGGTTTGTTCAGATACAAAAGACACAGCTTTGGTGTGTTGTCAGCTGCAGGAATCTTTCAGGGTGTAATTCTCTGAGTAATTCAACCTGTCACACATGCTTTTAACTACAATGATGATATACAAGTGTTTTCGGCCACACGAAAGGAGCATGACAATGCTCTTGCACAAGTATGCTGTCTGCTCATTGATGCAGGTCTCACTTTGAATGCAGAAAAGTGTGAATTTCACAAAAACAAACTCAAATGTTTGTGGCATATGTTCTCTGAAGTAGAATGAAGCCTGACTCTGAAAAAGTACAAGCATTATCATGCATTTGCTGCGATCCTCCTTAAGCATAGCCAGCTCCAGATACATTAATAACTTTGCCACAGTGAGTGCCCGATTAAGAGATTTGACAAAGAAGAATATTTCTTTCCAGTTGTCTTCCGAATGTGAGCGAAGTTTAAAGAAAATCAAATATGCAATTAAAAATGCAACTGAAATGGCTTATTTTGTTCCAAAGTTACATACTGAGATCATAGTAGACACAAGTCCGGTAGGGTTGGGCACGATCCTTGCTCAACACAATGGACATACAAATACTCAGAGACAAGTTGTGGCCTATGCTAGCAGAAGTCTATCTCAGACTGAACATGCCTATTTTCAGCCAGAAAAAGAAAGCCTGGATGTAATGTGGGCTTGTGAATTCTGTGTTTCTGGAAGGAAAGCATTTCACCCATGTCACTGACCAACAGGGGTTGCTCACCATTTTCGGAAATCCAAATGCAAAGATTCCGCCTTGCATTGAGAGGTGGGGGAAGTAATTGCAAGATTATGATTACACTATTGTGCTTAAGGCAGGGAAGGATCAAAACCCCGCAGATTACTTCTCGCGAGTGCTGTTACAGTGTCGCAGTGCATTGTCTAAAGCAGTTGGAGAGTTTATCAATTTCATAGTAAAGTTTAGCACCCCGACAGCTTTATACATTTTGCAGATCATTGCTGCTGCCAACATAGTCAGAGACATGCTCACACTAAAGGATATCATTACAATACAATCATGGAGAAAACATACCTGACCTCTCACAGACGATATTGAATATCAAAAATTACAAAATGTGCGGGAAGAGCTTTTTGTCACTCAACAAGGTATTGTACTAAGAGGTTTGAAAACTGTCATACATGAGAGCTTAAGGCAACAAGTCATTGAACTGACACACGAAGGACATTGTGGCATTGTAACCACTAAGAGAGCCCTCAGAGAGCAAATGTGGTTTCCTCGCTTTAATGAACAAGTCGAGAAGGAACTGAAAGCATGTCACCTGTGCAACTGCGTATCTCCCAAGACAACACAGTTTCCGCTAAAAATGTATGACCTTACTAAACAAGTGTGGGAAACAATTGCACTTCATTTCTTTGGACCCTTAAACAACGGACATCATCTCATGGTAGTTATTGATAAGAACTCATGTTTTACCTTAGTGGAAGATTTATCATCAATCACCATGACAAAGTCATCGACAAGCTGGGTGATATTTTTGCAACGTGGGGTGTTCCCTCCATTCTTAAATCTGACAATGGTCCAGCCTTCAATAGCGGAGAGTTTAATGACTTCCTTAGTCACTTGAATGGTAAGCATTAGAAAAGCAAAGCTCTCTGGTCTCTGTCCACAGACAAATGGAGTGGTTAAACGATTTATGTGCACAATAAAGAGAGTGGTTCAGTGTGCTGCACTCGAAGAAATCGATCTCAGGTCAGCCTTATGTCCAGCCCTTCATGCCTATTGGTCAACTCCCCATTCTACAACAGGTGAAAGCCCTGCCACCTTGCTGTTAGGGAGAGCCATTGGGACAAAGCTACCACAATGGACCAGGAACAGAGTAATAGGCCCTGATGAGATTTGTGTCACAGACATTTCTCACAAAAGCAAGATGAAGACGTATGCTGATAAACGCAGATGCTCTTGGACAGGGTCTTAGTCAAACAAAAATGGAAGCACAAGACTGACACTCCGTTTGATAATGATCCATTGAGAATCGTGAAAAGTAAAGAACATATAGTGACCTCTCAATGTCCTGGAAACTCCATTACGAGAGACTCGTCACATTTCAAGCATCTGCATCGATGTTAGTCGGCATTAGACATCACAAGTGAGGCAAGTCCACATGAGTGTCCAAATAAATCATCTGAGTCTACATCTACAATGCCAGATGACAGTTCAACTCCTTCACCTTGCACGACTCAATCTAGAAGATTGGTGTTAGCACCTTTACGACTCATTGAGGAACTCTAAAGTATATAGGTTGTCTGTACTTTTTATTTAACAAAGAGGGAGATGTAGTGTTGTTTGATCATGTGCAGTAGGACCCTTGTGGTCCTCGGCGGACTCCTCACAAAGTTACGTAATCAGTTGGGAGGTATCTAAGTGTGGTCAGTAAAGTTTATGACATAGTGTGTTTGGTTAATGGTAAAATGCAGAAGAATAAAGACATGTGTTACCAGTGGTCGAAATGCATTAAAAAAGTATGGAAACTGTGATGCTGAACGCAAATGGGGTGGGGTGAGTGAGTGTAGGGTGTGTTCAAAGGCGTGGCTAAAAAAATAATTTCTGGAACTTTTTTGGGTCTTTCACATTCAGGTAACTACATATAAAATAATGCACAGCTTAAATTAAAAATTAATGCAAGTTACGTAATCAGTTGGAAATGCTCTATCATACATTACGAAACCTCTATTAGTTAATGCACTGCAAAGGTCTGTGTCTGTAAACAGAGAGCCACACAATTGAAACCTGGTTTCTGCAGTGGAGAATAGTGACTTGTATATGTTAAGAACTACGTATAGTGCTACGAGGTACATGTCTGTGACGTAAAGCACTGTAATTATGTTAGTCATTATTTTAAACTAGCATTACACATATTAGGAAATAGGCTGGAACAAATTGTGCAAACAAGTTTAGGATTCAAATATATAGTTTCTAGTAATACCCACAGACTGTACATAGAGAAATTTCTTTTGTTACTGTTGTTTTAAACCACAGACTTCACAGTTCAGCTGGTAACTACCTTCCAATACCACTCAAAAAGAATAAATCTGTAGCATCAGCAAGCTTCAAGAGGTTTCATCAATTAAAGTCAATACTGGCTTACAAGCAACCTTTGCAATTGCAGATTAACGAGTTGCTCACATTTACATTTCTTTCAGGCAAAGAGGCACCCTGGAAAGATGGCTTGTTTAGCTGTCTGCCCCTCCCTTGGTTTCACAGCACAGGAAACTCCTTGCCTTACACTTCTGCTGATGCATTTCAACTGTTGGAATTTTTTTATTTATAAAGTTTTATATAGCGCTAGCTAGACCCGTGAGTATCAGAGCACTTTACCAAATTAACCATCCCAGGACGGTTGCTTTTCATAACAAGCATTGGCATAGCCAATAGGTCTCGCCTTTGGGACCTTATAAGTGTTCAGTTATCCAGCACAATATCCTTGGTGCAACAACATCAAGTGTTGCATGGCTAAACACTTATAAGGTCCCAAAGGCGAGACCTATTGGCTATGCCAATGCTTGTTTTGAATGAGTGGCTCGTGCAGGTATGCCACTGTGAGGTAGAGATGCTGCGAGTGCTTTTACAGAACCCCGTGTGACATTGCGCCACTTCAAAATGTATCTTGGGTCTGGTGTAATACTTCTAGCCACGATTCCCGTCTTCTCGCACCCAATGCATCCTTAAATGTCCCATGTACAGCCAGGGTTGACACTCCTATTACCCCTGCCCTCCAGGGACACTTTACCCGTCACGGGTGGTGGTGGTGGACATGGTGGTGGTGGACATGGTGGCGGTGGTGGTGTTGGTGGTGACGTGGTGGTGGTGGGCGTGGTGGTGGTGGATGTGCTGGTGATGGACATGGTGGTGGTGGTGGACGAGGTGGTGGTAAAAGTGGTGGTGGTGGTGGAAGTGATGGTGGACATGGTGGTGGTGGACGTGTTGGTGGTGGACGTGCTGGTGATGGACATGGTGGTGGTGGTGGAAGTGCTGGTGTTCATGGTGGACATGGTGGTGGTGGACGTGGTGGTGGACGTGTTGTTGGTGGATGTGGTGGTGGTGGTGGACGTGGTTGTGGTGCACGTGGTGGTGGTGGACATGGTAGTGGACATGGTGGTTGTGGTGGACCTGGGGGTGGACATGGTGGTGGTAATGGACGAGGTGGTGGGCGTGGTGGTGGTGGACGTGGTGGTGGACATGGTGGTGGTGGACGTGGTGGTGGAGGATGTGGTGGACGTGGTGGTGGACGTGGGGGTGGTGGTGGACGTGGTGGTGGACGTGGTGGTGTTGGACGTGGTGGTGTTGGACATGGTGGTGGAGGACGTGGTGGTGGACGTGGTGGTGGTGGATGTGGATGTGGTGTTGGTGAACGTGGTGGTGGACGTGGTGGACATGGTGGTGGTGGACGTGGTGGACATAGTGGACATGATGGTGGACGTGGTGGTGGTGGACGTGGTGGTGGTGGATGTGGTGGTGGTGGAGGACATGGTGGTGGACGTGGTGGTGGTGGAAGTGCTGGTGGGGGATGTGGTGGTGGTGGACGTGGTGGTGGTGGTGGTGGATGTGGTGGACATGGTGGTGGTGGACTTGGTGGTGGTGGACGTGGTGGTGGAAGTGGTGGTTGTGGTGGGGGTGGAGGTGGTGGACGTGGTGGTGGTGGATGTGGTGGTGGACGTGGTGGTGGACATGTTGGTGGAAGTGGTGGTGGTGGACGTGGTAGTGGTGGACGTGGTGATGGTGGTGGTGGTGGAGGTGGTGGACGTGGTGGTGGTGGACGTGGTGGTGGATGTGGTGATGGTGGATGTGGTTGTGGTGGACGTGTTGGTGGTGGACGTGGTGGACGTGGATGCGGTGGATGTGGTGGTGGTGGACGTGGTGGATGTGGTGGTGGACGTGTTGGTTGTGGACATGGTGGTGAACGTGATGGTGGACGTGGTGGTGGTGGGCATGGTGGTGGTGGACGTGGTGGTGGTGATGGACGTGGTGGTGGTGGACGTGCAGGTGGTGGTGGACGTGGTGGTGGTGGAGGTGGTGGTGGAATTGGTGGTGGTGGACGTGGTGGTGGTTGAAGTGGTGGTGGTGGATGACTATTGGGTAGGAGGGTGCTGGCAGAATGCGGTAGGAGAGGAGGATCTCGAAGGGGGCACATCGGAGAGCAGAAAGAGGCCGAATATTAGAAATAAAAAATGGCGGGTAGATAGAACACGAAACAGATTTAACGGGGTTGTCCCTACTTATAGCGCATGTGAATGTTCCTTAGCACCCCATTTTTAGTAAACAGGGGGACCATGGGGAGATGAATTAATTATTCATGCATGATGATCACATGCGATTAATTGATTCATCACACATGATGATCACGTGCGGAAGCTGGTGTTGTTGTAGTCACGGCGTTGGCTTACCAATGTGTGATTCTGGGCAAATTAGATAATCTCCTGTGCCTTCTAAAAGGCAATGTGTTCCTGTGTGAATGTGCTCTTGTGTAATGTAAATGGGTGTCTTGTAAAGGTCTCTACTACTCTTAAGTTCAGCTTGCGCTGTATGAATTTGCTAAACAAACAGCCAGCAGACCTTGTAGAGCAAGAGCCTATTATATCCATTCATGTAGGGCACGCACAGCAATGAGGGATCTGTACAGCACAGTACAGCATTTAAAATTTAAAGAGCATTAAAGTGCAATGCTCCGTTAATAAAAAAAAAACACGTTGTGCCTGCAGTGAGAGTGGCTCACAAAGAAAAGAAAAAAGTGCTTAGCGGCTAATTAAGAGACACGATCTCCCGCCGCAAGTAAAAGATCCAATCCCGGTGGGCGGGGCCAAAAGTGGACAGGGTGGTAACCAAGAGGGACTAAAAAGCCTCCTGGACAATCGTAACACACAGTTTTGCATAACTGGTGACGCAAAATGACGCACGCCAATGCAAAACACGGGCAGAGCAGAAAGCGAGCTTCTGGGATCGTATTGATTCCAAGAAGCTCGTGCATGGCAAGGGCAACGCATGTGCGCTGCTAACGCCAGGCGAGACCTAAAAAGTAGGAGAACTGTCTTATTAACGTAAAAAAGTATGGGCAGTTCGTGCCCCTCAGATCCCGCCTACTTCGACCACTGTGTGTTACAGAGCTCTGTGTGTAGTATGGTCATTTGTGTGCTCCAGAACTAGGGAGGAAGCTCTAATTTACAGCCGCAACTGGTATCTGCACCTAGATGTGAAAAAGTTCAGGTTTTGCGGCCTTACCAGAGTATCTATGCTTTCTAGACATTACCACTTCACCCCCTTTCATTAGAATCAAACGAAACCAGGGGTGGGGGCAGGGTTAAGTATGCAACACAGTATAAAATGATCAATGCACAACTAGATCACGACAATATTCTGTATTTGAAATGTTTCATAAATCAAAGGAATTATAAAGTAAACTGATTAGTTACCACGAGGGGCTTTATTTTTAAAACGGCTTTCCGTCCCGTTTCACGGCGCATACATTACATTCTTTTCACCCGTATCTGACCTTTCAGTGTAAAGACAAAGTAACAGAATTTATATAGACAAATCCTATTTTTGCATGAATGTGTGGTCCCTGGGCAGGCGAAGGAACACTGAAAAGAGCCATTATCTGAGCGGCGGGGACCAGAGCCAGCATCCCCGTGTTTTCACTTTCTAGTGCCGAGCTGTTATCTGAACTTCTCACCTCGGGTTTTCTCCTGAGGGGCTACCGGGAGAAGCCACACAGCTCGCACCGACACCTCAAAGGCCCCCCTGGCTGCTCTGTACAAAGGGCCTCTGTGCAGGGCCCGCCTCGGCGCACAGCGCGAGCTTCCAAGCTTCTCGGCGCGTGTTTGCAGGCCGTAAACCGCTTCCGGCGCCAGGCGCGCGCCTCTGAAGATGCGCCATGCTGAAGCGGAGCGGTGTCTGGGCCTAAGGGCGGTATCGTAAAAACACAGAGGCCTGTGCTCCCACGGCTGGTAAATATGGAGTTTTAGCAAGTGCTGCTAATGGTAACAAATGGACGCCGTTGATGCTCTGGTGCGATACACGTCTGCATAATGTTTATTTTGAGCAGTGCCTTTCATGTATTTACAAATGCTAGGACTGAGTTATTATACGGTATAAATATGTCTCAGACTATTTTGCATATAGTATTTGAAATGCCATGAGTATTATTCGAATTAAAACGTTCTGTGTTAGTAGTCTGTAATCTTTAAGATAAACAGGGGTCAAAAGTCAGTGTTTTGAATTGGCAGGTATTGTCTGGTAGTGAGTTCCTGCACTTCTTCAATTTGACCAGGCCCTTAGTCACATTTCTGTGACGCAATTCTATTAATAAGAGAGTACCTGCACTTCTCATTAGCCAACAGGTACTCTGACATACGAGTACCAGAACTTTTATATTTCCATTACAAGCATTGTCAACTTGTTTTACCACATATGCATGAAGTTGCTTTACCACATATGCATGAAGTTGCTTTACCACATATGCATGAAATTGCTGTACCATATTTTCCATGGTCAGAATGCCTTTATTTCATTTGAGGTATTTAGGATTGGGCATATTTCGCTGCAAGGCAAGCAGAAGTGCAATACCTAAAGCACCTGACCGCTTCGTACATAAGTGCTGTGCACAGAATGTGTGCAGGGAAATAGTAAATTAACTTCCTCATTACGTTGAACCACCCACTACCACACCTTATAGGCCAGGTAACTCATCTACTACACCGGGGCTTGCAGGTATATATTTCCCTAGCACCTTACACCGATCCATACTTTAATTACTATTCTTTGTTAAAAGGAGGGTACAATATCCAACTACATTGTTCATATATAGAAGTAAGAATGGAGAACGAATTACAGGGATGTTTTTCACATACAGTTTCTGTCTTGAGTTGTCTATATTGTCACTCAGAACCCCAAAGTGAAAAATATCCAGTTTTTACCTATAATTTTATGTTATGCGTGACCCTCAGAATCATCTCCCCTGCATCCAACTACTACCCAAAGACATAGGATTAATACGGAACAATACGTACAATGGTCTCTCCTCCCTGTCCCCAAATGTAAAACTAAAATAACTGGCCTCAAGTCACCCAACACACCACCGCCTTAGATGCCATTCCACAACCTCCCATCCCTAAACTGTGCCCTCTGCCTTTCATCGGAGCAGAGAAAAAACTCAGAGGCCTCTTAACGCAGTCTGGAATTTAACAACTTTTATGACCCATTCCTGCAACATCATTGTAGTAATGAAACAGATTTAGAATCTAGTGTTCAGGCTATTGACTCATACATACACATACAGAATTATAAATGGGTGACAGTGAATAACAGGGATGTTGTTCAGAAGGGCTTCTGAGTGATATTAAATGGACAGCAAAAGTGGAGTTCCATTCGTATATACTGTCACGCAGAACTCTAAGATGAAAAGCATCCCTTTCTTCACTGTTACCCTTCTATAATTGTAGGTGATGTATGCCCCACTAAATCATCTGCCCCTGCTTTTGACTACTATACACTGGTAGAAGAGTCATGTGGAGTCATGTATAGCATGGCCTCTCCTTCCTGTGGCTTCTACATACCAACCTTTGGTGCCAGCCCACACCCTCCCCTCCTGAAGCCGTGCCCTCTGTCCTCTATCAGAGCACAAATCCTGAAATGGGCTGACCGTTTCCAAGAGAGGTGTGTCAGCGGCATCCTGGAATTCCTTTACGATGTAGCAACAGTGGGTCACAGCTTTTGTGACCCACTGCTACTACTATATCATAACAGTGCATAACCAGATAAAGAATTTGTTGTTCTTGCTAGCAGCTCTCCTTTAGAGCCATACATAACATATCGAATAATAGCTGGGTAATGGGGAATCCATACTTAGCATGGCCTCTTCTCTCTGTTCCAAATGTAAGAAAGAAAATACTTGACATCCTGCCACTCACTCCCACCACTCCGGGCCTCCCCTTCTCTTCTCTAGCCTCCAGATGTTCTCCTCAATGCTCTCCAGCGCTCTTGTGTGTCAGGCTCCCAAACAACCGAGCCACAGCAGCCTAGAATTCCTTTACTGTGCACAATACAAATATATTCTCAAACTACATTCAGCATATTAGTATAAATGAAAATGAAATTATTTGGCAGTACTGGCTGGTGTACCTAGACAGTGATGTGATAAAATACCTTCCTTGGCAGGGACCAAGTGCTGCAGTTATGTCCGACCTCATTCGCAGGGGTTCTGAGTGGCTTTCTGCCCCTATTAGAAACAAAAAATATCTTCCTAACTCAGCTGAGGATCACAATAATTCTAACCTTCTGATTCTGTGAATTACGTTTTGGAATTTGCCGGGGTCCTAGATTCAAGTTTAACCCCTTCAGTGCTAATGACAAGGGTAACTCGTCATGGAGTTTCCATTGATTTCAATGGAAATTACATGAAGAAGAGCAAATACCCTTAGCATCCAAGTTTAAAGGATCATAAATGCAATTTACAACGGCAAATTAGATTTACACAAGTCCTTAATTCTTACTGTCTCAAATTGTGTATAAATCAATTTGTGGGTTAAGTTAATTGTCTTCTCTAACATAGACCAAACAACTTCTCCATTTAAATTGTCTTCATGCACTTGAAGCTAAGTACCATTATTTCTTACCCAAATACCGGAATCTACTGCTGCCTGTCCTGTATAGTGAGTCCATGCACTCAGAGGTAGATGTGAACAACTCTTATATTGGTTACGTTTGAGCAAACTGAAAAAATAGAAAAATCAGCACTTCTACTGTCAAATTCCAGTTTCGTCCATTTTCTCCCCAGAATCAAGTAGCAACAACAGGCACTTGATGCACAGCGTTTGCATAAGCAAAGGGGTGATGAGAACCATCAAACACATCGCGGAACAGCTGCCTCGCGTCTGAGAGCGGATCAAGTTTAGCCAAGATGGAGTCAACCCGCAGCAGAAAAAATGAGCTGCACAGAGATGTGTTTGCACAATTTCATCACCTCGGTGCCTAAATTTAAACGGTGTTTAAGAAAGCCGTGCCTAGTTTTTTTTCTTGGCTGTGTTCCAGGATATTTTGGGTGGAATTATGTGGCACTGGTTATATTTGGCTGTAAATCCTGTTTACATTTTTCCTTGAACTAGTGGTGGGGCTGTTCTTTTCGTTTTGCAATGTGATGTTCACTGATGGATGGTGTCTGCATATCATTTTTTGAATGTAGGATAGACAGCCACATTTAGTGTCGCTTTAGACCCTGTGTGTTCCTTTTGTGTATTGGATTGGGCACTGATGGATGGTGTCTTCCTGTATGATATAAAACACAATATGTGCCACAGCCCATGTAACAACATTTAAATAGTCAAGCACACTTTTGATAGCCATTTAAACCACAAATAAATATGAATTAAGAGAGACCAGGATGAGTAGTAATACACATCACTGGGCACTTGGGGAGTCGCAGATCCTGTCTTTCTATTACATGTTTCCAGAAGTGTCTACTGAGTCATACAGCTGCCCTGCCTAGCGGCTTCATCCTTAACAAAAACCTGAAAACAGAGCTTTTCAAGAAGTCCTTCTGTCAACACTAGGAGATTCCACTCCAATATTGAGGATCGGTGGCCTTTGAAGATACAGGCCATAACAGCGTACAGAGAAAAATAATCTCAGCATCTCGATTGCAAATAGTGCAGAACAACCCAGACAGGCGTGTTTTAAAATGAAAAGAGGGAGCTATCTCAACAGCACTAATGAGACTTACCTGGTTCCTAAATAAATAGCACACCAAATATTAAGGTACTTTGCATAGCTCATAGAGTTCTCCAGATTAAGAGCGCCGCCTATCTAACACAAGATTGAAAGGCAAAGCAAGGTTGTTATATTCCAACTCTTGTTGTATCCCATTGTGTACATTGTTGGTTTGTTACATTGTAACTAGGTTCACACTATAACAATTATTTTATATATAATATATATATATATATATATATATATATATATATATTTATATAAAATTAGTAGTTATATATATTTCAAACTAGACCCGAAGGTATCAGAGCGCTTTACATGAGCATCAGTTACGTTACAGATGAACACATTCATTTTGTTTGTTAGGCACGGGGAGATTAAGTGATTTTCTCCGAATCACAGGATGGTGAGCTTCCCTGCCGAGACTCGAACCCGGTTACCCAGCTTCGAGGTCGACCACCCTTATATATATATTCCTGGCTGGAGGAATTCCAGAGCGCGAACAAGTGACGGTGTGATTGATATATATATATATATACATACAACGAACAGGTAAGCCCCAAAGGATAGACGCCTCAGACAGGAACGTTGGCTCTATTTGTTTAATGACACCGTGCACGCAGGCACGCTGACAATGTACCAGCATCAAAGTTCAATCTTTGCCATACGCGTTTCGGGAGTCTTGTTATTCCCTTCTTCAGTGGCGCTGAATAAAGACTGAGAGCAAAGTTCTTTCACGCGCTCCTTCATTTGAAATACTTGCCACAGTGGGAGTGGTCAAAACAAGGGCTTCTGGTACTTATGGTGCGCTGAATGTGACCCCAAGTGGGCTTGCTTTCCATCTCTCCATAATTATAAACACAATAGTTTTTCAGTGGGTGATGCAAAGTCTTGGCAGCAGCCTGCCCCGCCTTACCGTGTGTCAAGAGAGCATCGGACCAGCACCACCCTGTAAATGGCACTGAACTCGTCTGTCTT
Source organism: Lissotriton helveticus (assembly GCF_964261635.1). Classification (NCBI taxonomy): domain Eukaryota; kingdom Metazoa; phylum Chordata; class Amphibia; order Caudata; family Salamandridae; genus Lissotriton; species Lissotriton helveticus. The sequence continues at coordinate 1,571,483,974 of NC_136069.1, read as the reverse complement.
CCGTTTGTTTGCCAGCACCATGTGGGACCGGCACAGACTCGCAGAAGCGATGAGCATCTATCCGCGGCTGGGTAACAGCCGTACATATGCAGGCGAACCACCCAGATAAAATAGTGATTATGAGCCTTTTAATGAACTTATTTTTTTTTTTCTCTTAAAAGCGTTAATTGCACATGCATGAGTATGATGGTTTACAATATTGGCGATATTTTGCACAAGGTGTAACAAAAACATGAATTTGCACAGTAATATATTGCGTTGTTTGCACATACCAAAAATATGAGATTGAATAAGCGTTTATTTTGCACATATTTACTGCATTGTTTGCACAAATAATTGCGATAAGGTGAAGCAGGTTCATCATTTATTTATAGGCTTGATAGAGCGCGCGGGTCACCCAACCAATAATTTCGCCACTTCCGGCTTCGGGCCCATATATTTCAAATCACCATATACATTGATCGGATGACCTCACGGTCTGCTATCAGATATTTGTGAGTTCCTTTCGTTATTCCTCAGAGTACCCGACTTACCATCCACCGATGCGGGTACCTATGACCACAATGGATCAGGGAGCTAGCTGTAAAAGGAAAGGCAGCAAAATACAAACCCAACAAATAACATTCAATACTCTTTGTAAAATGACCACGGACAACTGGAAGTTTTAAAATCTTTATCTAATTTAGTAAAATTCAGAAATCATCAAATTCACAGTAATTAAACAATCGATAATCAGAATAACAGAAAGTACATAGCTGAATAGTAAATAAGTCAGTGCAACCATTTATAAACTAATGGAACCAGGACACATTCAAAATGAAGGATCAGGAATTAGAACGTTTAAGATGAATCACTAAAGATGGGATAGGCTTTGATTAGGACTAGCATTCTAGAATTATCTCAAAAATATGAGACAGGAGTTCGGGACATTTATATAACTATAGGAGAGTCTATGTAGAGAGACACGCTATGCTTTAAGGCAAAAGTTCTTTAGACAGTTTAAGTAAGGATGTTCTAGACCATATCAGGAAATGACAAACTGCAATGCAAAATATAATTTCTAACAGGTAGGGTAACATAGGAACACGTTATGAAACAAATGCAAATAACTTTATGATTCAATGGTTGCGGGAGAAAGCATGGAAAATAAACATGTGCAAAGGTATGTCTTTATTAAAGCAAAAGACAGAATTTCAGAAAGGTGCAAGATTCAGAGTTTCAGAGCAATATTTACCTAGACTGGTGTGGAAACCAAACCCTGGCCACGGGTCAGTTAAGAACAGGAAACCCTCAAGGAAGGATACCCCTCAATGGACAGCAGGTGCAGAATGGACACCCAGGACAGGACAGGAAGACCAGATTAGGATCAGGACAGGACCCTCAGGACAGGACCCCTCAGGACAGGACCCTCAGGACAGGACCGGCACCCGCAGTTCGGAAGCAACGCCTGCGCTCCACCCTCTCTGCAACTATCGATCACGACCGCGATTGGGTCAGCGAACTCCCAGCAAAGTGCTCCGCCAGCACTTTAAGGTTCAGTAAAACCTTAGTCTATGGTCAATTTCGGACAGAGTGCTCCGCAGCGCTCTGTATCTTCAGTCACCTATTGAGTGCGTTGGGTCAGTGACAGGTCAGCTAAACCAGACAAGTCGGACAATTTCCCTAGGTGAACCCAGGGTAGATATACTGTTTTGGGACGGTGTACCACCCCCCAATGTTGCAAAGTGTCAGAATCCCTCAATTTGGATTGGTCCTAAGGTAGGGTTTGGGTAACACACCAATCAGAATAGACTATTTGGAGGCCTACTTTGCATCTCTGGGTACCGCCTTAGCAAGATTGGGGTTCCCATGAGAAAGTCGCACAGAATACAATGAAAAGAATACATTTCGATACAATAGAACATAATCATGATGCCTCGGCTGGGTGAAGGTGCCCTTTCCCAGGGTGGCTCTGGCATCAACCTTCTTTGGCCTGAGTTCAATGCTATGGCAGCTTCTAGCGATTCTGCGCAGAAATACCCTCCAAGATGGACTCCCCAGCCCAGCACCCCTCCGAGTCGAGGATACATGAAAAGTAAACGAAAACAAATTAAAACATAGAAGTGACGGTATGAAAAACACATCATGGGTTATGTACTTTAAACTTATCATTATAAAAATATTCTATGCAGTTTAAATGTTAGTAACATATACACATTCACAAAAGCATCACCACGTTATTCACGAGAGCTGTGTATTACGCATGCGCACCCTTTCCCACCAAACTTATAACTACGTCAGGTCACGTGAGTGTGACTGACGCATGCGCAGAAGCCATTTTCCAAGCGGCGGCCATGTTTAGGAACACGGATTAGTTGTATTAGAAATACACATACGCAAGCTTCCTCTACTTCGTTCGAATATAAAAATAAAAGATTAGTAAGACGTACAAATTTATTAATTGATTACACACAGGCGAGGTTCATGACTCGAGCAAGTCGCGATGCGAAGCTTGCTCTATCAATCCCCTCTTTGATGATATTTACTATCATCACAAAATAATGGAACCAGATGCCAACTTCTCACACTTTATACAACTCTATCTCTTCCAGCAAGCGATCCAGCTTTTCTTTCTCATTTTTGATAGGGTGAGAATTTTTCACCTTTTTGTATATCTGATTATTCATTTCCTCTAATTCAAGCTCATCCACACTTCGTTTCACTCCTCTGGCATTCACTTGATGTTTTCTGGTGTGCTTACGGCATTTGCAACAGACAAATATGAAAAATAGGATAAGACCTATAATTCCAATTGGCATCAGTACCTTGAACAATAAGCTTTTACCTAAGCCAGCAAGCCAATGACCTACATTTGAGAGACCATCTACCAGTCTCTTCCAGGCACTGTCAACCTCGAGTGGTTTTTCCTTTTCCAAATTAGTAATGTTTTTCACATATCTTTTGAGCTGCACACTTTTGTCCGGAATATAAGTGCAACAATGTTGCGCCTTCAACATCCGGCAGACTCCGCCCTCTTTTGCTAATAAGGTGTCAAGAGCAAGTCTGTTCTGCAAAACCATTGATCTGATCGCAACCATTTCGGTATTGACCAGCAGAAATCCATGAGCTGTGTCCGTAGACAACACATCCACTATGGTGGACAATTTGCAAATTCTGTGAGTGTTCAGAACCACTCCCACTCCAGGTATCAGTGCACTGAAAATACTACCCATTATTTCACCTACGCTTTCTCTTTTACTACGCACTAAGCCATTAGTATTTTCACTGCTTCCAGCAACTTCATTCACATGGTATATTTTCGGGAAGACAATGCCAAAATAGCAGCTTCCATACCAGTGATCCGGCAATTTGAAATAAGCCTTGTCTCCACATATATAATAAATTCCAGGAAACACAGGCTCTGACCCATTTTTGAAACCCCATCCTCCAATTACCTTGTAATTATGTTCACATTGACTGGAACCAATGAAAATGTTATTATAGTAGCTAGTCTTCTCGCGGTGAAGACATAGCTTTCCCTTCCTTTCAAAATCCAGCAACAGAGCAGGTCCCGCCCTACCCTTTGAGGTGCCCTCCATGTCCTCAGCCCATTTTGGCGTTTTCTGTTTTTCGTCATCTGCCTTTCTTTTTATTTTTATTCTCCTCTTCTCTGCCATGTTCAGGAATATCTTTTCCTGCTCACGCAAAGAGCAGGTCAAGTTATCTCTGTGTGCGTCACCTATGTCTATATTACCTATAGTCAGGAAGTATTCGCCCATATAGCGAGTAACGTCACTTTTTGTATGTACAGGATTCAGGTTCCCACGTATAGGAAGTTCAGAAAATATCACGTCATTGTTAGAGTAATAGTACTGTAACGGTCCTCTTTTGTAAAATAAGCTTGCTAAAATACTACAGGAAATTCCGTATGTCAGGGGCAGGTGATGGTATGTCACGCCTTCAGCCACAGAGGTAGGTAGCTTCATGCAGACATAGCAATCTTCAATTTCCATAGTCTCTACATAGTGTATTAACAAGTTTGCGAAAACATTTAAATGTGTCTTATTTCTAACTCCGTGGTAATGTAGTCCTTCCTCATCTGATGCTTCTAAGTCTCGTTTTGTCTGTCTGAGTGCTTTTTCACGTCTTTCTACACTTCGTGTTGTCAGTTCTTCAGTGTCGGTAATCTGAGTAGGGTCAATATTAGTATTTTTGCTCACCGCAAAAGGAATGAAAACTGTTAGTCCTATCCAAACTAATATCACTATAATTATACTACATACACATACCTTGCAGCATGTTTTGCAACAGCTGCGAATAGGTCTACCACTCACGTTTGAATCAGACATTTTGGCTCAGAAGAAGTTTCTCGACCCCTCTTTGTGTCTTTGCACGAGTAGCTTACTTTGTGCAAATTCACGGTGGCTCGTCTTCTTCTTCGGCAGAGTATTCAGCGACTGGTTCTCCGTCGCTTTCGTCAGTTATATCAAGATCCTCAAATTCTTCCAAAACGAGCGTCCATTCAGGAGACTTGTACTTTTTGTTTTGTCTTTTTATTCGATCGCTCCTTCTTTTGGAAGTGTCTTCTGGTTGTTCTGCTATACGAGAACTTCTCCTTTCTTCTGCACGTTTTTCTTCTACCGTTTTTATCCTCAGTCTCAATTTCTTTATGAATCCAGGCTCAATGTGCTTTCTTTTCTTAAGTCTTTTAGTTGGCACTGGGACTTCGTTTTCTTTTATTGCCCTTTTATTTTCATTTGCTTGTTGCAATTCTGCTTCCTTCACTTCCCTTCCTATCTGACTAGTTCCAGGGCTCGTATCTATTTCTTCTGCCTGGTTACTAAACTGGCCTTGTTCAGGAGAGTTTTGCTTTTGCTTTTCAAATGTCTCTGTTTCTGTTTCCCGAACACGTTCTTCTAACCCTACCTGATCCTGTTCGAGCACTTCGTTCTCTTGACTTTCTTCCGCTCGAACCTCTTTACTAGGTCTAATCTGTTTTTCGACTTCTGGAGTTTGGGGAGGTGTATCAATTATTTGCTCAGTCCCTGTCTGACCTTCTCCTTCCTCAGTTTTGATGTGAATCTCAATAGTCTGAGGTTCTTCGCCTGTGCCTTGCTTTTTCTCTCTATTCCACTCTCTACCTTCCCAAATTCGCTCCCTTGTTCTGATGGGGTCTTCGGTGAGGTCAATCAAGGGTATCCACTCATCTGGCCATATGCTTGGCAGCTCGTCATCAGCTACTTCTGGACCAACTTCTGGGAACCCCTCAGCAGGCTTGACTCTTGGTAGCTCGTCATCAACTACCCTCGGACCAACGTCTGCGGACCCTTCAGCTTGACTGGTACTGGGCTGTACGTCGTCAGTTACTTCTGGTCTTGCTTCTGCAGGCCCCTCTGCTGGACGGCCTTCTTCTCCAGGCTCCTCGTCTGGTAGTACCTTCTGGGTGTGGCTGGCGTGGATCCAATGGGGAACACCTGCACACTTCACTGCTGTGGTCGTTACCAGGATTACTTGGCGCTTCTGTCCCCACCTTGGTGCCAGGCAGCTCGACCGAGTATGCTTCTTTATTTTGACCCAGTCCCCTGGAACCAGTTTGTGGAGAGGAGTCGTTGGATTGGCGACGGCGTCTTCTCCGATCTGGCGAGAGATATAACGCACTTGGTCACCTAATCTCTTGCAGTATTCAAGCACCAAATCATCAGTAATACTCAACAGTTTGCTTCCTGGTACCCACGCTTGTCTCATCACTCTTCCCATCAGGATTTCATGGGGGCTCAGGCCTGTTTTTCGATCTGGAATACTTCGGAGTCCCATCAGAACCAGAGGCAGGGCCTTTACCCAGGTCATGCCAGATGCATCACACAATTTCGCTAGTCTTGTTTTGATAGTCCCGTTTATTTGTTCCACCACTCCAGAAGCCTCTGGATGATATGCACAGTGGAGTTTTTGCGAGATCCCAAATGCCTTACAGAGTTGGTCGATCACATCATTCTGAAAATGTCGGCCTCTATCTGATTCAATAGTGACTGGAACCCCGAATCTAGGTATCAGTTCTTTCAGTAAACACTTTGCTACTGTCAGTGCGTCACTTTGGGGAGTAGGGTAAGCTTCCACCCACTTTGAAAATAGGCAGACAATGACAAGGACATAACGTTTCCCCTCACAACGTGGCATGGTGATGAAATCAACCTGTATTCTCACAAAGGGACCCCCTGACCTCCCAATTTTCCCTAGTTCCACCATTGTTCTCTTGCCTGGATTCATCTGTTGACATGACAGGCACCTCTGGCAGAGGGACTCTGCTACTTTCCTGAACTTTTTGCTGTACCAAGTCTGTTGGAATACCAGAATCATGGCGTCCCTACCAATGTGTGATCCCTCATGTATCAGTCTAGCCATTGTGCCAAGCAAGTGTCTGGGTAACACAGGCATACCATTTGGGCCCAAGATGACACCATCCTCACGTCTTGGTCTACACCCTTCTTCCTTCCACTTCTCTCTTTCTTGCCAGGGTGTCGCCTGCTGCCATTCTCTCACTTCATCCCATGTAGGCACTTCTTCAAACACTCGAAGTTGGCAGCTGGTTCCGGGCCCCCCCCCGTTTTGGATTTATGATCAATCGATCCCTGGCGCATAATTGTGCCACTCGATCAGCGAAATCATTTCCCAATGATACAGGGTCAAAGTCCTTCTTATGGGCGACACACTTGACCACTGCCAATTCCTTTGGTAATTGGATTGCCTCTAAAAGGTCTTGAACAATTTTTCCATTTCGAATAGGGGTACCTGATGAAGTCAGGAACTCCCTCTGTAGCCATAATTGGCCAAAGTCATGCACAACTCCAAAACAGTACTGACTGTCAGTATACACTGTTAGGCGTACGTTTTTCCCCAATTTGCAAGCTTTTATCATAGCGATCAATTCGGCTCCTTGTGCAGACTTTACTTCAAATAAATAACCTGCTTCTACAATTTTGGTTAAGGAGACTACCGCATAGGCAGCACTCAGGCCTCCTTGTTCATGTCTTAGGCATGAACCATCCACAAACAATTCCATGTCATGTTTAGGCAAAGGTGTTTCTTTAATGTCTGGGCGTGGTTTTGTGCAAAATTCTGTTAAATCAATGCAGTTATGCTCATTTTCCTCCCCATCTTCCATATCCATTGAGTTGGGAAGCAGAGTGGCGGGGTTCAGAATGTTGCACCGGACAATTGTTATATTTGCAGCACCCACGAGAATCCTCTCGTATTTAGTCAGCCGACTAGGGGTGAGATACTGAGTTTTCGTTCTGGTTAGTAAAATCACCACTCCATGTGGAACATACACAGTTACAGTATGTCCCATGACAATGGATTCACTCTGCTCTAAACTTGTGCAAGTAGCAGCTACTGCTTTCAGACATCCTGGTAATCCAGCAGCCACTGGAGCCAGGGTGGCAGAAAAGTATGCCACAGGCCTTCTGGTTGTGCCATGCTCTTGTGTTAGGACTGACAACGCGCAATTATCGCGAGTGTCACAGAACAGGGCAAATTCCTTGGAATAGTCTGGCATTCCTAATGCAGGGGCTGTACACAGACAATCTCTCAATTTTGTGAAGGCTGTTAAGCTTTCATCATCCCATTCTACCACATCCGGTGTTCCTCTCTTGGTCATTTTTATCAAAGGCCTAGCTAGGACTGCAAATCCCAGAATCCATTGCCTGCAGTATCCTATCACCTCAAGGAACATTCTGATTTCTTTCTGAGTACGGGGTAACTGCATCCTTTGAATTATTCTCACTCTTTCTGACGTTACTTTTCTGATGCCTTTCTCTATCTGGTGCCCCAGATATTTTACTGATTTTGCACAGAACTGTAATTTTTCAGGGGCCACTTTATGTCCCTTTTCACTCAGGTGATTCAGTAGGGCAATGGTGTCAATCACACAGTCCTTATGACTTTCGGACGCCACCAAGAGGTCGTCAATGTATTGCACCAGGACAGAATTTCCAGGTAAGACCAACGTTTCCAAGCTTTTTTTCAAGATCTGATTAAAGATAGAGGGGCTCTCTGTGTACCCCTGGGGGACCCTATTCCAGACATACACGTGACTGTTGAAAGCAAATGAGAAAAGAAATGTGCTGTCTGGATGCAAGGGAATGGAAAAGAATGCATGACATAGGTCTATCACAGTGAACCACTCAGCATCCCAGGGAATCTGGTACAGGATCACTGCTGGGTTCGGGACAATAGGGCAGCAGGGAACCACTATCTTGTTTACCTTTCTTAGGTCCTGAACTACTCTGTACTTGCCACTAGGCTTTTTGATGCCCATAATCGGTGAGTTGCATGGGCTACTCATTACTTCCTGTATGATGTTTCCTTCTAGCAATTTCTGTATTTCCAGGGCAACACCTTCTCTCACTTCTGCATTCATTCTGTAGGGTTTAGTATTAGGGTATACTGCATTGTCCTTTATTGCTATCTGTATGGGGTCTACATTTTTCATTAATCCTACATCTTTCCCGGTAAAGTCCCATACCTCTGGCTTCACTGTTTCTTGGAGTTCTTTGGGCAAATCCTGCATAGTCATTTGTTTAATTTCTGAGTCTGGTCTGATTAACATTAATTTATAAATGCCATCTTCATCTGGGGTCTGAATTTCAACACCCTTTGGTGTGCAAAAGATGGTACAGTTCATTTTGCACAGCAAATCACGTCCCAGTAAGTTCACTGGACTGGTGTCACAAACGACAAATCTATGCATTTCTTTAAAGTTTCCAATTGAGATCTCCATGGGCTTGGTAACAGGAGTACTAATCAGTTGATTAGATACCCCCACTACTTGGATTGCTTCTCCCGAGAGGGGTAGGTTTGGAACGTCCACTGTTCTCACAGAAGAACGGGTAGCGCCAGTGTCCAACAGAAAAGTTACATCATTTCCGTCAACCTTTCCTTCAATGTATGGCCCCGACTGGTCTACCGGCAAGGAGGCGCCAAGTACGCACTCCTCGTCCTCCCCTCTCAGGCCCCGTCAGTACTGGTCATCACAAAAGAAGGTATCATTTAGTAAATACTGCGAAGTTGCTGCATTTCTGTTCTCATTGCTCCCCCAGACTTCTACGTCATCACCCTGCGTGGATGTTCCCTTAAACACTTGCTTTGGTGCTCGGGGCAACTGAATCGTTTTTACCTGTTGTTGGGTCTTTCTTGGTCTTTCATTCTGCGTCTATGGAGTTAAATCAGGTGTTTGGGAGTTATCATCCTGCAATAGGGACACTCGTCTCGCCAGTGTCCAATTTCTCCGCACTGGTGGCAGGGAAATTTCTTCTTAGCCTCCTCCCTGCTCATTTTGGGCCGGGGCTTTCCTCCACCCCCACCCCCAGGACCTTGGTTCTGAGTAGTTTTGGCCATTTTATTCAATTGTTTTTCCTGCTGTTCTGCGAGCTTCACTTGAGCCCACATAACCTTCTCCTTGAGAGCCTTTTTCTTTTCTGCCATCTCGTCCTCACAGTACTTTGCGTACCGTAGGACCTCATCCATCTTTTTAGTATGCCAACAGATTTTGTTATCTTTTATCCATTGACAAATTTCGGGTCTTAAACCATTTACAAACCTGTAAATAAAATGTGTCATATCCTTCATCTCGATGTTATCTATACCACTGTATGTTTTGAACACCTGCAACAGCCTTTCATAAAAGGAGTGCACTGTCTCGTCTCTTTCCTGCATGGTTCTATCTATCTTGGTCCAATCAGTTTCCTTTGCTGGCACCTTTAGTTTCAGATGCTGAATTACTTGTTCATATTTTCTCATCACTTCTTTCGATGGTTCCCCTGTTTTGTCATCTCTCGGGTATTCCTCACTAGGCCAAGCTATGGCTATTTTACACTCGGTCCATAGATCTACAGGGACCACAATGTCAAAGAACCCATCCAGGTCTTTCCACAGGCATTTTTGCACCTTTACGAACCTTTCCACCTGCCTGTACCAGTCGACTGGCTTTTCGCGCAATTTCGGGAAATCGTTAGTAAAGGACACAATATCCTGTCTGGACCATGGAACGTGCACATACTTTCCACCTGGTACTTCGCGCATAGGGCATAACTGTTCTGGTTTCTCAGTTTCCCTTAGAACAAATTCGGGAGTTGCCTGCCTAGACCTGGCCTCATCCTTTTTCTTGACCCATCTGGCTTTCCACCTTTCCACATCTCCCCAGTTTTGCAATACGGTCAATAGTTCCTTGACCTGTGCTTTCTTTCCTGAAACATTCAAGTTTTCCAAATCCTTGTCTGAGAAATCTGCCCTATATGGTTTTTGCAGCGGTTTCGATCTTGAAATATCTATTCCCATGCTAGCAGCAGTGTCGGTCAGTTTTTCATGAAGTACTCGGGTATTTCGGGTGAGACTCTTGCAGATAAACAGCATTTCGTCTTCGGAGTAGGTATTTAATCTGTCTAATCCTACGTTTCCTGCCATCAATTCCTCTATCTCTATTCTCAGCTTGTAGAGATCTAAAGGTTTCGTTGGGGACGCTTGTTTTTCAAATTCTTGACTCCATCTTTCGATTTCTTCAGGAGTCACCAAGGTGACACTCTTAGTACCTGAGGTCGATTCCATCTGAATTTCCCTCGCGTTAAAAGGATTATGTCTTTTCTGGATCCTTTTTCCTGTATTTCTAATGGGCAGATCTAGCAGCGAGACCTCCGACTCGCACTCACTTGTCTGGTCATCTACAATTAATGGTTCTGGTCTGGTCGGTGCAATGACAGGAGTAATTACTGGAGTTTTTGGACTTCCTTGACGGTCCCCGTACAACGGAACAACGGGTCCGATAGTTACTGGGATCGTTAAGGCTTCAGGACTTGCATTTAGTTGTGACATTTTCCGTATTATCTCAGCTCTCTGATTTCCTAGCGCTTCTCGTTCCTTTTCTTCTAATAACCTGTCCAAAGTGTTTCCATGTAACACCTGCGGGGTTAGAATGGGAGCATAACTCGGGGCAGTGGGATGTGTCTCACTTGGTCCTCCGCCATAATTAGGTTTCTGAAACAAACTTCCTGTGCCTAGGATTCTCGGATCTTCCTCATCCCGGGGCTGCAATAGTGGTATTCCTGAACTTAAGGACCTCACTTCACCTCCGTAAGGGGGACAAGAGCAAAAATCTCCTTCCCGTGAATGTCCCATTTCCCCACCAATTGGTCTCCTTGGGTAAATACTTCTGGTTTCTACGGGTCCTAGATTCTAGAGTATAAGGAGGAACTAGATAATCCCCTCCTACACTTGCGGACCTGACCTCTTCCCTTTGTAGGGGTCTCCGGGGAATATCTCCTGCACTCGAAGGTCGGTGTCCCTCATTATAAGGAGGCGGACTTCTCATGCATATGTCATCTAACAATTCGTCATCTGATTCTCCGAGGGGCCCCCAGTGTTTGGATTTCTCTGTCCTTTTTCCCCCCCCAGGAGGATCTTCTGCTGGCATCATGGGAAACAGTCCCTCAACAATCATGCTCTGTCTCCATTGTTTCATCTTTTTGTCTCGGGTTTCTTGTTTCAGTTTTGGGTAATACTTTGTCAGCCCTTTGTCCATTCGGGGCTTTTCTCTTTGGAAAGCCTCAATCTCCCATTCCTCTAATGCCTCATACTGCGTTAGTCTCGGTCTGGGATGTAATTCATTCATTCGGGTTCTTAAATTGAATAGGATCCTACCATTAAAGGTACCTTCTAACGGAAAGGCCATTATTCCGTCATCCTTTGTGTATTTCGCCCAATTTTCTAACCACACACATGTATTGTACCCTCTGTCAAACATCATGAAAGAGGCGGGAGTATTTGGTGGTGGAATAACAATGCCCTCTCTAGTTTGAATCGGCTTGTCCTTTTTGAAGTAATTCTTTACCTTATTTACAAGGGACATTTTTCGCTTATTTCCGTACATAATGTCGTATCTATTAGCCTTCCACTGATCCCTTTCAAACCCTAGGTTTCTTGGATCGGGTCTAGTCTCTGGAGTATACGAGTGCCACATACGATTCTTACGCTTAACTTTGTTTACAAAATTACTTCCAATCAAAATGTGTCTTGCAACTCCGTGCAACCAATGGGGTGCACGAGTTCAATTATTTTCGGCCAATGGGTGCGCGGCCTTTTCGCGAGACAGTTCTCACGCTTCGGCGCTCACCCCTCCTTCACAATTTCATCCCCGCTACCCGCCCGCTGTTTCTACCAATCCCCGCGCGGCACAGAGTGACGTCAGAGACGCTTCGCGACTGACTCCCTCCCTTCACAAGGTAACGGAAACTTTCTTTCTTTCTAAAGTGCTTAGTACTTGGTTATTTTACGACGAATACACATTCGCCACAGTGCTCAAGTGTCTAGACAGGAAAGAGTTGTTTTACTGCAAGTAAACTACTTCCATTTACTTTTCACACACTACGGGTAGATCTCTTCCGCCTACCCTTCACTCTAGCATCAGTGAACCTGTTACTTCCCTAGACCCATCCACTCATTCCGGGATATATCCGAGTCTAAGGTTTCCCAACGGACCCCTTTGCTTTCACCCAAGCTCCGATGAACCTGCTACTCTTCCGATGTGACCCTTATTAGGTTACGCCACTATGGGAATTTTGCCAATGAACCTCGTTACTAACATTTATTCACACGTGTATTCAGAAAAAGCCCTAGTTAGTGCTTCCGGTTCTACCTAACCTGCACCTAACTTTCCTTGAGCCTGCGACCTCATGCAAATGGATTCTATTCACCACTCGCTTTTCAATTCCCCGGGGATTTCCGACAACATTTAACAAAACGTTTTACATACGCATGGATTAATACATATAACAATATAAGAACAAGAATAACAATTTTCAAACAATTCATATATTTCAAAAGCAACACATTTCAAGAGAGTGATCAATTCCTCGAAACGGCCGCTCTTGTAGCAGCATCAATATACTAGCAGCTACCGACTTGACTTAGCTTAACTAGTCCTACCTAACCTTTAACTATTCCCTAACCATCCTCTGCTACCAGAAAATACTGATAGAGCGCGCGGGTCACCCAACCAATAATTTCGCCACTTCCGGCTTCGGGCCCATATATTTCAAATCACCATATACATTGATCGGATGAACTCACGGTCTGCTATCAGATATTTGTGAGTTCCTTTCGTTATTCCTCAGAGTACCCGACTTACCATCCACCGATGCGGGTACCTATGACCACAATGGATCAGGGAGCTAGCTGTAAAAGGAAAGGCAGCAAAATACAAACCCAACAAATAACATTCAATACTCTTTGTAAAATGACCACGGACAACTGGAAGTTTTAAAATCTTTATCTAATTTAGTAAAATTCAGAAATCATCAAATTCACAGTAATTAAACAATCGATAATCAGAATAACAGAAAGTACATAGCTGAATAGTAAATAAGTCAGTGCAACCATTTATAAACTAATGGAACCAGGACACATTCAAAATGAAGGATCAGGAATTAGAACGTTTAAGATGAATCACTAAAGATGGGATAGGTTTTGATTAGGACTAGCATTCTAGAATTATCTCAAAAATATGAGACAGGAGTTCGGGACATTTATATAACTATAGGAGAGTCTATGAAGAGAGACACGCTATGCTTTAAGGCAAAAGTTCTTTAGACAGTTTAAGTAAGGATGTTCTAGACCATATCAGGAAATGACATACTGCAATGCAAAATATAATTTCTAACAGGTAGGGTAACATAGGAACACGTTATGAAACAAATGCAAATAACTTTATGATTCAATGGTTGCGGGAGAAAGCATGGAAAATAAACATGTGCAAAGGTATGTCTTTATTAAAGCAAAAGACAGAATTTCAGAAAGGTGCAAGATTCAGAGTTTCAGAGCAATATTTACCTAGACTGGTGTGGAAACCAAACCCTGGCCACGGGTCAGTTAAGAACAGGAAACCCTCAAGGAAGGATACCCCTCAATGGACAGCAGGTGCAGAATGGACACCCAGGACAGGACAGGAAGACCAGATTAGGATCAGGACAGGACCCTCAGGACAGGACCCCTCAGGACAGGACCCTCAGGACAGGACCGGCACCCGCAGTTCGGAAGCAACGCCTGCGCTCCACCCTCTCTGCAACTATCGATCACGACCCCGATTGGGTCAGCGAACTCCCAGCAAAGTGCTCCGCCAGCACTTTAAGGTTCAGTAAAACCTTAGTCTATGGTCAATTTCGGACAGAGTGCTCCGCAGCGCTCTGTATCTTCAGTCACCTATTGAGTGCGTTGGGTCAGTGACAGGTCAGCTAAACCAGACAAGTCGGACAATTTCCCTAGGTGAACCCAGGGTAGATATACTGTTTTGGGACGGTGTACCACCCCCCAATGTTGCAAAGTGTCAGAATCCCTCAATTTGGATTGGTCCTAAGGTAGGGTTTGGGTAACACACCAATCAGAATAGACTATTTGGAGGCCTACTTTGCATCTCTGGGTACCCCCTTAGCAAGATTGGGGTTCCCATGAGAAAGTCGCACAGAATACAATGAAAAGAATACATTTCGATACAATAGAACATAATCATGATGCCTCGGCTGGGTGAAGGTGCCCTTTCCCAGGGTGGCTCTGGCATCAACCTTCTTTGGCCTGAGTTCAATGCTATGGCAGCTTCTAGCGATTCTGCGCAGAAATACCCTCCAAGATGGACTCCCCAGCCCAGCACCCCTCCGAGTCGAGGATACATGAAAAGTAAACGAAAACAAATTAAAAGATAGAAGTGACGGTATGAAAAACACAAAATGGGTTATGTACTTTAAACTTATCATTATAAAAATATACTATGCAGTTTAAATGTTAGCAACATATACACATTCACAAAAGCATCACCACGTTATTCACGAGAGCTGTGTATTACGCATGCGCACCCTTTCCCACCAAACTTATAACTACGTCAGGTCACGTGAGTGTGACTGACGCATGCGCAGAAGCCATTTTCCAAGCGGCGGCCATGTTTAGGAACACGGATTAGTTGTATTAGAAATACACATACGCAAGCTTCCTCTACTTCGTTCGAATATAAAAATAAAAGATTAGTAAGACGTACAAATTTATTAATTGATTACACACAGGCGAGGTTCATGACTCGAGCAAGTCGCGATGCAAAGCTTGCTCTATCAGGCTCTTCACTTAAATATGGAGTGGTGTTTTCTGCTTTTATTTGGGTGTCAAACTTGACAACTGTATATCATTATATTTTAAACACATGTGAAGTCTGGATTTATGAGCCTAAAAGACTCTCCTGATTTACTTTGCATTCATGCAGTAATATTAGCAAAACAATGTGGCTAAGATCCTACTTATTGTCATTTGTCGGCTGACATTTGAATTGTTTGTTTAAAGTTTTTTCAAAAAAAGAAGAAAGTACAAACAAGGTTGTTCGTAGTATGTTTTCTATGTCTATGATCACATGTGGTGCTTTGAAAAACTTATTTAAGAAAATGGCGAGCTTAAAAACGGACAATCTGTGCACAAGGGCGGACGCCTGAAACGCATCAGTTTTTGCGGCTCCAAAAAATAAAGATTTTGAGCCAGAAGCATTGGGATTCGTGTTGTCCTCTGGCTCGCCGGAAGGAGGTGCCGAGACAGCGTACTGTGTATGTATATATATATATATATATATATATATATATATATATATATATATATATATATATATATATATATCGAACACCAATCCAACCTTTTACTTCAGAAAGAAGGCGCTGACTCCTTGGATACTCAAAGTAAGAAAAGGTTTATTCACCAATTATTTGCTCAGATGGGTTTGGGTGACAGAACCACCTTGCTCAATACATCAGAACTCAAAATAGTGACATTGTGACATTTATGTAGATCAAGACTGACATGCTAGAACTGGTTTTGGTTGTCATGGCAACCCTGTGACACCACTCTAAAAAACATAGAAGAGTTGTTTGCCTAGTCACTCTCATAATGATTTTCGACAATTTTTTGTACTCCACATTATGTACAAACCTGTACTTCGATTACATACATTTTGTAACCTAATTCATACATTTCCATATTTAAAAAGGAAAATTAAAAAATATATAAACACACTAGAAAGTGAAAAAAAGCAAAGGTAACGGCATGTACTTGCACACGGTGAACTATATATACAGTGATCATTTTTGTACACGTTACAGCCAACCTCACAGATTCTGTTCCTGATGCGAGCGACTTGTATGGTTGAAACGTGCGTGGTATTATGTTTATAAGTGGTTTAGTGGGCACTTTCGGTTGTCATCCCCAGCTAATTTGTGTCAGGATTCCGCGGCGAGAACCCCCCCAGTGTTACCTCCTAAGAAAGTGGTGGAGTTTAGTGTCAGCACGCAGCCTGTCATGCGTCAGTGTGGTCACTACTTTACTCATCAGTCAGCCGTGAGTCCCAAACTCAGTTAATTAACCATGTTAATGCCAATCCATCTCGTACTAGAGTGTACCAATGCCATGTGTTTGTAAATGGTAAACCTGAATGGCCCGTGCGACCCAAGTGGGTAGGGGTATTGCTATTCGATAAGAAATTCTGTTGGATGCCTGCCTTACAAACTTCCTTTATCTCCTGAAATCTCTGTATGCCAGTTTATGTGCCCTACCACAGGTGCTCACGCTGTGCAAAGCTAAAAAGTGCAAAGGAAACTTACGTGATCCTAGTGTCAAAACTTGTTTTAAAAAAACTTTTATGATCATAAGTGAGCTCTGGATGTTTTCAACAGGGGGGTTAGACTAGGCGGGCCAAGCAGCAGAGGGCTAGAGGTGCACATTCAGCGCCTCACCTGCATTTAACCCATTAGGGATTTTGGAGTCGAGAAGAATGATATATCTCGACTCCAGTCTTCTGAGTGCCAACAGACGGATCCCACCCCTGATGTTCTTGGGGATGCTGTCTATTACGAAGAAAGTAAGGACTTTGGCGTTTCCTGCGTGATGTGAATTTATGTGTCTCGCCACAGAATATGTCTGATCATTGTTGGCAATTGCTCTGAGGTGTTATAGTATTCCTTACGTGAGCCTGGTGTATCGTACTGCCCACATATCTGCTCCCACACGTGCATTCAAGTACATATACAGCGTACTCCGTTTTGCACGAGTAGCTGCCCCTGATGTTATAAGGTGTGTGCCTGATTGGAAGTTTGACTGATTGTGTGTTGACGCCATGCCTACAGGCTTTGCACTTGGAGCATCTGTAGAAGCCCTACTGTGCTTGTAACCAAGTGGTGCTTTTAAGGGGTGTGGGTGCATTGCACACTAACTCGCTTCTCATAGACTTAGCCTTCCTAAACATGAGTGAAGGACTTTTTTCACACAGAGGACCTACAACTGGGTTGTTTCGAACCAGAGGCCAATGTCTGTTCAAGATTTTACGTAAATTGGCATGGTAGCTGCTATAACCAGTGATTAGCCTAGGTGTGTGGGCTGAGATTGCTTTGGCTTGATGTGTTTGATGGTCATTTTGTTCAGGGAACAAAAGATCTTTCCTGTTCTTGGATGCACATTTTTTCTCAGCATTAGTCAGTGTGGCTTGGTAGTACCCCCTATTCTTGAGTCTCGTGAACAATTCCTCTTTTGACTCCTGCAGATCCACTTCCCTGCTACAGTTTTGGGTCATTCTCAGACATTCGGCATAAGGTATTGATTGTTTAAGTTTAGTCGGGTGGAACCTCTGTGCGTGTAATATTGCATTGCCTGCTGTGGGTGTCCTGTAAGTGTGAGAGTGTATTTTGTTATTTGCCACAAACAGTTCCAGGTCTAGAAATTGGATGGTCGTTGGACTGATGGTACTGGTAAAAGTAAGATTTAGACTATTGTTATTTATTTCAGTTGCGAATCTCAGAGCACTCTCATCAGTCCCCTTCCACAAAAATGAATATGTCATCTATGTATCTATTGTAAATGATTACATTGTCTGTCATGGCTTGATGTTGGTGACCCTAAGTACTTGCTCCTCCCACCAACCCATGTGCTGGTTCGCATAGCTGGGGGAGAAGCAAGTACCCATGGCCGAACTCTGCATTTGTTTGTAGTGCAGCCTATTGAAAATGAATGTGTTATTAGTGAGGCACCATTCTGTCATTTCCAACAGCATGCAGGTATGTTGATGTAATGTGATCGACCTTTGCCCTAGCTAATATTGTAAAGCTCGTAGCCCATCAGGGTGTCTAATAGTAGTGAATAACGATTGTACATCTAGGATCATAAATACATAGTTCTCATTCCAGTCAAAGTCATATATTTTTGTAAGGAAATCTCCAGTGTCTTTTATAAAGGCAGGTAATTCTTGGACATATGGCTGTAGAAAAGAGTCAATAAAAATGCTGGTGTTTTCGAAGAGGCTCCCTACTGCCGATATTATTGGTCTGCCTGGTGGTTGTTGTGCGTTCTTATGCACTTTTGGTATCAGATATAGTTGTGGTGTGGTCGGATAGTCATTTTTGAGGAAATCAAATTCTGGTTTGCTTAGTAGCCCCATTCCTTTCCATCTGTATAGTTCAGTATGGTATCTTTCTTTTATTCCTGCGATGTTCGTTGGGCTAATACGGTTGTACCAATTGTATTCCTGTAGTTGGGATTGTGCCTCATGGTTGTACATTGACAGTGGCCACAGGACTATGTTTCCCCCCTTATCTGACCATCTCACCACGATGTCAGGTCGGGCTTTGATTTTGGCGACAAGGTTGTTGTACTCCAATCTTTGGTTGTGGTTTTTTGCGAGGAAATTCTGGGTGCTAATCAGTGACAGGTTTTTGAGATCTCTAATTACATTATCCAAAAATAAATCCAGACCCTCTTTTGGGTAGTAGCGGCATAAACACTGATTTGGGTTTAAAGGACGTATGTACTGATTGGTATATGTTCAGTCCTGACCTACTTGCAGCATCCCCTGGTGATATCTGGCTAGCCATCTCATCTGGGTCCAGGGTTATTAGGTCATTGGTTGTTAGTGGGCCTGCTGCCTCGCTTTCAGCATTGGATTCAGAGGTCTTCCTTTGGTTATTGACAAAATATTTTTGTAGTTTCAGTTTACGCACGAATTGGAACAAATCGATCCTGGTCTGTGCGTAATCAAAGTTAGTTTAGGTGCAATACGTCAGTCCCAAAGATAACATTTCATTTTCTTTTTGGCTTAGTTCCATGTCTCATAGGTTTATGACTGTGTTATCAATGTCCTTGGATTGAGGAGTTATCTGCGTTTGTTTCTCCTGTATTGTTTTTTTGTGGCTGTTGTTTTTGTCCCTGTGGTGTCCCCAACGTCTGTTCTTTCTGCGTCTGCTCTTTGTTGATTTGGGTTCTGTGACTTTCCTTTTGTCCAGTCTTGGCGCTGTGGCCGTGGACGCAAGCTGTGCATTCGCTCCATCTGTAAAAAAGAAAATTCTTGCACTGGTGTTGGTGCTTTGCGCCTGGGGTTCCCACTCGCATTACTCTCTAGGTCCGACTCTATTTCCGAACTACATTCAGATTTGCTTTGTCCCACCGTTTTGTTAGTGGCTCCTGCCGTGTCTGAGAGTTGTTGGCGTCGTATATTTTCAAACTTCCTTGCGAATGTGTAAATTCTCCCATTTAAGTAATCAATCCTATCTCTCTGGAATTGTATTGCCTTTCTTTTTTTTATGCCATCCTCGTACTTTATTACTCGTGTTTGGATTTCCTTCATGCTTTTTTGAATCTCATCTTGATACTCACGTGATTCCAACTCCTTTATAATTTCAGTGATACGTTCTAGTAGTTTTTCCCTGTCACTCGCCGCATACTTTATAAAAATATTGAGCATGTTTTGGGAAGACTGGGCACTGTTATCCGCCCAGTCTTGAAGCATTGTGGGTCAGCATTATTATATGTTGGTGCCACGAGTATCCTCAGGCCTCTAGGCACGAGCCCCACATCCACATATCTCTTTAACGACTTGCATTCCCACCATTTAGAGACCTCGTTTTTGCGGAGTTTCTCTAGTTCATGGAGAAGTTTTTTAACATCCTTCAGCGTACTGTGTCTATATATATATATATATATATATATATATATATATATATATATATATATATACATGATAGAGCAAGCTTCGCATCGCGACTTGCTCGAGTCAAGAACCTCGCCTGTGTGTAATCAATTAATAGAATTTGTACGTCTTACTAATCTTTTATATTCATATTCGAACAAGGTAGAGGAAGCTTGCGTACGTGTATTTCTAATACAACTAATCCATGTCTCTAAAACATAGCCGCCGCTTGAAAAGTGCTTCTGCGCATGCGTCAGTCACACTCACGTGACCTGACGTATTTATATATTTTGGTGGGAAAGGGTGCGCATGCGTAATACACAGCTTTCGTGAATAACGTGGTAATGCTCTTGTGAGCGTGTATATGTTGCTAACATTTCAGTTGCATAGTATATTTTTATAATGATAAGTTTAAAGTACAAGCCCAATGATGTGTTTACATACATTTATTTCTATGTATTAATTTGTTTTCGCTTACTTTTCATGTATCCTCGACTCGGAGGGGTGCTGGGCTGGGGAGTCCATCTTGGAGGGTATTTCTGCGCAAACTCGCCAGAAGTTGCTATGGCATTGAATTCAGGCCAAAGAAGGTTGATGCCAGAGCCACCCTGGGAAAGGGACACCTCACCGAGCAAAAGCATCATGATTATGCTCAATTGTAACCAAAATGTATTCTCTTCATTGTATTCTGTGCGGCTTTCTCATGGGAACCCCAATCTTGCTAGGCGGTACCCAGAGATGTAAATTAGTCCTCCAAATAGTCTATTCTGATTGGTGTGTTACCCAAAGCCTACCTTAGGACCAATCCAAATTGAGGGATTCTGACACTTTGCAACATTGGGGGGTGGTACACCGTCCCAAAACAGTATAACTACCCTGGGTTCACCTAGGGAAGTCGTCCGACTTGTCTGGTTTAGCTGACCTGTCACTGACCCAACGCACTCAATAGGTGACTGAAGATACAGAGTACTGCGGAGCACTCTGTCCGAAATTGACCATAGACTAAGGTTTTACTAAACCTTAAAGTGCTGGCGGAGCACTTTGCTGGGAGTTCGCTGACCCAATCGGGGTCTTGATCGATAACTGCAGAGAGGGTGGAGCGCAGGCGTTGCTTCCGAACTGCGGGTGCTGGTCCTGTCCTGAGGGTCCTGTCCAAGAGGTCCTGTCCTGATTCCTAATCTGAGGGTTTCCTGTCCGGTCCTGGGTGTCCATTCTGCACCTGCTGTCCACTGAAGGGTATCCTTCCTTGAGGGTTTCCTGTCCTTAACTGACCCGTGGCCAGGGTTTGGTTTTCACACCAGTCTAGGTAAATATCACTCTGAATCTTGCACCTTTCTGAATTTCTGTCTTTTGCTTTAATAAAGACATACCTTTGCATATGTAAATTTTCCATGCTTTGCCGCAACCATTGAATCATAAAGTCAATTGCATTTATTTCATAGCGTGTTCCTATGTCACCCTATTTGTTAGAAATTATATTTTGCATTGCAGTTTGTCATTTCCTGATATGGTCTAGAACCTCCCTACTTAAACTGTCTAAAGAACTTTTGCCTTAAAGCATAGCGTGTCTCTCTTCATAGATTCTCCTATAGCTATATAAATGTCCCGAACTCCTGTCTTATTCCCTTGAAATAATTCTAGAATCCTAGTCCTAATCAAAGCCTTTCCCATCTTTAGTGATTCATCTTAAACGTTCTAATTCCTGGTCTTTCATTTAAGTGTGTCCTGATTCCATTAATCTACAAATGGTTGCTCTGACTTATTTGCTATTCAGCTATGTACTTTCTGTTATTCTGATTATCGATTGCTTAATTACTGTGAATTTGATGATTTCTGAATTTTACTAAATTAGATAAAGACTTTAAAACTTCCAGTTGTCCGTGGTCATTTTACAAAAGGTATTGAATATTATTTGTTGGGTTTGTATTTTGCTGCCTTTCCTTTTACAGCTAGCTCCCTGATCCATTGTGGTCATAGGTACCCGTGTCGGTGGATGGTAAGTCGGGTACGCTGAGGAATAACGAAGGGAACTCACAAATATCTGATAGCAGAGCATGAGGTCATCTGATCAATGTATACGGTGATTTGAAATATATGGGCTCGAAGCCAGAAGTGGTGAAATTATTGGTCGGGTGACCCGCGCGCTCTATCAGTATTTTCTGGTAAGCAGAGGATGGTTAGGGAATAGTTAAAGGTTAGGTAGGACTAGTTAAGCTAAGTCAAGTCGGTAGCTGCTAGTATATTGATGCTGCTATAAGAGCGGCCATTTCGAGGGACCTGATCACTCTCTTGAGAATGAGCGACTTTTGAAATTTATGAATTGTTTTAAAATTGTTATTCTTGTTCTTATATTGTTATATGTATTAATCCATGCGTATGTAAAACGTATTGTTAAGTGTTGTCAGAACTCCCCGGGGAATTGAATAGGCAAGTGGTGAATAGAATCCATTGCCTAGAGGTCGCAGGCTCAAGGAAAGTTAGGTGCAGGTTAAGTAGAAAACCAGAAGCACTAACTAGGGTTTTTTTCTGAATACATGTGTGAATAAATGTTAGTAACGAGGTTCATTGGCAAAATTCCAATAGTGGCGTAACCTAGCAAGGGTCACATCGGAAGAGTAGCAGGTTCATCGGAGCTTGAGTGAAAGCAAAAGGGTCCGCTGGGAAACCTTAGACTCGGATATATCCCGGAAAAGAGTGGATGGGTCTAGGGAAGTAACAGGTTCACTGATGCTAGAGTGAAGGGTAGGCGGAAGAGATCTACCCGCAGCGTGGGAAAAGTAAATGGAAGTAGTTTACTTGCAGTAAAAGAAATCTTTCCTGTCTAGACACTTGAGCACTGTGGCGAATGTGTATTCGTTGTAAAATAACCAAGCACTAGCACTTTAGAAAGAAAGAAAGTTTCCGTTACCTTGTGAAGGGAGGGAGTCAGTCGTGAAGCGTCTCTGACGTCACTCCGTGCCGCGCTGGGATTGGTAGATACAGCGGGCGGGTAGCGGGGCTGGAATTGTGAAGGAGGGGTGAGCGCCGAAGCGTGAGAACTGTCTCGCGAAAAGGCCGCGCACCCATTGGCCGAAAATATTTGAACGCGTGCACCCATTGGTCGCACGGAATTACAAGACGCATTCTGATTGGAGGTAATTTGTAAACAAAGTTAAGCGTAGAAATCGTATGTGGCACTCGTATTCTCCAGAGACTAGACCCGATCCAAGAAACCAAGGGTTTGAAAGGGATCAGTGAAAAGCTAATAGATACGATATTATGTACGGAAATAAGCGAAAAATGTCCCTTGTAAATAAGGTAAAGAATTACTTCAAAAAGGACAAGCCGATTAAAACTAGAGAGGGCATTGTTATTCCACCACCAAATACTCCCGCCTCTTTCATGATGTTTGACAGAGGGTACAATACGTGTGTGTGGTTAGAAAATTGGGTAAAATACACACAAGATGACGGAATAATGGCCTTTCCGTTAGAAGGTACCTTTAATGGTAGGATCTTGTTCAACTTAAGAACCCGAATGAATGAATTACATCCCAGACCGAGACTAACGCAGTATGAGGCATTAGAGGAATGGGAGATTGAGGCTTTCCAAAGAGAAAAGCCCCGAATGGACAAAGGGCTGACAAAGTATTACCCAAAACTGAGACAAGAATCCCGAGATAAAAAGATGAAACAATGGAGACAGAGCATGATTGTTGAGGGACTGTTTCCCATGATGCCAGCAGAAGATCCCCCTGGGGGGGGGAAAAAGAACAGAAAAGACTAAACATTGGGGGCCCCTGGGAGAGTCAGATGACGAATTGTTAGATGACATGTGCATGAGAAGTCCGCCTCCTTATAATGAGGGACACCGACCTTCGAGTGCAGGAGATATTCCCCGGAGACCCCTACAAAGGGAGGAGGTCAGGTCCGCAAGTGTAGGAGGGGATTATCTAGTTCCTCCTTATACTGAGAATCTGGGACCAATAGAAACCAGAAGTATTTACCCCAGGAGACCCGTGGATGGGGAAACAAGATATTCACGTGAAGGAGATTTTTCCCCCCGTCCCCCTTATGGAGGAGAGGTGAGGTCCGTGGGTTCAGGAATCCCGTTATTACAGCCCCAGAGTGAGGAAGATCCGAGAACTCTAGGCACAGGAAGTCTGTTTCAGAAACCTAATTATGGCGGAGGACCAAGTGAGACACATCCCACTGCCCCGAGTTATGCTCCCATTCTAACCCCACAGGTGTTATATGGAAACACTTTGGACAGGTTATTAGAAGAGAAAGAGCGAGAAGCGCTAGGAAATCAGAGAGCTGAGATAATACGGAAAATGTCACAGCTGAATGCAAGTCCTGAAGCCTTAACGATCCCAGTAACGATCGGACCGGTGGTTCCGTTGTACGGGGACCGTCAAGGAAGTCCAAACCCTCCCGTAATTACTCCTGTCATTGCACCGCCCAGACCAGAGCCCTTGATTGTAGATGACCAGACTAGTGAGTGCGAGTCGGAGGTCTCGCTACTAGATCTGCCCGTTAGAAACACAGGGAAAAGGATACAGAAGATACAGAATACCTTTAATGTGAGGGAAATCCAGATGGAATCGACCTCAGGTACTAGGAGTGTCACGATGGTGACTCCTGAAGAAATCGAAAGATGGAGTCGAGAATTTGAAAAACAAGCGTCTCCAACAAAGCCTTTAGATCTCTACAAGCTGAGAATAGAAATAGAGGAATTAATGGCAGGAAACGTAGGATTAGACAGATTAAATACCTACTCTGAAGACGAAATGCTGTTTATCTGCAAGAGTCTCACTCGAAATACTCGAGTGCTTCATGAAAAACTGATAGACACGGCTGCTAGCATGGGAATAGATATTTCAAAATCAAAACCGCTGCAGAAACCATATAGGGCAGATTTCTCAGACAAAGATTTGGAAAACTTAAATGTTTCAGGGAAGAAAGCACAGGTCAAAGAACTATTGACTGTATTGCAAAAATGGGGAGATGTGGAAAGGTGGAAAGCCAGATGGGCCAAGAAATAGGACGAGGCCAGGTCTAGGCAGGCAACTCCCGCATTTTTGCTAAAAGAAGCTGAAAAAACAGAACAGTTATGCCCTATGCGCGAAGTACCAGGTGGAAAGTATGTGCACGTTCCATGGTCCAGACAGGATATTGTGTCCTTTACTAACGACTTCCCGAAATTGCGCGAAAAGCCAGTTGACTGGTACAGGCAGGTGGAAAGGTTCGTAAAGGTGCAAAAATGCCTGTGGAAAGACCTGGATGGGTTTTTCGACATTGTGGTCCCGGTAGATCTGTGGACCGAGTGTAAAATAGCCATAGCTTGGCCTAGTGAAGAATACCCGAGAGATGGCAACACAGGGGAACCATCGAAAGAAGTGATGAAAAAATATGAACAAGTAGTTCAGCATTTAAAACTAAAAGTGCCGGCAAAGGAAACTGATTGGACCAAGATAGATAGAACAACACAGGAAAGAGACGAGACAGTGCACTCCTTTTATGAAAGGCTGTTGCAGGTGTTCAAAACATACAGCGGTATAGACAACATCGAGATGAAGGATATGACACATTTTATTTACAGGTTTGTAAATGGTTTAAGACCCGAAATTTGTCAGTGGATAAAAGATAACAAAATCTGTTGGCATACAAAAAAGATGGATGAGGTCCTGCGGTACGCAAAGTACTGCGAGGACGAGATGGCAGAAAAGAAAAAGGCTCTCAAGGAGAAGGTTATGTGGGCTCAAGTGAAGCTCGCAGAACAGCAGGAAAAACAATTGAGTAAAATGGCCAAAACTACTCAGAACCAAGGTCCTGGGGGTGGGGGAGGAGGAAAGCCCCGGCCCAAAATGAGCAGGGAGGAGGCTAAGAAGAAATTTCCCTGCCATCAGTGCGGAGAAATTGGACACTGGCGAGACGAGTGTCCCTATTTGCAGGATGATAACTCCCAAACACCTGATTTAACTCCACAGACGCAGAAAGAAAGACCAAGAAAGACACAACAACAGGTAAAAACGATTCAGTTGCCCCGAGCACCAAAGCAAGTATTTAAGGGAAAATCAACGCAGGGTGATGACGTAGAAGTCTGGGAAAGCAATGAGAACAGAAATACAGCAACTCCGCAGTATTTACTAAATGATACCTTCCTTTGTGATGACCAGTACTGACGGGGCCTGAGAGGGAAGGACGAAGAGTGCGTACTTGGCGCCTCCTTGCCGGTAGACCAGTCCGGACCATACATTGAAGGAAAGGTTGACGGAAATGATGTCACTTTTCTGTTGGACACTGGCGCTACCCGTTCTACTGTAAGAACAGTGGACGTTCCAAACCTACCCCTCTCGGGAGAAGCCATCCAAGTAGTGGGTGTATCTAATCAATTAATTAGTACTCCTGTTACCGAGCCCATGGAGATCTCAATTGGAAACTTTAAAGAAATGCATAGATTTGTTGTTTGTGACACCAGTCCAGTGAACCTACTGGGACGTGATTTGCTGTGCAAAATGAACTGTACCATCTTTTGCACACCAAAGGGTGTTGAAATTCAGACCCCAGATGAAGATGGCATTTATAAATTAATGTTAATCAGACCGGACTCAGAAATTAAACGAATGACTATGCAGGATTTGCCCAAAGAACTCCAAGAAACAGTGAAGCCAGAAGTATGGGACTTTACCGGAAAAGATGTAGGATTGATGAAAAATGTAGACCCCATACAGATAGCAATAAAGGACAATGCAGTATACCCTAATACTAAACCCTACAGAATGAATGCAGAAGTGAGAGCAGGGGTTGCCCTAGAAATACAGAAATTGCTAGAAGGAAACATCATACAGGAAGTAATGAGTAGCCCATGCAACTCACCGATTATGGGCATCAAAAAGCCTAGTGGCAAGTACAGAGTAGTGCAGGACCTAAGAAAGGTAAACAAGATAGTGATTCCTTGCTGCCCTATTGTCCCGAACCCGGCAGTGATTCTGTACCAGATCCCCTGGGATGCTGAGTGGTTCACTGTGATAGACCTATGTCATGCTTTCTTTTCCATTCCCTTGCATCCAGACAGCAAATTCCTTTTCTCATTTGCCTTCAACAGTCACGTGTATGTCTGGAACAGGGTCCCCCAGGGGTACACAGAGAGCCCCTCTATCTTTAATCAGATCTTGAAAAAATGCTTGGAAACTTTGGTCTTACCTGGAAATTCTGTTTTGGTGCAATACATTGACGACCTCTTGGTGGCGTCCAAAAGTCATAGGGACTGTGTGATTGACACCATTGCCCTACTGAATCACCTGAGTGAAAAGGGACATAAAGTGGCCCCTGAAAAATTACAGTTCTGTGCAAAATCAGTGAAATATCTAGGGCACCAGATAGAGAAAGGCATCAGGAAAGTAACGTCAGAAAGAGTGAGAATAATTCAAAAGATGCAGTTACCCCGTACTCAGAAAGAAATCAGAATGTTCCTTGGAGTGATAGGATACTGCAGGCAATGGATTGTGGGATTTGCAGTCCTAGCTAGGCCTTTGATACAAATGACCAAGAGAGGAACGCCGGATATCGTAGAATGGGATGATGAAAGCTTAACAGCCTTCACAAAATTGCGAGATTGTCTGTGTACAGCCCCTGCGTTGGGAATGCCAGACTATTCCAAGGATTTTGCCCTGTTCTGTGACACTCGCGATAATTGCGCGTTGGCAGTTCTAACCCAAGAACATGGCACAACCAGAAGGCCTGTGGCATATTTCTCTGCCACCCTGGATCCAGTGGCTGCTGGATTACCAGGATGTCTAAAAGCAGTAGCTGCTACTTGCACAAGTTTAGAGCAGAGTGAATCCATTGTCATGGGACATCCTGTAACTGTGTATGTTCCACATGGAGTGGTAATTTTGTTAACAAGAACCAAAACTCAGTATCTCACCCCTAGTCGGCTGACTAAATACGAGAGGATTCTCGTGGGTGCTGCAAATATAACAATTGTCAGGTGCAACATTCTGAACCCCGCCACTCTGCTTCCCGATTGAATGGATATGGAAAATGGGGAGGAAGAGGAGCACAACTGCATTGATTTAACAGAGTTTTGCACAAAGCCACGCCCAGACATTAAAGAAACACCTTTGCCTAAACATGACATGGAATTGTTTGTGGATGGTTCATGCCTAAGACATGAACAAGGAGGCCTGAGTGCTGCCTATGCGGTAGTCTCCTTAACGAAAATTGTAGAAGCAGGTTATTTATTTGAAGTAAAGTCTGCACAAGTAGCCGAATTGATCGCTATGATAAAGGCTTGCAAATTGGGGAAAAATGTACGCCTAACGGTGTATACTGACAGTCAGTACTGTTTTGGGGTTGTGCATGACTTTGGCCAATTATGGCTACAAAGGGAGTTCCTGACTTCATCAGGTACCCCTATTCGAAATGGAAAAGTTGTTCAAGACCTTTTAGAGGCAATCCAGTTACCAAAGGAACTGGCAGTGGTCAAGTGTGTTGCCCATAAAAAGTACTTTGACCCTGTAACATTGGGAAATGATTTCGCGGATCGAGTGGCAAAATTATGTGCCAGGGATCGATATATCATAAATCCAAAACGGGGGGGGACTGGAACCAGCTGCCAACTTCGAGTGTTTGAAGAAGTGCCTACATGGGATGAAGTGAGAGAATGGCAGCAGGCGGCACCCTGGCAAGAGAGAGAGAAGTGGAAGGAAGACGGGTGTAGACCAAGACGTGAGGATGGTGTCATCTTGGGCCCAAATGGTATGCCTGTGTTACCCAGACACTTGCTTGGCACAATGGCGAGATTGCTACATGAGGGATCACACATTGGTAGGGACGCCATGATTCTGGTATTCCAACAGACTTGGTATAGTAAAAAGTTCAGGAAGGTAGCAGAGTCCCTCTGCCAGAGGTGCCTGTCATGTCAAAAGATGAACCCAGGCAAGAGAACAATGGTGGAACTAGGGAAAATTGGGAGGTCAGCGGGTCCCTTTGTGAGAATACAAGTTGATTTCATCACCATGCCACGTTGTGAAGGGAAGCGTTATGTCCTTGTCATTGTCTGCCTATTTTCAAAGTGGGTGGAAGATTACCCTACTCCCCAAAGTGACGCACTGACAGTAGCCAAGTGTTTACTGAAAGAACTGATACCTAGATTCGGGGTTCCAGTCACTATTGAATCAGATAAAGGCCGACATTTTCAGAATGAGGTAATCGACCAACTCTGTAAGGCATTTGGGATCTCGCAAAAACTCCACTGTGCATATCGACCAGAGGCATCTGGAGTAGTGGAACAAATAAACGGGACTATCAAAACAAGACTAGCGAAATTGTGTGATTCATCTGGCATGACCTGGGTAAAGGCCCTGCCTCTGGTTCTGATGGGACTCCGAAGTATTCCAGACCGAAAGACAGGCCTGAGCCCTCATGAAATCTTGATGGGAAGAGTGATGAGACAAGCATGGGTACCAGGAAGCAAACTGTTGAGTATTACTGATGATTTGGTGCTTGAATACTGCAAGAGATTAGGTGACCAAGTACGTTATATCTCTCGCCAGATCGGAGAAGACGCCGTCGCCAATCCAACGACTCCTCTCCACAAACTGGTTCCCGGAGACTGGGTCAAAATAAAGAAGAATACTCGGTCGAGCTGCCTGGAACCGAGGTGGGGAGAGAAGCGCCAAGTGATCCTGGTAACGACCACAGCAGTGAAGTGTGCAGGTGTTCCCCATTGGATCCACGCCAGCCACACCCAGAAGGTACAACCCGACAAAGAGCCTGGAGAAGAAGACGGTCCAGCAGAAGGGCCTGCAGAAGCAAGACCAGAAGTAACTGACGACGTACAGCCCAGTACCAGTCAAGCTGAGGGGTCCGCAGACGTTGGTCCAGGAGTAGTTGATGACGAGCTACCAAGAGTCCAGCCTGCTGAAGAGTTCCCAAAAGTTGGTCCAGAAGTAGCTGATGACGAGCTGACAAGCATATGGCCAGATGAGTGGATACCATTGATTGACCTTACCGAAGACCCCATCCGAACAAGCGAACAAATTTTGAAAGGTAGAGAGTGGAATAGAGAGGAAAAGCAAGGCACAGGCGAAGAACCTCAGGGTATTGAGATTCACATCAAAACTGAGGAAGGAGAAGGTCAGACAGGGACAGGACAAGTGATCGATACTCCTCCACTGACTCCTGATATCGAAAAGGGACAGATTAGACCTAGTAAAGAGATTCAAGCGGAAGAAAATCAAGAGAACGAAGTGCTCGAACAGGATCAGACAGGATTAGGAGAAAGTGTTCAGGAAACAGAAACAGAGACATTTGAAAAGCAAAAACAAAATTCTCCTGAACAAGGCCAGATTAGTAACCAGGCAAAAGAAATAGATGCAAGACCTGGAACTAGTGAGATAGGAAGGGAAGAAGAAGCAGAATTGCCACAAACTAATGAAAATAAAAGGGCAAGAGAAGAGAACGAAGTCTCAGTGCCAACTAAAAGACTTAAGAAAAGAAAGCACATTGAGCCTGGATACATAAAGAAATTGAGACTGAGAATAAAAACGGTGGAAGAAAAACGTGCAGAAGAAAGGAGAAGTGCTCGCATAGCAGAACAACCAGAAGACACTTCCAAAAGAAGGAGTGATCGAATAAAAAGACAAAACAAAAAGTACAAGTCTCCTGAATGGACGCTCGTTTTGGAGGAATTTGAAGACCTTGATATAACTGACGAGAGCGACGGAGAACCGGTCGCTGAGTACTCTGCCGAAGAAGAAGACGAGCCACCGTGAATTTGCACAAAGTAAGCTACTGGTGTAAAGACACAAAGAGGGGTTGAGAAACTTCTTCTGAGCCAAAATGTCTGATTCAAACGTGAATGGTAGACCTAGTTGCAGTCGTTGCAAAACATGCTGCAAGGTATGTGTATGTAGTATAGTTATAGTGATATTAATTTGGATAGGACTAACAGTTTTCATTCCTTTTGCGGTAAGCAAAAATACTAATATTGACCCTACTGAGATTGTAAATACTGAGACTGAAGAACTAACAACACAAAGTGTAGCAAAACATGAGAGAGCACTCAGACAAACAAAACAAGACCTAGAAGCATCAGATGAGGGAGGACTACATTATCATGGAATTAAAAATAAGACACATTTAAATGTTTTCGCAAACTTGTTAATACACTATGTAGAGACTATGGAAATTGAAGATTGCTATGTCTGCATGAAGCTACCTACCTCTGTGGCTGAAGGCGTGACATACCATCACCTGCCCCTAACATATGGAATTTCCTGTAGCATTTTAGCAAGCTTATTTTACAAAAGAGGACCGTTACAGTACTATTACTCTAACAATGACGTGATCTTTTCTGAACTCCCTATACGTGGGAACTTGAATCCTGTACATACTAAAAGTGACGTTACTCGCTATATGGGCGAATACTTCCTGACTATAGGTAATATAGACATAGGTGACGCACACAGAGATAACTTGACCTGTTCTTTGCGTGAGCAGGAAAAGATGTTCCTGAACATGGCAGAGAAGAGGAGAATAAAAATAAAAAGAAAGGCAGATGATGAAAAACAGAAAACGCCAAAATGGGCTGAGAACATGGAAGGCACCTCAAATGGTGGGGCGGGTCCTGCTCTGTTGCTGGATTTTGAAAAGAAAGGAAAGCTATGTCTTCACCGCGAGAAGACTAGCTACTATAATAACATTTTCATTGGTTCCAGTGAATGTGAACATAATTACAAGGTAATTGGAGGATGGGGTTTCAAAAATGGGTCAGAGCCTGTGTTTCCTGGAATTTATTATATATGTGGGGACAAGGCTTATTTTAAATTGCCGGATCACTGGTATGGAAGCTGCTACTTTGGCATTGTCTTCCCGAAAATATACCATGTGAACAAAGTTGCTGGAAGCAGTGAAAATACTAATGGCTTAGTGCGTAGTAAAAGAGAAAGCGTAGGTGAAATAATGGGTAATATTTTCAGTGCACTGATACCTGGAGTGGGAGTGGTTCTGAACACTCACAGAATTTGCAAATTGTCCACTATAGTGGATGTGTTGTCTACTGACACAGCTCATGGATTTCTGCTGGTCAATACTGAAATGGTTGCGATCAGATCAATGGTTTTGCAGAACAGACTTGCTTTGACACCTTATTAGCAAAAGAGGGCGGAGTCTGCCGGATGTTGAAGGCGCAACATTGTTGCACTTATATTCCGGACAAAAGTGTGCAGCTCAAAAGATATGTGAAAAACATTACTAATTTGGAAAGGGAACTCAAACCACTCGAGGTTGACAGTGCCTGGAAGAGACTGGTAGATGGTCTCTCAAATGTAGGTCATTGGTTTGCTAGTTTAGGTAAAAGCTTATTGTTTAAGGTACTGATGCCAATTGGAATTATAGGTCTTATCCTATTTTTCATATTTGTCTGTTGCAAGTGTCGTAAACACACCGGAAAGCATCAAGTGAATGCCAGAGGAGTGAAACGAAGTGTGGATGAGCTTGAATTAGAAGAAATGAATAATCAGATATACAAAAAGGTGAAAAATTCTCACCCTACCAAAAATGAGAAAGAGAAACTGGATCGCTTGTTGGAAGAGATAGAGTTGTATAAAGTGTGAAGAAGTTGGCATCTAGTTCCATTATTTTTGTGATGATAGTAAATATCATCAAAGAGGGGATTGATAGAGCAAGCTTCGCATCGCGACTTGCTCGAGTCAAGAACCTCGCCTGTGTGTAATCAATTAATAGAATTTGTACGTCTTACTAATCTTTTATATTCATATTCGAACAAGGTAGAGGAAGCTTGCGTACGTGTATTTCTAATACAACTAATCCATGTCTCTAAAACATGGCCGCCGCTTGAAAAGTGCTTCTGCCATGCGTCAGTCACACTCACGTGACCTGACGTAGTTATAAGTTTTGGTGGGAAAGGGTGCGCATGCGTAATACACAGCTTTCGTGAATAACGTGGTAATGCTCTTGTGAGCGTGTATATGTTGCTAACATTTCAGTTGCATAGTATATTTTTATAATGATAAGTTTAAAGTACAAGCCCAATGATGTGTTTACATACATTTATTTCTATGTATTAATTTGTTTTCGCTTACTTTTCATGTATCCTTGACTCGGAGGGGTGCTGGGCTGGGGAGTCCATCTTGGAGGGTATTTCTGCGCAAACTCGCCAGAAGTTGCTATGGCATTGAATTCAGGCCAAAGAAGGTTGATGCCAGAGCCACCCTGGGAAAGGGACACCTCACCGAGCAAAAGCATCATGATTATGCTCAATTGTACCCAAAATGTATTCTCTTCATTGTATTCTGTGCGGCTTTCTCATGGGAACCCCAATCTTGCTAGGCGGTACCCAGAGATGTAAATTAGGCCTCCAAATAGTCTATTCTGATTGGTGTGTTACCCAAAGCCTACCTTAGGACCAATCCAAATTGAGGGATTCTGACACTTTGCAACATTGGGGGGTGGTACACCGTCCCAAAACAGTATAACTACCCTGGGTTCACCTAGGGAAGTCGTCCGACTTGTCTGGTTTAGCTGACCTGTCACTGACCCAAGGCACTCAATAGGTGACTGAAGATACAGAGTACTGCGGAGCACTCTGTCCGAAATTGACCATAGACTAAGGTTTTACTAAACCTTAAAGTGCTGGCGGAGCACTTTGCTGGGAGTTCGCTGACCCAATCGGGGTCTTGATCGATAACTGCAGAGAGGGTGGAGCGCAGGCGTTGCTTCCGAACTGCGGGTGCTGGTCCTGTCCTGAGGGTCCTGTCCAAGAGGTCCTGTCCTGATTCCTAATCTGAGGGTTTCCTGTCCGGTCCTGGGTGTCCATTCTGCACCTGCTGTCCACTGAAGGGTATCCTTCCTTGAGGGTTTCCTGTCCTTAACTGACCCGTGGCCAGGGTTTGGTTTTCACACCAGTCTAGGTAAATATCACTCTGAATCTTGCACCTTTCTGAATTTCTGTCTTTTGCTTTAATAAAGACATACCTTTGCATATGTAAATTTTCCATGCTTTGCCGCAACCATTGAATCATAAAGTCAATTGCATTTATTTCATAGCGTGTTCCTATGTCACCCTATTTGTTAGAAATTATATTTTGCATTGCAGTTTGTCATTTCCTGATATGGTCTAGAACCTCCCTACTTAAACTGTCTAAAGAACTTTTGCCTTAAAGCATAGCGTGTCTCTCTTCATAGATTCTCCTATAGCTATATAAATGTCCCGAACTCCTGTCTTATTCCCTTGAAATAATTCTAGAATCCTAGTCCTAATCAAAGCCTATCCCATCTTTAGTGATTCATCTTAAACGTTCTAATTCCTGGTCTTTCATTTAAGTGTGTCCTGATTCCATTAATCTACAAATGGTTGCTCTGACTTATTTGCTATTCAGCTATGTACTTTCTGTTGTTCTGATTATCGATTGCTTAATTACTGTGAATTTGATGATTTCTGAATTTTACTAAATTAGATAAAGACTTTAAAACTTCCAGTTGTCCGTGGTCATTTTACAAAAGGTATTGAATATTATTTGTTGGGTTTGTATTTTGCTGCCTTTCCTTTTACAGCTAGCTCCCTGATCCATTGTGGTCATAGGTACCCGTGTCGGTGGATGGTAAGTCGGGTACGCTGAGGAATAACGAAGGGAACTCACAAATATCTGATAGCAGAGCATGAGGTCATCTGATCAATGTATACGGTGATTTGAAATATATGGGCCCGAAGCCAGAAGTGGCAAAATTATTGGTCGGGTGACCCGCGCGCTCTATCATATATATATATATATATATATATCACAGCATTCCACTCCAACAAAGAAGAGGTAGAGGCCACTCGGAAGAAACGTCAGGAGATCTTTATTAAAACAGCTCACGCATAATGCATTTCTGCCTTTTGGGCCTTCCTCAGATGCTGCTGTGTAAAAGGTATGTCACCACCCCCACCTTTCACTGACCACAGTCTCTCCCATTTGCGGTAGTCCGCTGACCAATGGTCATATGTGCGCAACTCTGCTGCAGTTCAACTACAGCTCCCAGAATGCTGTATTCCTGGTTAAGTGTTGCCTGGGAGGGACAGAAAATATATATATACACACACACATACATATATACACACACACACACGCACACACACACATATATATATATATATATATCCATAAAAAAATCTCCAACTATTGGGAGACCCCGTCCCTGTAGGAGGACTTCAAAGCGGGAATGGAGAATTCCGCAAACGGCTTCACGCCGACTAACACCAAAGAATGAAGAAGGCACGACTCAATGACGTGCTAGCATTTATTCCAAATGGATTGGCAGCATGTTAATCCTTACGCGTTTCGGCTAGAGATAGCCTTGGTCACAGGTGAGCAATGATATAGTACTGATTACTCTGTGCTTGTATCCCAGTAGTCATGTGACTTGGGCAAGATACTACTGCACCCAGCATGCACCAAAAGTGTAAAACTAAAATCCGAACTGTTTCAAATGTTCATCCTTCTTAATAGCATTTTGTTTCACACAGTCTCAAATGTCTTTTGAATAAAGTGCATGTTGAATATATATATATATATATATTCAAACAATGTTTAAGTCCCTGAGGAAAAAAACCAATACACACACACACACACACATATATATCATTTATTTTGTTTGTACCTGGACCCATTGTCGGAGGCATGAGGATAATTCCTATGTAGTATAGTAACCTCAGTGCAAGAGCATTAAATAAAAAACTTGCTGGTGGTAGGTCATTGAAAGATCTTTAGTTTAGTGCCACCATGCTCATCATTACTAGCTTGTAAGATCTCTGCCCCACTTTGCCCCACTTTGCTATTACTTTGACTCTCAGAGTAGCCCGTCACTGATTACTGCTTCATAGAGTCCTAAGACAAGGGTACCTTTTCTACTTCCCCAACTATAGGGCAGAGGCAAACTTCAGAAGCAACCTTTCTGGAAGATCCTCTTTTTATAATACAGAAGTAGCAAGAATTGATGTCTACCCTTGATAACTGAAGTTTTCTAGAGAAGTGATGAGACCGTTGTGAAAAAGTCCCAAAATACATTCAAACACCTACTCAAAATACCATTAATGTGAGGCGTGGCTTTTGTGCTACTCAAGTTGGCCGCTTGACAAGAGAGGTCCGCCGCACCAAGGACGAGTCGCGGACTATTGGCACTGGTCGGCGCCTTCCCGATGGTCCGAAATGGAAGAGTCTGCAGTGGAAACCGAGGGCACAATGTGGAGCTACTTTTTGAAGTGGAGTGCATTGCGCTTACTTCATTTTCTCAGTGTTGCAGGTGCTTCAAGGAGTGGCCGCCATTTTGTCTTTCTTAACGCTTCCCCACAGTTAAGAGGGTTTTCAAATGCAGCGAGTTGGAGGAATTCATTTTTCAGTTGTACATGTCTCCTCCAGGATAATGAGGGCCACTGCAGCATTTTTCTTTGTTTTATTTTTTGGCTCAAATTAATACTTGTTTCTTGCGCTCCACAGTTGGGGAATGTGCATATTTAAGGCTTTAAGGCATCCTAAGGCTCTATGGCATTCTGAGGTGGTGATTCATCGGTGAAGGTGAAGTCAGAGGAACACCTTACCACTAATTGGTTTATGTTTTTTTTTCTTTTTAAGAGGCAGACATTTCGACTTTTGTGTAATTTTCAGAAGCATGAAGTTCCCTTTTTGGGTGCAATAAGTTCAAAACAAACGTTTGGGACATACTTATGTGGGTACAAGAATAATAACAGCCCCGGAAGTAGTTTTCATCAGGTCTCCGCTTAGGGCTATACATTGGTGCATGTGCTGGAAGCTATATAGAATTTGCGGGGCACTTCCTTGGTGCAAGTGAAGTCAGGAATACACTTGTGTCATCACAATTTTGCTGTACGGACCCCCTGTTTAAGGGTAAATTAAGGAAACCACAATTTGTATTTACCCCTAAAAGGCATTCTACGGCGAAGTCTGTGTCTCACTCGTCAGCAATAATCCAGTCACCTGTTGTTGAAGAAATAGCTAGTGTGGGCCGCACTCATACTTCTTGATTACAGTCTGCCGACAATAAGGCCTCACCACCCTCTTCTGCATCAAAGTGAGTGAAACATGATCCTTCCTCACCCGGCAAGCCATCGTCACCTATTCCCTTAGAGCTGTTGCTGGAGGAGATTCAAACTTTGCGTCCTTTTGTAGAGGATACTAATAGCAGAATGGAGATTTTGGAAAAGGAAGTGAGCAAGCTCTAGCAATACACGGAAGATTTGGAAAATTGAAATAGGAAGAACAATCTACGCATTTATGGTCTACCTGAAGCTTTGGAAGGAGATGACCCTGTCTCCTTTTTTCTCCTCCTTCTTGCCTAAATTGCTGGACATGCCCTCCTCAACCTCGCTCAATATTCAGAGAACCCATAGACTAAGACCTCATCCTTTCCTGTCTACATCTTCTGTCAAGCCTAGAGGTGTTATCATCCTCTTTTTGAAGTTTACGGACTTGTTGTCGGTTCTTTCTGCAGCTGGGGCTAAATGTCAAGTTTCTTGGTTGGGTCAGAGGTTGTTCCTCTCTCAAGACGTCTCTAATGCTACCGCAGCTAGAAGAAAGGAGTTTCTTAACCTCTGAGCTGCTCTTTGCTCTCTTGGATCCAGATATGGTCTCATTCATCCCTGCATTTTCAAAGTAACTTTCAAAACTAATACGTTTGAAGATCCAGCAGAACTTAAGAAGTTTATACATTACCATACTTTGAATAATATGGACACTGCTGGTCCTCCTAATGGGTGATCTATATTTCTTTTTATATATATGCCTCATTGTTCCACAATGTTATTTTCTTTTTTTTCTTTTTATTGTATATAATTCAGAGTAGTCTCTTAAGAATATTAAAGGTTCGCTTAATACGATCAAACGACATAGAGTGTTATCCCATCTAGGTAAATCTAATCCAGATCTGGTTCTCCTCCAGGAAACCCACCTTACGCAATCTGAAGTTCTAAAATTTAAGTGAGCCTGGGTTGGCTATGTGTTTGTTTCTCCATCAGTAAATAAGAGAATGAGATTGTAATAGTGGGTAAATAATCCCTTAATGTTAATTAGGTTTCTCAACACATAGATGATACGGGTAGGTGGATTATAGTAAGCCTCATTATAGACAATGTTCCACTTACTATTATGAATGTTTATGCCCTAATTCAACCTGATAATGCCTTTTGGCCCTTCATTGCACAAAAATGTACACAATTTCATGACTCTTACTTTATTCTGGGAGGTGACTGCAATCAAATATTGAATCTATTTTTAGATAGACAATCCTTAGTTTATTTTTCATCCCATAAAATGCATAAGCAGTTTCGCTCTGTTATTCACAAGGGTGCCTTAGTGGACTCTTGGAGACTGTCTAACCCAACTGCCAAAGAGTTTACTTTTTACTCTGCTTCACATGGTTCACTTTCAAGACTGGATCATGTATTCCTTTCTAAGTCCCAGGCACAGTTTATCATACAGTCACATATTTCTACAATTGTGCTCTCTGACCACACTATGGTTATAACAGACTTGGATTTGGTTCCTCCCCGTCCCCCTTTACATCGATGGAAATTCAACAATCTTTTATTACAGGATGCTCAGTTCTCTAGTTAATTTATCACCTTTGCTTCTGATTTTTTTTCCTTCAATGACAATACAGGAGTTACACCTTCTCTGCTCTGGGACACATTCAAGGCCTTAGGAAGGGATTTCATCTTAAAGTATGTCTCTAAGCAAAAGTATTGTCTGTGCTTCTTCGAAAACATGTGCATTATTATGGAGGGAGAAACAAAGCTGGCAAGCTTTTAGCAAATTATCTCAAAGGAAGAAAAGAACAACACATTATTGATTCTATTTCCACATCGACCAGTAAGTCTACTACTAGTCATCAGGCTATTTTAGAAGAATTCGTTATGTTTTACAAATCTCTTTATATGCCTAAATCAACTCCTCCTTCCGCTGCCATTGTAGATTATTTACATCATACCTCTCATTCAGTTACTCCTGATTTGGAGTTTTGATTCTTTAGAGAATGACCTCTATACTGAAGAAATTGCTGCAGCCTTACCAGCACTTAAATTAGGGAAAAAACCTGGTCCGGATGGTTTCACAGTAGAATTTTGTCTTCACTTCTCCAACATCTTTCTTCCTTATCTATATCGCTTATTTAATCATTTTATTGCATCCTCTTCTACTTCTGGCACTTTCCAAGAAGGTAGAATATGTCTTATTCATAAGGATGGAAAAGACCGACGAGAATGTAAAAATGATAGGCCTATTTCTTTATTGAAGGTTGATTATAAAATCTTTGCCAAGCTCTTAGATTAGAATCCTTTCTTCCTCGCCTTATAGGCAAAGAACAATTAGGGTTTATTAAGGGAAGGCTTATATCGGATAATGTGAAACTACTTCTGAATGTTCTCAGTAAAGCTCCCTCTTTTAAATCTTCTCTTGCTGCCATAACAATGAATGCAGAGAAAGCATTTGATAGAGTAAACTGGTACATTTTGTTTCATTCTTTAAAATGGCATGGGTTTGGGTCTAAAATGATAGCTCTCACCTCCCTGCTATATCATGTGCCCCAGACGTCAGTAATGGTTAATTGCATGATTTCTTCATATTTTCCTCTAAATAGGGGGGTTAGGTAAGTTTGCCTACTTTCTCCCCTGTTATTTGTTTTAGCTCTTGAACCCTTTCTTTCTCGGATACGCCTCAACCTTCTATCTTTGGTTTTCCTTATGGTGACCAACATCTAAAATAGTCTGCTTATGCAGACAATATTCTTTCCTTTATTTCCTCTCCTGAGGATGCACTACCTTCTCTATTACAAGAAATGTCTCTATTTTCTACTGTCTCTGGATATAAAATAAATAAAGATAAAACAGAAATTCTCCTGCTTACTAAATACACATTCAGTAATTCTTATTCTCTTATGGGTTATCAGTGGTCCAATTCTGCAAAAATAAAATATTTAGGGGTATGGTTCACAAACTCCTTCCCGACACAGTTAAAATAAATTTTTACGTAATTTAGTGTTAAAATTGATAAGATTCTCTCCTCTTGGAATCCTCTATTTTTATCATGGTTGGGTTTGTTAGACTCTATTAAAATGATGATCTCTCCCTTACTGGTATATCTTCTTTCTATGCTGACAGTGCGTGTCCCCAAACAGTTTTTCGAAAAAATCAACACGCTACTCTCTAAATTTCTTTGGAAACATAAAAAGTCAAAAGTAGCATTATCTACTTTACAAAAGCTGAAATTGGCGGGGGTTTAATTATCCTCACTTTCATGGTTACCATACAGCTTTTGCTTTGCGCCAAGCAGCTTTTTGGGCTCATGACGTATCCTCGTACTTTTCTCCTTTATGGCTAGACTAGCAGCTCGTCCCGAAGTTGTCCGGGTATCCCCGCTGTTACGCTGACTCTCCTCAGCCTCTTGAGAGTTCAGTGCGTGAGAGCGTGCACGCGACGCTGCGCGTGTGTGAAAGAGCAGCCTGTTTTTTTTTTATCCCCGCTGGTACGCACCGCTGGTACGCCGACTCTCCTCAGCCCCCGCCTGAGCACCGCTGGTACGCTGACTCACCTCAGCCCCCGCCTGAGCACCGTAGCAATCTGTTATGGTGTGTGGCGGCTCCATAACGCATCCAGGATTTGCGGCCCATTTTCCACGAATGCCGCGCGAATGCCTTGCCCATTGCTGTATGGCCACGCCCCGTCAGAACGCACACGCCCACAAGGAAGTAGTGTGGCAGCTTTGTTTTTTGGAATGCCGTTTTAATGTCGGAATGCAGCGCCCATCGCTGTATGCACACGCCCCCAGCACAAAGCCCCAAGCAGAACGCCCACGCCCACAAGGGACTACTTTGCCGGTAAGGTTCTTTTATGTTTCTAATGTATATGGTAGGCAGCTGTATAGCCTATGTCCATCTGCTGCAACTGTCCTTTCCAATGCTGTATTGGGTGTTGTGATTGGTGCTGTGATTCCTGAGATTACCCGACTCAAAGGTTTGGGCTCTCTCTTTAATATATTAGTATAGATAGTGAGCATATTTCTCTTCTTCTCTTTAGCTTTAAAGTGGTCCTATCTCTTACTGCTAGAACATCATTTATTTACTCCCCTATATTACGCAATACGGTTTTGTTGCTCCAAACCACCTTTCTTCCTCTTACTCTAGATACGGCGTTGTTTTAGAATGTGCTACTATGGCATAACACCTTACTTAAGATAAATAATAGGAATTTATTTTGTCGTACCTAGAAGGAAAAAAGCTTAATGTGAACACCTCAACTTTTTCAAAAATGACTTTCCTAACTCTTTTCCTCAATTTTGTCTTATTTATCATTGTCCTAAGTCCTTTTATACCCATTTTTTATCATGGATGAACATTGTTATTGATATTTATTTTTCCTAGCAGAACTCTTCAATAATGGTCCCCTTCTCTTCTGACATCACTGAATTTCTGAAAACTGGTCTTGGGGCTTTGGCCATTTATGAGTATCTTTCTCTTCCTGACCCCTCCAGAACCAAACCCAAGTCTGAACTTATATGGGGGCGAGATCTAGGAAGCCCTTGGACAATCCCTTTTCGGAACAAAATATGGGCACGTATATATAAAATCTCGCGTACGGCTGGTATTACAGTCTCTATTTTTGTATATCATTGCCTATATTTTACTCCCTTGCAGTGCTTCAAATTCTCCACTGATACCTCTGCTAATTGTTGGTCTAGTGACTTTCCTAATGCAGATTTTATGCATATCTTATTCAACTGTCCCAATACCTGTATATTTTGGTACAATATTTGGGCTCAGATAAAGAAGATTTTTAATTTTGACAGCTCTTCAATATTATTAATCTTTTTTGGGGAATACTATCTAATTCGCTTACTCCATCCTTCCCTAATTATAAATTATTAGATATACTGTTAGCGATAGCTTTTCATCAGATTACTTTAAATTGGACATCATCAGATAAGTTATCCTATAAAATATGGTGGGATTCGGTGTGTTCTCATCATAAGTTAAATACTATGTTTCTTCCCCTTTTTCATCACGACCACCGGGCTCAGTACTTCAGCCAGATTAGTGCAAAGCTCGGAATGGATATCCCCCAACACTTTGAAGTTATCAGAAGTTGATGACTGAAGGAGAAAATCCCTTACTTTTTCAAGGACAGGGACCACTAGCTCGTATAACCTCTGAGTATTTATTGGGTTCTGCACTAGTGTAGCCCA
Source organism: Lissotriton helveticus (assembly GCF_964261635.1). Lineage (NCBI taxonomy): Eukaryota > Metazoa > Chordata > Amphibia > Caudata > Salamandridae > Lissotriton > Lissotriton helveticus. Next base: position 1,571,441,741 of record NC_136069.1, on the reverse strand, counting down.
TCTAATCCTGCGTCTACTACTAGATGCAACAAGACCTTCCGAATGGACACAGTTTTTGTCTATGTTTGGGAATGGCATGCCCTGTGCAGCGAACCTCAGTGAGAGTACATTGTGGTCACTGTCAGTCCTTTTGAGTATAGTAAAGTCACTGACTTTATTCCAATCCCTGGTCCGCACCAGGAGGTAATCAATTCGTGATTCATGCCCTGGTCTGTTGAAGGTGTACTGGGGTGGGTTATCCCCTTTAGACCGCCCGTTACAAGCCCTTAGTGAGTGGGACAGCGTGAGGGACATTATATGGGTGGCAAGGGACGACCATGATTTTACCGGCGGACCCGGCAAAGTGGGTATCTCCCAGAGTTCATCTTCATTGAACACACCATCCAGATGATCCGGAAGGGGCTCGTACTGGATGTTATAGTCCCCCCCCATTATAAGTGATGGACAAAGGGCCGCACGGTCAAGAAACACCGCCAGCTCCTCGATTGTTCCTGAAGTGCCCCCGACGGCAACCGGTCTCGAGTACACATTTATTAGTGCTACTCCATCACCGGACGCCCACTCCAGGACAACACACTGGATGTCTGGTGAGTTTGTTACCAGGTTTCTTGCCTTGCATCCAAGGTGGGAACTTACCCAAATTGCCAAGCCGCCTGATGGCGCACATAAAGCTTAATTACGCCGTACCTTTCTGCGCGCTGGAACATAATGCTACAATTTAGCCTTTCAAAGATGGCGCGCCTGGTATTCCACTATAAATTGCCATTGAAAGATGGCGCCCCTGTAGCACGCGGAGCTTTTCGGGACCATTTCCAAGCAGATATGCGGTGAGTTCTCTTGTAGTGTGCGGTGTTATTTACTTCATCGCCAGGATTAATTTTGAGGATTTGAAACTAAGGAATTGATTATTTACCCTTTTAGAAATTGGATTTGTTGACGGATTACTATTGATTTGGATGACTAAGTGATTCTACTATTGATTCGGGTAAGATTACGATCTTTATAGAATGTAAATGGGACTTAGGCTTTTCACGTCTTACCTAGTTGTTACATGATAATTATTTGCTTACAGAGTGGAGTGTTTATCTACGACTTGCAACTTATGGAATTTGATACTACTTTTGTTTGTTCGTGCTACATGACTTATGACATAATATGATGGTGAGTTACATTACTCTCTTTATATATACTAGTCCTCTTATTCCTAAGAGTCTGTTTGTGATCGGGGCCCCCTCCCCCCTTTTTTATTTTAGAATACGCTATATTTAATAGCCTACTGAACTCAATGAGAGGAATTGAATACCTTTGAAATTTCGTTGATGGTACGTTATATCAGTTAATATTCACTCTTATTTATTCTAGAACTATTAACTTTGGCATTGCCTTTGTGGCCTTTTTCATCACAATTTAGGTGATTCTAGTTCGTTTCTTGGTGGAAGGTTTTTCACTTTTACTATTTTTTCACAGTACTCGGTGAACTTTGGTTGTATTATGATATCGTTTAGTATAGAAATGATATTTGAATATTGGTTACTGTATCGTTTACAGCCCTGAAGAAGTCTGTTTGTCTGTGACTGACAAGACGAAACACGTGTTGGCTGTGCTTCGAAAACTACGTTGAAATATGGAATAAAGCAAAGAAATGAAAACTTCATGACAACTCTGGGAGACTTTTTGACATTGATAAATTGGAACTTTATTCGATAATTTGAGTGCTTGGTGGATTTTTGGGACTTGCTTTAAAGCCTTTGGCTTTACAATTTGAGTAGTGGTAACCTACTCATTTCCACTTAGAGCACCAACTGGTTATTATATTTTTCTTCATTTGTACATACTTATACACGCTGTGCGCTCCTGTATAACCGTTACCATTGTTATTGTAGTTGAACCCTGCATGGAAGTGTTGTTCTCTGGCCCAAGTTTCTTGGAATAGACATATGTCATATTCCTCAACGAATTCCACCCACTCTGGTGTGTCGAGTTTATTGCCCAACCCAGCTAGATTCCAGGATAGTATTGAAAGTGTACTTGGTTCCCCACCCTCCTCAATAATATTAGAGGTCGATGGTCGCCTACTTATCTTGCTCTGGCAGTTGGTGGGGGAGGAGTATCCCTCTGAAACCAGTTGTCATTTTATTATTTTAATGTTTTAACATTTTTGAATGGAACTATGTATATCTTATATGGTGATATAATTACCGAAATAAAGATTTATATGATGATGATGATGAAATACTATGTAAGCTATACTTCACATAATACACAATTGTTATGGTTACCTCTTACTTCACATCTTAACCAAGTTGATAATGTTATATCAGGTACTGTTTCTGTACTTTCTGAAAAAGTCCGCCCTCCATGAATTTCTCTGTCTGTCTTCTTTTATACTAGAGTAATTTTACGATATGTTTATTGATATAATGTTTATCTTATAAGGTCAACCTAGAGGCAATTTCTTGTTATTTTTTTTTTAAACCTTAAGTATTTTTTATACAATTTACATTTCACCCTCCCCTCATCCCTCTCCTTCTTTTTCTTCCCTTCCCACTTAAAATTAAGACTTTTATGGTTTTCTTGATATTGCTTAAACTGCATATGTACTTTTGATTATCTTTGATGATCTTATTGTACTGTTGGCATGCAGTATACAATGTACTTAAACACAAAAAATAGCATTAATGTAATCTCTTGCACAGATGATCAGGAGCTCAGGGAATTGCCAAAAATGACAAGAAGGGGTACGGTACACACATGTTGTATGTGTGCTCTGTAAGCTCACAAGCGCTCAGTCACATTAGTCCTGTTCTCTGAGTACTTGGAGGAGCCCAGTGTAATTATCTTTTAAACACTTCTTTTTAAAAACTTTGTTTATTGATTTATCAACAAAGAAATCACAGTACAGCAATTTAAAAATTCTCAGATGTACAGTATCAGGCTTCAGTAGACATTCGGCTTTAAACACTTTTTATTGAATTTACAATTGCAAAAACAAAAATTAACACATATCTGAGCAGCTGTCTAATGAAGACCTGAGCACGGTTGTCTCTTACAGTTGTTTGTTTCTCCACTATCAATTCTACTCTCCATCACCAACATTTATTTAGATAGAACTATCATTACATAACACTACAAACATTTCTTTACAAACCATCTAGGGGCCCGATGTAGGTAGCCCTTTACCGATCGGAATCGGCCGAAAATACCGATTTTCGGCCGTTTCCGATCGGTAAAGGGCTATGGAGATGTAGGGGCACATTTTCGGTAATTTTACCGATTCGTTATCATTACCGAATCGGTAAATTTACCGAGTCGGTAATATTTACCGATTCGGTAATGATAACGATTCGGTAAAATTACCGAAAATGCAATGTAGGTAGCCTATGTTCCGGCAGCACATGGCTTACAGAATCGGTATTTTACCATGGAATACAAATCCATGGTAAAAAACCGATTCCTGTGTACATGCACATCTGTGCATGTACACATGTGCCATGTGACAGACAGACGTGCCCTTAGGGCATGTCTGTGTGCCACATTGCACACATGGCCGTTTTGGGGGTGCTAGAGGGTGTCAAAGTGACACCCCCTGCACCCTTGTGAATTCTTAAATTACCGATTCGGTAAATACCGAATCGGTAATGCCTAATCATTCCTATGGGCTTCAAAGCCCATAGGAATGAATGGGCATTACCGATTCGGTATTTACCAAATCGGTAATTTAAGAATTGTTAAGGATTCGGTAACGAATCCAGATGTTGGGACCTACATCCCATTTACCGATTTTTGAATACCGAATCGGTAGGATTCGGTATTTCAAAATCGGTAAATGGGATTTACCTACATCGGGCCCCTAGTGCCTTATCATCCACTTGCACTTGCTGTATTCAGAACTCTTCTTCCAAGAACCATTCCTTCAAATCCTCTCCAGTGCTCATTTGATGGGCCAGAGTCTTTCAGCTAATGGTTCATTATATGCCTAGTGCCACCAGTTTCAACTTAATCTCCCCCTTTGGGACCCTGAAGTAATCCTAACATGCTGTGTACCAGTATCAACTCTACTACCTCCCCTCTGCACCATGCAGGTGTGTTACATTTCTGCCCCAGTAGAGACCTACCAAATCATCGTCACAGAATCTGCTTGTTGTGTCGGAGGGGGCATTATTAATGATCTGAAAAAATGTAAGAAAGACAGCCACTCTTTGAATTTTGAAGGGGCCAGCTCGTGAATGATGTCACATATAGGTAATAGGTTTTAGGCATACTTTGTCTGGTCAGTTGCCAAGCAGCCCGTTTCGACAACCAACCCACATGTACCATTGATTTGTATTATTATCTCACATTTTACTGTCGCTTTGCCTCCAGAACATCTTCCCTAGATCATTAGACTTTGCAGCCGATCGAAGAAGAGCTTTGCGAGGCACACTAGAAGATTTGTAAACCACCTGGATATTGATAAATCAGTACAAGAGCTCAGGCTAGGACAATCACTCTAGTTAGAGAAAAACTGAGCATAAGCTTTAAATACCTGTGATTAAGCAGACATTCAATTATCGGCCAACGGCTCCTAAAAAGATTGGTGCGGCAGAATGAGTGAATGACTTACATATCCCACCTATGTTAGGTTCATCGCATTATGGTCACTAGCCTTAACAATCAGGTATAAAGCTCGCTGAAAAAAGGAAACTCTCCACTCTCCACTATTAGACGGTGGAGTGATTTCAGTGTAAATGAATGAAGTTGTTCAGCCTCTGACTTGCATGAGTTGAAAATAAGGTAAGTGTATGGATGAACATGTTGCCAGTCTTTCTGTATCTTTGTATCAAATTGGCGAGCATTGGAAAGCAAAGCTAACTAAAGAATAGTCAAACAAGAGTATATAAATCACAATTTTACTGAATGTTTTATTTATGTGTCATAGCATACCATCACTTCATCTGTTAAACGCAGCGACCGCGACACACTACCATTAACAGCCATTCTATAACCAATGCCCAGTTCTTCTCTGCCCTTCGTAAAGGGCGCCCAGGATTCAGATGCAAATCGGAGTGCTTTGCAGCCTCATCAGGTGTATTAATCACTATATAATTGTTAAAACACAATACAATATATTTGGAATTTTTACCACTGTGCTGATGTTAACAACAGGGATAACATGACAGACATCTGAGTATTTTACACACATTAATTGTGATGTGTGATACCATGTTGCTTCCCTCGCTATGATAACACTTGCCTTGAAATTTATATATAATAATTTTGCTGGTCCACATATTTTTCCACATTGCACTAATGTACAGGCGGAATGAACATATTGTAATACTTTTCGTCTGTTACTTGACATTGTATTTACTGGTCTTGAGTCACCAGTAAATATAAATAGTTACAATTTTCATCACTATATGCCTGATTTAGATTTGATGCTGTCACTTGGAAATTACATCTCTGTAACTCAATGGAAAAAGCACGAAAGGTTTACTAGATTGAGGTTTGAGATTTCAACAACTGCTGTGTGTGTTATCACAGGGAAGAAAATTCCCATTGTATGAAAAACATTCTGGCTATAAACATATGCTCATATATATATATTTAACTCTTTGTTATTTAGCTTTTCTGATAATAACCTTACTTGTCAGAAGACTCATCCATATTTCTCTTACATTTTTGTTATTTTCTGAATAAACGTTATTGAAGAATAAATGAATGTGGCATGCAAACTGAATATAAAGGTTTTAACAAACCAAGACACAGAATCAAAATAAAAGAATTAACGGATTATGACCAGCAAGTGGATCAAAATGATAAATTCCACAGTAGACATTCCCTCCATACATTCTACACATGCTACTGTAAGATTTTTTTTTAAAACAGGGCATGTGCGGGTTGTCAAACTGTCATATGGTAAACAAGAAAAGATCAAGGCAAAAACACAATCACAAAACATTGCAATATCATGTAGACCCAAAACCCCCAAAAATATTGGGCTAAAATTCATCACAAGCAATAAAGTTTCCCCCATTTCTGTATTCTTTAATTTTGATTTTTTTTAACTACATTGATAGGGTTACCCCTGAATATATAACTGTTCTTCATTTTTTTGGACACCTACTATTTTTCCACAGTTTTCATATGACTCTCTTGGCACAGGCTAACACGCTATGACATCACTTACTCTGTGCAGCATTCATTACAGTAGTATGCAGTAGGCTCAGTAAATTGCCAAGACAGTTGATGCTGACATGCACTTTCTACATATTTTCATGAACTGAGATGTTTTAATGACTGTTTACCTTTACTGGGTTTATTTAAGTGGTATGAAACGTTTACAACAAAATTTGTACAACGCACTACCATTACAACGCAGGTATTACCACGCATACCATTACAACGCGTTGCGCTGGGGGGCACTCTAGGATAGGGAATAAGTTTAATTTTCTATCCAACACCTTCCCTAGTGTCCACGGGGACTGGAGTTGGAATAGAAAATTATACTTACCACTATCCAGCACCTCTAAGCGCTATGCGTTGTAATGGTATGCGTGGTAAAAACCGTGTTGTAAAGGTATGCGTGGTAAAAGTATGCGTTGTAACGTCATACATCCATTTAAGTTGGAGTTTGTTTTGAGTTGTTTTAAATGGTTTTAACCTGCCATACTTGTGCATTTTACCTGATGTCTGCACTCTATTTCCCGCTGTGCAGCTGCACTGGATGTGTGCCAAAGGCATCCCAGTCTGAGCCCAACCAGATCACAGCCGGGCATAACACCCAGTATACTACGATGTCCCACTTTTTGCAGAAAAGTAGCATTTGTTACTCTAAGGTACTGCGTTCTCATTTGCATTTCTTTTCCTAGTCTATGTCCTACTGGCTCACTTCTGAACCTCTGACTGACTTCCATTCTATCCATTCCCTTCATTGCACAAAGTCTCCTCTCTGCTTGGACAACGGCTCAAAAGATTTGATGAGTCCCACTGTAATCTACTAAAATACTACATCAATTACATGATTTGCAAGCAACTCTTGGTCCAAATATTACTTTAGAGGCAACTAGTGGGATGGAGATCACCTACCACGTCTCATTACAAGGTAAGCAGCTTCCCTTTTCTAGTGTTCCTGTCACTTAATTTTTACTATTAGAATTAATGAGATCCTGCAAAGTTTCTTTAAAAAAGCTCCCTATTTATCATCCTCCTGGTTATTCAGGTCAAGTTCTTCAGATTTTATTAGACATTGTTTCCACTACTAATTTCCTTGTGATCAATTTCTTAATTCTAAGTGATTTCAATATTAAGATTGATAAAGTTATGTTATGTTGATTTGTATAGCATACTAATCACCCGAGATGGTATCGAGGAGCATGGGCAAGATGTGTAGGTGTGAGGTACCTGAGGTGCTTATATGAAGAACCAGGTCCTCAGTTTTTTGTGGAACTAAGTAAGTGAGGAGGAAACTCGGAGGTGTTGAGGGAGGTCGTCCCATGTCTTGGGTAATAGAACCCTCTGACACAGATGTTTTCCATCTCACCAGTACCCGTGCTAACCTACATTTTATACAGCTTGTTTCTTTCTCCACTCTTAATAAACACAATACATGGGATCTTGTATTCTCCACTCCTCACTTGCTTTTTGATATTTGTTGTATCAATCTTTCCAGGCATTACATTCACTGTGGCAATGTCCCACCTACTAAAAAGCCCCACATATTCTAAATGGCTTTTTTTGAGTCACGCTTCGACAGGTCTCTCAACAACACACATGACTGATATGTTGCAAGCATCCAATTCTGGCCTAATGGAATATGTGCAAAGAAGTGCTACCAACTTATTACGTTGGATCATCAATACTGTATAAACTAATATTCCTCTTAAACTGTTCATCTCCTGGTAAACCTCGCCTTCGACACCTTGGTACACACTGGATCTGCAAGAAGCTAAACCTGATTGTAAAAAAATATCAAATGAGTATGACACTCGTCCTACACTGACTTAACTAAGTTGGTGTACCTCGATTTGCACTGAAATAATGCAAACTATATCAGTTATACTCATGAACATTATCAAAATTGCATCAAATTACCCATCAACTCAACATGAAGTTCTAAAAATGTTTAATACACTTGTCACCCCCTACTACTATAAGTTCCGTTATTTCTCCTTCCCAATATCTCTGCTCAGGCCTGTCTCTGTATTTACATATTTGATCTAGTTCCATCTCGCCTCAAAATTCTGAGACTTTCTCTCTAGCTTTTAACAGAACAAGTAGCCGTAGTGGTACCTTTTTCTCACCTGTTTGCGACAGAGAGCTACTCATGAAAACCCTCTACTTCTCATATGGTACTCCTGTGGATCCTTGACCTGTATAACTATTGAAAAGGTTTGTGCACACAGTTACTCCTGCACTAACTCATTTATGTAAAGCTTGTCTCGCTACTGGAATAGCACCTCTTGTATGGAAGAATTCAATGATGGTCCTGCTCTTACAAAAAAAACCTCCTCCTATTCCAGGGGTTAGCTAACTATAGGCTATTCTCCCTTTTATCTTTTTCAGTTAGTTCTCAAATCACTGTCTAGAGTTTTAACAATCTAAAGCTACATTGATAACCACTACTCCATTCCACTCTCAGTGTGGAAACAGTCTTGGTTGTGACTACCAAAGAAATCAGAACGCATTTTGATGGCAGGGGTGATGTGCCTTGATTTTGCCCGATCTCTCTATGGCCTCTAACACGGTCATGCCCAAAGTCCAACTCAATAGACTGCAGGGGGTGAGATTGGAGGGTTTGGCCCTTGGTGGACTTACCTGCCATCTTAAGGTGCAAGTTCGGCCTATCTCACTATTTCACTTTTAGTTCATTTTTTAATACATTGGGTAAGGCCGACTTCAGGGCTCTGCTTTGAGCCCTACTTTATTCAGGCTTTATCTCGCTCCATTGCCTGGTCTCGTTTTTTCGGTATGAGCTTTTTCTCTTTTGCAGAAGATACACAACTTATTCTGCATCTTGATGGGAATCAAGCCACATTTGAAAGTAAGTGCAGAGACTGCTTATGCTGAGCTTCCCAATGGTTGTATGTTAACTCCTTTCATTTTCACTCCTGCAAACAGAATTGTTGATACTCGGCCACTCTACTTCCTGCGGTCACGATTGGTGGCCTTCATAACTAGGACCCACTCCTCTATCAAACTATTCTATACACAACCTAAGCATCTTCTTTGAGTTTCAGTTAACTTTGTAAGTGTGAAAACTTGCTTTGACCTGCACCTTTCTTTTGAGGATTTTTAGGAAAATTCTACCTTTTCTCCCTTCTACCTTTCACGCGACTGAAACTTATTTAGAATTCTGTGTCTCACCTTATTCTGGTACTGAGTAAATGCACCACTACCTCTTTCCGCTGCCAATCCTTTCACTGGCTACCATTGCTGCAAAAAAGAAGTGTGTTCAAACCTTTATTCCTCTGTAATCGTGGCATTCACCAGCTTGGTCTTCCTGATATTCAGGCCCTATTTTCTCAATAGTGTCCTTCATGTACTCTGTGCTCGACTTCTGGTCACATTTTGATGTGTGAAGCAAAGAGGCAGATCTTTTGCCTACCTAAAAAGTTAAGACGTGAAATTCTTTGCCCTTGCCTTGCACCCAACTTTCAATCCTATGTTTAGGAAACATAAGTATTCTCATTAACAGAAATTATTGGTTTTCATGATGTCAGTGCTAGGACACCCATTTCTCTTATTAGAGTGTACTTTATAAAAATTGAAATCAATCAATCAAGCACCAAATCCATATGCAGAAACATTTCTGGGCACAAATTTGGATAAACCAAAACATAAGACTCAAAGTCCCCTTGACGGGTGAGTCACAATATCTATGGTTTAATATCGACCTGCAGTAACGTCAGCTCCAATATATATACTGTCACCAAATAGTCATAGTAAGTAGATGTGGACTAAGAATAGCAAATATATACTTCCCTATGTATGTTTACCTTGATAATATAGTAGTAGTCAATATTTCTGCAGATCAATATCTATGTAATTTATATTGTAACATACAACCCCTTACTATTTTTCTTAGGTCCAACAAATTAATTCACAATTCTACACTCTACAGATAAGCACCACATATCCCTTGTCGTGTGAATATTCCTTACCGAGCAACTGCACTGGACACACTGATTTGTCTGCCGGGAAGGGAAGAGTTCATGAGAACTAAACATCTCACCCTGCTGGTAGACTGTCCCATTGTACAGGCATGACTTAATCGGAGCTCGGAGGCCAGAGGGAGTGTGCGGCTCTACAGGGGTGAAAAGAAAGACATACATGTACTTAGATTCAGCTTTTATCTTGGAGCTCACCATTGCAATGGAGACAGGCGGCTGATGCATTCAAGACTATCCATCAGTGCAATATTCATTTCAACCTTGTAGGTTCTTTTTCATCTCTGCTTGCTCACTTTGGCAAAATTTGCCCACCTTTCTCCTTCTCCTATTTTTTTCTTTTTCTCTCTTTTTTCGGGTTAAAGTCTGACAATGAAAAATAAAGCTAGTCCTTAAAATCACAAAAGTGATTTTTGGTCCCCACTACCTGCAACCACCAGCACAACTTTACCACTGCTCTCCAGTGACCTTTACCGTTATTGTAATAATTATTTTTAATCATGCAGATTTTGTGTTGCCCTGACACCAATGTTGTTTGAAACGTAGATGACGTTTGTTTTAGACACGCTTATACAAAGCCAGACATACGTTGGACACATTTGTGATGGCTCATACACTTATTGATGCACTCCCTGTGTGGCTTCCCTGTCTAGTTGTGTTGAAAATATAACTTGCTTATTCTCTCTCCAAGCAATGCCTATACCGAACCCAGAATGAAAGTCATGTTTGAGCTGCGATGTGGAGAAGAGATATATGAAAGTTTGCACCTGAGGGGCCATGCTAGGGAACACCAATTGTTTATGAGAAAAGATATCTCAGTCAAATGTAAAAAAAATAGAGGTAAAGAATTTTTCGAACCCAAGTTGATGGAGCAAGGTTGCGCAAGTAAAGCGACTTGCTCGAAATCAACCCTCTCTAATAACTTGTAACGTACTAACTAACATGTTTTGTGAACTAATATTTGCATTACACGACATCTTGGGTATCTGAGTGAAGCTTACCTATATGTTTTACTAACTGTAATCCGCTTGCATTAACATGGTCGCTGCTACGCAGGGTTTTCTATTGCGCATCCGTCAGTCACACTCACATGACATGACGCACTCTCTGCTTTGGTGGGAAACTTTTGCTTCTGCGCACTAGAACTAAGATGGCTGTTCTGTGTCCTCACATGCAAGAAGCTTGCACAGCTGCTTTTGCTAAGCTGTTCGTTCTGCCTAATCACTAATACAATAGTTAAAATAAAGTAATGGGAATAGAGTACTGATAACTGGTATACAGTGCATTAATTTATTCTTTGTTTTACCTCTGTTCCTTTTCTACTTTGCTATTAGCTCATGTCTAGGCCAGTGATAAATCTGTAACTCTGCCAAGGACAGTCTCAACCATGATGCGCCTGGGAAAGTCACCTTATGACCTCTCGAGAGGAAGACCAACTGTACAAATATTAATACATTGTATTTGTTATTAAATCATCCATTGTTGGGTGGAATAAAGATGCATGGGAAAGTAAAACTGATGGGCGGGAAAGCAAATTTTAATATCCTAAGGGAAAAGTTTCATTTTAGTATGGTGTGATGACCTCTCCTCTTCTTTTGTCAAAATTGGGGATTCTTACACTTGCAACATTGGGGGGTGGTACATTGTCCTGGAAAATGGTATAACTAGAGTAGGCTTAGCTAGTTAATTTGTCCGACTAGTCCGAATAGCTGACCTGTTACTGACCCAACACACATAATAGGTGATCGAGAGCAGAGGTGCTGGCGAAGCACTCTGTCAGAAGGTTCGATAACCCAATCGGGGTTCTGGGAGCAAGGGTGCTGGCGGAGCACTCTGTCAGAGAATTTGATAGCCCAATCGGGGTTTGACTGTTAGCTTAACTGTGGGTGCCGGTCTTAGCCTGGGGCAGTCTTGTCCTGATCCAAATCTGGTTGTACCTGACCTGATTTCTGGTCGGCACCTGTTGTCTCGCTGGCACTTGCACTTTCGGGGTTCTCTCCTTTACTGACCCGTGGCCAGGGTTGGTCTTCACACCATTCTAGGTAAATATTAAATGTGGTAGACAGACAAAATATCGAAATTAAAATATCAATATACAATAATATCGATGTTTTAATATCGATGGTATAGTATATCGATGTGCCATAATATCGACAGACAGAATATCGAGATTAAGGTATGTATGTTAGTAATATCAAAATTTTGTTGTTTAGTGTTATGTATTTTATTATGTTGTTTATATGTTTGCTAAATATGTTTAGAAATGTATGCTTGAAAATTAGTAATTATGTTAACATTTTGCGTTTTAGTATTAGAGCGGGTTGTGGGTTTATAGGGGAATAGGGTGGGAAGTAATTTAATAATAATTAAATAATTAATATATATTTTTAAATATTTTTTAATTAATAATTAATTTGTAATTAATTGAAACTAATTAGCTAATTACATTAATTAGATTTAATGTGGTAATATATTTAATTTAGTGTTATTGTTAATTAATAATTAATTGGTAATTAATTAATATTAATTAGTTAATTAAATTAATTAGATTTAATATGCTAATATATAATTTATTGTTATTGTTAATTAATAATTAATTGGTAATTAATTATCGTTAATTAGTTATTTACATTAATTAGATTTATTGTGCTAATATATTTAATTTAGTGTTATTGTTAATTAATAATTAATTTGTAATGAAATAATATTAAGTAGTAAATTAAATTAATTAGAGTTAATGTGTTAATATTTTTAATTTATTAATTTTTGATATTGTTAATTAATAATTAATTGGTAATTAATAATTATTAAGTGATTAAATGATTTCATTTATTTATGTGTAGTGGGTTGTGTGTTTATAGGGAAACAACCATTACAACGCAACTTTTACAACGCACTACCATTACAACGAAACTTTTACAACGCAAAAACTATTACAACGCATGCATTTACAACGCATGTTTTTACAATGCAAATACGTTTACAACGCATACTATTACAACGTAAGTATTGGTAAGTATATAATTATATTTAAAATGTTATAGTTTTGGGTTTTTGGGTCAAGGGTTATTTTTAGGGTTCAGGGTCAGTTTTTAGTTTTTGGGTAAAGGGGTATTTTTAGGGTTCAGGGTCAGTTTTTAGTTTTTGGGTAAAGGGGTATTTTTAGGGTTCAGGGTCAGTTTTTAGTTTTTGGGTAAAGGGGTATTTTTAGGGTTCAGGGTCAGTTTTTAGTTTTTGGGTAAAGGGGTATTTTTAGGGTTCAAGGTCAGTTTTTGGTTTTTGGGTAAAGGGGTATTTTTAGGGTTCAGGGTCAGTTTTTAGTTTTTGGGTAAAGGGGTATTTTTAGGGTTCAGGGTCAGTTTTTAGTTTTTGGGTAAAGGGGTATTTTTAGGGTTCAGGGTCAGTTTTTAGTTTTTTGGTAAAGGGGTATTTTTAGGGTTCAGAGTCAGTTTTGGGTTTTTGGGGTACAGGGGTACAGTGTAAAAATTAAAGTAAAATTAAATTTAAATAAAATTAATTTAATTAAATTAAATAAAATTAAATAAAATTATATTATATTAATTTTAATTAATATACATTAAAAAATTATTATATACTTACCAATACTTACGTTGTAATGGTATGCGTTGTAAAAGTATCTGCGTTGTAAAAACATGCGTTAATATTTGTAAAATTATATGTATTTTTTAATTAATTTTAAATTATTATTAATACATTTAAAAAAACGATATTTTTCATTTCGATATTTTTGTACAACGATATCATTTTTTCGATATTTTTGTACTTACCATTATGTAGATATAATTTCGATATTTTTGATTTCGATATTTTTGTGTCGATATTTTTGTATGTAGATATTCTGTCTGTCGATATTATGTCAGACATTCATTAAATGTGGGTTCGTCATTGTATTGTTTCCTTCTCTCTACCCTCCCACATGTCAAATGCGTAAAGACTGTCTTATTAAATCTTTGCATATTCTCACTTTAATCATTATCTTCCAAATTGAGAAATGTTTAATGTTTAATGCTTGCATCATGACATTTAAGAATTTTAGATAAAGAGTTTAAACCTTTCCCGAGTCTGTGGTTATTATATGAGTGCAAATGTTATTTTTATCTACCTATTATTCTAACACCTTGATCCCTTAGGACTTTAGGTACCGGTGACGTGGATTGGTAAGTCAAGGTTTAGAGGTCTAAAGTCCTAAATGAATAAAATACACTGGTAGTAGAGCGAAGGTTACCTGATTAAATTGCGATTATTGATTATGGGCCCAGGTGAGGATGGTAAAAGACTAGTCGGGTGACCTGTGCGCTCTATCAGTATATTCTTTTGGTAGCAGCAAGATGGTTAGGGTTTAGTTAAGATAGGTAGTTAGTTGAGTTTTGATTATTTACTGTATTTGATGAATATTGACTTGTATTGATTTTATGTATTAACCAAAACCGTTCGTACCTGTTATATGTTTTGTCTGGCATCCCCGGGGGCAGAATAGCGGGTGGTAAATGGAAGCCACACTGCAGTGAGGTCACTTACCTGTAGGAAATAAGTGCATGGTTAGGTAAAACCAGAAGCACTATTTAGGGATTTTCTGTGTAAATGTGTGAATAAATGATAGCAAAGAGTTCGCTAGCAAAACTTTTTGTGTGATATCACCTAGAAAGGGTCGCACGGAAGGAGTAGCAGGTTCTTCTGAGTTTGATTGGTAGCAAAGGGGTTCGCTGGTGAAACTTTGGCCTTAGTATATCCCAGAGGGGATAAGTCTGAAGAAGTAGCAGGTTCCCAAATACTTGCGTGAAGGGTAGACGGAAGGGATCTACTCGTAGTATATGAAGAGTAAACGGAAGGGATTTACTCGTATTGAGTGAAATTGATCTTTTCTTTGAATTAGTCACTCAGGTACAGTGGCAAATGTTTTTACATTGTTGAATAATAAAATCTGCATTTAAAAGTGAAAAGAAATAGGTTTTCGTATTACCATGCAAAGGAGGGAGTCAGTCGCGGTGCTGCGCTGACGTCACTCAGAGCCGCGCTGGTATTGGTTAAGGCAGTGGGCGTGTTAGCTGAGATAGTAATTGGAAGGGAGGGGTGAGTACAGGAGCGTGAGATCTAGTCTCACAGGAAAAGCCGTGCAACTATTGGTTGAATTAATTTAAATTCCAAGTTTTGATTGGTCACTGAAAAATAAGAGACGCGCTAGTATTGGAAGTATTTTGTAAACAATTGTGAATCACCATAAAAGTAAAGATTTTCAAATTATATGTGGCACTTAGATCCAGGATTTTTAGGAAATTGACCGGACAGAAAATATTTGGGTTTTGCAAAAGAACAGATGATAAGAGGTAGACCTTATATCATGTACTGAGGTGAAACAAAAATGTCAATTAAGAATTTCTTTAAAAAGGATAAACCGATTAAGACTAGAGAAGGAATTATCATTCCACCACTGAATACGCCCGCATCATAGATGATGTTTGAAAGAGGCTATCACACCTGTGTGTGGTTAGAAAATTGGGTGGAATACACTAAAAGATGACGGAGTTTTAGCATTCCCAGAACATGGTACCTTTAACGGCAGATTTTTATACAATTTGAGAAATCGCATGAATGAGTTAGATCCCAGACCTAGACTAACGTAGTATGAGGCACTAGACGAATGGGAGATTGAGGCTTTTGAGCGAGACAGACCCAGAAGTGACAGGGGTTTGAGTACGTTTTACCCTAAATTTCCGCTTGAAAATAAAAATAAGCAAATGAAACAATGGAGACGGTCCATGATGATGAAAAATTGTATCCAGTATTTACTCAAGGAAATACGTCAGGGAGTAAAAGTACAGACAAACCAAGGAATCTAATGATTAGCGATAATACAGAAGATGACTATTTGGAGGATTTATTAATGAAAAATCCACCACTATATAATGAGGAACCAAGCACGAGTAATGCTAGTGCTCCGTTTCTGAAACCGCCTTTGAATCCGCAAGTAATACATGAGACTTCATTAGAAAAAATATTACAAGAAAAGGAAAGAGAAGCATTGAATAAACAAAGAAGTGAGTTAATTCAGAAAATATCTTAATTAAATACAAGTCTTGAAGCCCTGACAATACCGGTAAGTATCTGGCCAGTCGTTCCTTTGTACGGAGATAAGCAAGTTAGTCCTAAAACTCCTGTTCTATCTACACCTGTAGCTCAGCCAGGAAAAGAAACATTAATAGTAGATGACCAAGCAAGTGAATGTGAATTGGTAATTTCCCTTATGGATTTACCTATAAGAGAGCCTGAAAGAAGTTCAGTCAGGAAAAGTTCTCCCGGAAGTTCTAGAGAAGTACAGATGGAAACATCATCAGGTATAATGAATGCCACAGTAGTTACCCCAGAGGAAATAGAAAGATGGTCACGAGAAATAGAAAAACCAAAAATCACAGACAAAAGTATTAGACATATTTAAATTAAGAGTCAAATTAGAAGAAATGATTACCGGAAATGTGGGATTAGACAGATTAAATACCTTCAGTGAAGATGAATTATTATTCATATGCAAAAGCATTACTAGAAATACAAGAGTGCTCCATGAGAAATTAATGGATACAGCATCCAACATGGGAATTGACATTGGTAAATCTAAAGTGTTACAGAAACCTTACCGAGCTGAGTTTTCTGACAAAGATTTGGAAAACATGAATGTGTCAGGTAGAAAAGTACAGATTAAGGAGCTCATGTCATTATTGCAAAAATGGGGTGACATAGATAGATGGAAAATCAGGTGGGCAAAGAAAAAGGAAGAGGCTCAAGCAAAACGAACAGCATCCGAATATGTATTAAAAGAAGCCGAAAAAGTGGAAAGGCTGTGTCTCATGAGAGAAGTGCCAGGTGGAGGTTATGTACATGTCCCATGGTCCCGACAGGATATTTAATCATTTACAAATGATTTCCCTAAACTTCGAGAAAAACCTGTAGAGTGGTACAGGCAAGTCGAAAGATTTGTGAACGTTTCAAAGTGCCTCTTAAAAGACTTAAATGGATTATTTGACATTGTTGTTCCTGTAGATTTATGGACTGAATGTAAAACCCTAGAGACCCAAAGACAGGAGCCCCCTCTGAAGAGGTTATGAAGAAATACAACCAAGTAATACTCTACCTCAAGGGAAAAGTACCTGCAAAAGAAACTGATTGGACTAGAATAGACAGAACCACTCAGAATAAAGATGAATCTGTACATGCGTATTATGAACAACTGTTACAAGTGTTCAAACAGTACAGTGGGTTAGAAAACATTGATGTTAAAGACATGACGCATTTCATATATTGGTTTGTGTCTGGATTAAGACCAGAAATTTCTCAATGGATTAAGGATCATAAAATCTGCTGGCAGGCCAAACCGATTGATGAAATCCTTAAATATGCAAAATACTGTGAAGATGAAATAGACAATAAAAGAAAAGAATTAAAAGAAAAGGTAATGTGGGCACAAGTGAAATTAGCAGAGCAACAGGAACTCCAGTTAAGCCAAATGAACAGTAACCAGACACAAGGAGATGGTAATGGAGGTAAGCCTAGAGGAAAATTCAATAGGGAGGATGCTAAGAAAAGGTTTCCTTGTCACGGGTGCGGTAAGTTAGGGCATTGGAAAAACGAGTGTAAGGCTGTACAAAACGGTAATGTCTCCACTAACGATTTGAATTCACAGACGCAGAATGGGGTGCCACAGAAACAGCAACAGCATGTAATACAAAACCAGTTACCACTGGCCCCTATGCCAGATCCCGTGAGCAAGACAAACTACAGTGTGGATACCACAAATTGGGAGGGAAGTGGTAGGAGAGACGCAGCAATGTCACAATTTCTTTTGAGTGACACATTTTTCAGTGAGTATACCTACTGACGGTGCCTGAGAGGGGAGGATGAGGAATGTCTACTTGGCGCATCCTTGCAGTAGATCAGTCAGGTCCATATATTGAAGGAAAAGTTGAGGGAAATGATGTTACCTTTTTATTGGACACTGGCACTACCCGTTCTGCTGTGAGAACAGCTGACGTTCCAAACCTACCCCTCTCGGAAGAAGCGATCCAAGTAGTGGGCGTTTCTAATAAAAAAATGAGTACCCCAGTCACAGAACCGATGGAAGTTAAAATAGGCAATTTTAAAGAAATGCACAGATTTGTTGTGTGCGACTCTAGTCCAGTAAATCTGTTAGGCAGAGACTTGTTGTGTAAAATGAATTGCACAATCTTTTGCTCACCTAGTGGTGTAGAAATTCAGACCCCAGATGAAGGTGGCATTTATAAATGAATGCTGGCAAAACAAGAGACCGAAAATAAAAGGCTGAATAGAAGACATACCAAGTGAGTTACAGCATACAGTGAATCCTGTTGTGTGAGATTTCACTGGAAAAGACGTTGGATTAATGGCAAATGTAGATCCAATAAAAGTGACAGTGAAAGAAGGTGCAGTTTACCCAAATACTCGACAGTACAAAATGAGCCCAGAAATAAAAGCAGGTGTTGCAGCAGAAATAAAGCGTTTGGTTGAAACAGGCATTTTACAAGAAATTATGAGCAGTCCATGTAATTCGCCCATAATTGGCATCAAGAAGCCGAGCAGAAAGTACAGGGTCGTACAGGACCTCCGCAAAATTAATAAGATTGTTGTCCCATGCTGTCCAGTTGTGCCAAATCCTGCAGTGATTCTGTATCAGATACCATGGGAAGCTGAATGGTTTACCGTAATAGATCTGTGTCACGCTTTTTTCTCAATTCCTTTGCACCCAGACAGCAAATTTCTTTTTTCTTTTGAATTCGACAGTCATGTGTACGTCTGAAACCGCGTTCCACAGGGGTATACCGAAAGCCCCTCGATTTTTAATCAGATTTTGAAAAAGTGCCTTGAGTCTTTGGTGCTGCCTGGACAGTCAGTCTTTGTCCAGTACATAGACGACCTTTTGGTGGTGTCTAAAATTCGAAATGACTGTGTTGTGGATACCATTGCTTTGCTAAATCATTTAGCTGAGGGAGGACATAAAGTGTCACCTGAGAAATTACAATTTTGCACCTCGTCAGTGAAATATCTGGGGCACCAGATCGAAAAGGGTGTCAGGAAGGTTACCTCAGAAAGAATCAGAATAATTAAAAACATGCATTTACCTCAAACTTAAAAATAGATCAGAATGTTTCTTGGAGTTGTAGGCTATTGCAGGCAGTGGAATGTGGGATTTGCAGTTCTAGCAAGAGACCCAGTATAATGGGCTGATGAAAGCATGACTGCTATCTTGAAATTACGAGAATGTTTGTGTACAGCTCCAGCATTAGAAATGCCAGATTATTCAAAAGACTTTACACTGTTCTGTGACACTCGAGATAATTGGGCACTTTCAGTTCTGACCCAAATTCATGGTTTAATGAGACGTCTTGTGGCATATTTTTCTTCCACATTGGACCCAGTGGCATCCGCATTGCCAGGATGTCTGAAAGCAGTAGCTGCAACCTGCATGAGCCTTGAGCAAAGTGAGTCCATTATTATGGGACATCCAGTTACAGTCTATGTTCCACATGCAGTTGTGATTTTGTTAACAAGGACCAAGACTCCGTACCTAACTCCTAGTTGGCTGACTAAGTATGAGCGAATTCTTGTAGGTGCAGGAAATGTAACCATTGCTAGGTGTAATATTTTAAACCCAGCAACCCTGCTACCTGACTCACACTTTGCAGAAGTGAGGCGAGAAGTCGAACATGATTGTATCGACTTGACTGAATACAGTACAAAACCACGTCCAGATATAAGAGAATAGCCATTAATAAATTCTGAATATGAGCTATTTGTAGATGGCTCATGCATTAGACATGAGGAAGGAGGTCTAAGTATTGCCTATGCCGTGTGTACATTGGGAGGTCCAGTTGAAGCATCCTATTTACCTGGAGTCAAGTCTGCACAAGTAGCCGAATTGGTTGCATTGACCAAAGCTTGCGAATTTGGGAAAAATTGGAAAGTATGATTACGGGGTTGTGCATGACTTTGGCCAACTTTGGATGCAGAGGGAGTTTCTGACATCTTCAGGCACTCCCATTAAAAATGGTCAATATGTAAAGGATCTGTTTGAAGCAATTCAATTGCCAAAAGAAGTGGCTGTGGTCAAGTGTGCTGTTCACCAATCTGGAAATGACAAAGTGACAGCTGGTAACCGATATGCTGACCAGTTAGCCCAACATTGTGCAAATATAAAATGGTTGTAAACAAGAAAATTGAAACGGGTGGAAACAGCTGCCAACTTATGTTGCTTGATGGTGTGAGAACGTGGGAGGAAGTGAGAGATTTGCAGAATGAGGCAGAACCAAAGGAAAGGGAAGAGTGGAGGAAAATAGGTTGTCAGAGAAGGGTTGAGGATGGTGTCATTATTTACCTTGATGGTAGGCCTGTGTTACCAAACTGTATGCTTGCTCCTATGGCTAGGATGTACCACGGAGATTCACATTTGGTTCGGGATGCCATGATACGACTGTTTAGACAGTCATGGTTCAATGCGAAATTCAGGAACATAGCAGATCACTTTGCCAGAGGTATTTAATTTGTCAACAAATGAATCATGGAAAGAAAACTGTAGTGGTACCAGGAAAGATTGGTAAGGCAGAAGGTTCCTTCATACGATTACAGATTGATTTCATTCAGTTACCCCCTTGTACAGGCCTAAAATACATTCTTGTCATTGTCTGCCTGTTTTCCAAATGGGTGGAAGCCTACCCCACCAAGAAAAATTATAACATCACTGTAGCCAAACTCTTACTCAGGGAACTCATCCCTAGGTTCGGTTTTCCAGTAACTATTGAATCAGACCGAGGAAAACATTTTAATAGTGAAATAATTGGTCTAATCTGTGAAGCATTCAAAATTAAGCAAAAGCTGCACTGTGCATACCGCCCAAAGGCTTCTGGAGTGGTAGAACAACTGAATGGCACAATCAAATCAAGATTGGGAAAAATGTATGAATCTACCCGATTAGAGTGGCCAGATGCCTTACCTCTTGTTCTGATGGGACTCAGAAGTATTCCATATCAAAACACAGGGTTGAGTCATCATGAGATACTCATGGGAAGAGCAATGAGGCAGGTATGGGTGCCAGGACACAAGCTGATAAATATATCAGATGACTTAGTACTGGAGTACTGCAAAGAACTCGCTGACCAAGTGCGTTTTATCTCTCTCTCGCCAGACAAGCAACTCCAGCACATGATCTGAACCCAGGTGATTGAGTAGTGTTAAAGAAACACACTCGGAAATCTTGCCTAGCACCAAGGTGGGGGAAGACCACGTCAAGTAATTTTGGTAACCACCACAGCTGTAAAGTACGCAGGAGTTCCACACTGGATTCATGCCAGTCACACGAAAAGAGTGACTGAACCTGATGAAAACGAAGCTGAAGGTTGTGCAGCTGAGTGGTCTCAAAACATCGATCCTGAAGTAGCTGAAGAGGAACAACCGAGCACCAGTCGGGAGGATTGGATTCCAGTAGTCGGCATACCTGCAGAATATGTGAGAACCAGAACATCTAGATAGAGTGATAGTGAGGATGAGATAGGTTTAGAAGAACGTACTCAGGTTACAGAAATCCAAGTCAGTAGTAACACTGAGGAGGATCAGATAAGGAAAGATCAAAATACTCAGACAATTGACACCTTACTATGAACTTCTGAGTCTGATGAGGGACAGACAGGTATTAGGACGGAAGCTCAGGCAGAAGAAAATCAAGAGTTCGAAGAGCCCAAACAAGACCAGATAGGTGTAGAAAAATGTGTTCAGGAAGAAGGCGGCGAATCAAATCAAAGTCAAATTCAGCAAACACCTGAACAAGGCCAGATTAGTAGCCAGACAGAAGAAACAGAGATAAGACCTGGACCTAGTCAGATAGAGAGGGATACAGAGGACAGCATTGAAATAGATGTGCCACAACTGAATGAAAATAAAAGAACATTTGAAGAAGCACAGAGCACAGTGCCAGCTAAAAGACTCAGAAAAGGAGACAAGTGGCCTAGGTTTGTTAAAAGACTGACATTTCGCCTTAAAACACTAAATGAAGAACCAGAACAAGTAAACAAAATATCAAGTCAAGCTGGACCATCCACAGTACAACCCAGGAGGAGAAGTCCACGTTTGAAAAGACTGAATTATAAAATCAGAGGCCCTGAGTGGAATTACGTCATCCTTAAAGATTTCGAAAATTTAGAAATAAGTGACGAAAGTGATGACGAATTAATTGCTGAGCAAACTGACGAAGAAGTGAGACCAACTTGAGATACACAGGTTAAAAGACTATGTAAGAGTTACAAGGAGGGGTTGAGTCTCCTTAGTCAGAAATGGCTGATCATAATGTTAATGGAAGACCGAAAAGAAACTGTTTAAAAACATGCTGTTGAATATGCACATGTAGTGTAGTGATAGTACTCATAGTATGGTTAGGACTGACAGTAGCTATTCCGTATATAATGAGTAGAGACTTAAAGAATGACACTAACATACATGAGAAGGTAGATGCACCAGAAAAGATAGATATACATGAAAAGGCACTTAGTATCAGACAATAGAAAACAGATTTAGAAGCATCAGATGAGGAAGGATTACATTATTGTAGAATGAAAAATAGAACACACTTGAATGTATTTGCTAACCTATTAATAGACTATGTAGAAGCTATGGAGATAAGTGACTGTTATGTTTGTATGAAATTACCGACGTCTGTAGCTGAGGGTTTTACTTACCATCATTTACCTCTGACCTATGGAATTTCATGTAGTATTTTAGCTACTTTATTTTATAAGAAAGGACCTTTACAGTATTACTATTCTAACTCAGATGTGATTTTTTCCGAACTCCCTATACGTAGTAACCTGAATCCTGTACATACCAAAAGTGATGTAACACGTTACATGGGTGAATATTTTCTAACAATAGGTACTATAGATAAAGCTGAAGCACACAAAAACAATTTAACATGCATTTTACATGAAAAGGAGAAAATATTTTTGAATTTAGATGAGAAAATGATACAGGATTTCCAAAGAAAAGCCAAAGAGCAAAAGAATAGGGTTCCTAAATGGGCTGAGAATGATGTGGGGTTTACCTCAAATGGCAAAACTCATGCTGCTATATTGCTGGATTTTGAAAAGAAAGGGAAACTCTGTCTCCACAGGGAGAGAACAAGTTATTATAACAATATATTAATTGGTTCCAGTGAATGCAAACACAATTATAAGGTAATTGGGGGTTGGGGATTCAAAGATGGAACTGAACCGGTGTTTCCTGGAATTTATTATATGTGTGGGAGCAAAGCCTATTTTAAATTGCCTGACCATTGGTATGGGCGCTGCTATTTTGGAATAGTGTTCCCAAAGGTATATCATGTAAATAAAATCACTGGAAGCAATGAAGAAACTAATGGATTAATTAGAAGTAAAAGAGCTAGTTTTGCTGAAATTGTAGGTGATATATTTAGTGCATTGATGCCTACAGTGGGAGTGGTTCTGAATACTCAAAGAATTTGCAAATTGTCAACAGTGGTGGATCGATTATCGACTGACACTGCTGAAGGATTTTTGATGATCAATACCGAATTGGTTGCGATCAGATCAATGGTTATACAAAATCGACTTGCTCTTGACACCTTGTTGGCAAAAGAGGGTGGAGTCTGTAGAATGTTGAAAGCGCAACATTGTTGCACTTACATACCAGACAAAAGTGTTGAAATTAAAGGGTATGTAAGGAATATTACACATTTGGAAAGAGAACTCAAACCACTGGAGGTTCATAGTGCATGGAAGAGACTTACAGATGATCTTTCCTCTATAGGTAGTTGGCTTTCTAATGTAGGAAAAAAGTTTTGTGGGTAAATTACTGATGCCAATGGTGGGAATAGCTTTACTGATTTTAGGGATAATGATTTGTTGCAAGTGTCGTAAACACAGGAAAATATACACAGTAAATAAAAGATGGAAAAATATACAATTAGATGAAATGGAATTAGAAGAAATGAATAATCAAAAGAAACCAAACAGAAAATTTGAAGAAATTGAGCTGGGTGAATTGTGAAAGTTGGCATCTGTTTCATTAATTGGTGATGATATAAAATATCATCAAAGAGGGGATTGATGGAGCAAGGTTGTGCAGGTAAAGCGACTTGCTCGAAATCAACCCCCTCTAATAACTTGTAACGTACTAACTAACATGTTTTGTGAACTAAAAATTGCTTTACACGACATATTGGGTATCCGAGTGAAGCTTGCCTATGTGTTTTACTAACTGTAATCCGCTTGCATTAACATGGCCGCTGCTACGCGGGGTTTTCTATTGCGCATGCATCAGTCACACTCACGTGTCATGACGTACTCTCTGCTTTGGTGGGAAAGTTTTGCTTCTGCGCACTAGAACTAAGATGGCTGTTCTGTGTCCTCACATGCAAGAACCTTGCACAGCTGCTTTTGCTAAGCTGTTCGTTCTGCCTAATCACAAATGCAATAGTTAAAATAAAGTAATGGGAATAGAATAGTGATAAATGGTATGCAGTGCATTCATTTATTCTTGGTTTTAACACTGTTTCTTTTCTACTTTGCTATTAGCTCGTGTCTGGACCGGTGATAAATCTGTAACTCCATTTTGGAACCCACACCGCACAAGCGCACCAGAAAGCAGAAACGCACCAGTCATGGCATTGAATGAGTGCCAAGGACAGTCTCAACCAAGATGCGCCTGAGAAAGTCTCCTTATGAACTCTCGAGAGGATGACCAACTGTACAAATGTTAATACATTGTATTTGTTATTAAATCACCCATTGTTGGGTGGATAAAGATGCATGGGAAAGTAAAACTGATGGGCTCAAACGCAAATTTAAATATCCTAAGGGAAAAGTTTAATTTTAGTATGGTGTGATGACCTCTCCTCTTCTTTTGTCCAATCAAAATTGGGGATTCTTACACTTGCAACATTGGGGGGTGGTACACTGTCCTGGAAAATGGTATAACTAGAGTAGGCTTAGCTAGTTAATTTGTCCGACTTGTCCGAATAGCTAACCTGTCACTGACCCAACGCACTCAATAGGTGATCGAGACCAGAGGTGCTGGCGAAGCACTGTCAGAAGGTTCGATAACCCAATCTGGGTTCTGGGAGCAGGGGTGCTGGCGGAGCACTCTGTCGGAGAATTCGATAGCCCAATCAGGGTTTGACTGTTAGCTGCAGTGAGGGTTGTAGCGCTGGCGTATCAACTTTAACTGTTGTACCTGTCCTGATTTCTGGTCGGCACCTGTTGTCTCGCTGGCACTTGCACTTTCGGGGTTCCGTCTTTTACTGACCCATGGCCAGGGTTGGTCTTCACACCAATCTAGGTAAATATTAAATGTGGGTTTGTCATTGTATTGTTTCCTTCTCTCTACCCTCCCTCATGTCAAATGCGTAAAGACTGTCTTATTAAATCTTTGCATATTCTCACTTTAATCATTATCTTCTAAATTGAGAAATGCTTAACGTTTAATGCTTGGATCATGACATTTAAGAATTTTAGATAAAGAGTTTAAACCTTTCCCGAGTCTGTGGTTATTATATGAGTGCAAATGTTATTTTTATCTACCTAATATTCTAACACCTTGATCCCTTAGGACTTTAGGTACCGGTGACGTGGAATGGTAAGTCAAGGTTTAGAGGTCTAAAGTCCTAAATGAATAAAATACACTGGTAGTAGAGCGAACGTTACCTGATTAAATTGCGATTATTGATTATGGGCCCAGGTGAGTATGGTAAAAGACTAGTTGGGTGACCTGCGCGCTCTATGAAAGTAATGGAAAAAAGACCCTCAAGTTGTAAACCACTAATTTTACTTTCAGACCACAAGGGTAAGAGCCCAGCAGATTAGAGCAATGCCACAGAGCTCCTCACTGCCATAAGAATGGTGTCAATATTTGTACAAAGTGAGAAATACAGTTGTTTGAGCAGCAACTTTTTTCTCCAGAACCCGTAGTGGTCACATGCACATTACCAGTGCAGAGATTCTCAAGACGTTGTAATACTTCTCCTGGCCAAGCCCCTGTGCTCATTTCTCCCCTCTGTTCCTTGAAAGTGGCCCATCACGGAGGCTAATTTCATGTCTCAACCAATTTGGCCATTAAGATTGCCATTTTGTCAGTTCAGAGTTGGCAAAATACCAGCATCTCGCTGCAGTCCACACTGTTTGCATGTAGCGGGCTCTCTCACTGGTGCTACTAGGTCACCACCTACAGATACTTGGAGACATTCTTTGAAGAGTGGCTGGAGTTAGACAGGCCATATTCATAAATAGATAACCAGCCAATGAATCCTTCTGCTTTTGATAACTGGTTACCATCCTTGTCAATATCCCTGATGACTCTAAAAACATATTTTTTTTCGGTCCAACTAAATCAGGTCCCAGCTGTCAGTAACTGCATGCACGAGTAGTCCGTACCACAGGGATTGGCTAGTTCTCTGACTAAAGCCCTCCCTTATGGTGGCTCCACAGATATCCATGAGCTGGAGCTAAGCTTGGTGATTCTTGAGCAGACAGGTCCACCACTATGACTTGCTGAAGCCTATGAGGATAATGGGGTGGGGAGAGTTGTCTTCTTACAGCGAGATTGATACCCGATGCCCTAAAAGCCAACTCAACACTGACTGGCACAGCACACATTAGCTGACGCTACGCAGAGCTCACCAGAAGTGCCTTTCCCTCTTCTCTATAGGGCCAGTCAGAAGTGAGGTGTAATTCCAGACAGTGCTGGAAAAGGTGTTTACATCTAAACTGGGAATGACAAGAAATGTAAAAATGCAGCATTCCCACTTTTCTCCATTACGATATCGAGAAGCTGGTGAAAGTACCAAATGGGGAAAGACCAAAAATGCAGAGCCACCATGTGAATCAAGTGCAGTATTGTCAATTCCAACAGTAATCTCTCATTTCTGAGGGGGTTCCTCAGGGACAACGTTACAATACTGCGGTTTAACTAACTTCTCAAATTACAGATGCTTTTTTATTAGTCATTTTGGAAGCAGAAACAGGAATGTGGCATTCCCAAAATCCTTGTAATGGTGTCCTAAAGGAGTTCAGGAGCTTTCTGTCCCAGTGCCGCACTGGTCACATCTAGTAGCCGAGATCTCCAAAACCCGTCAGCGGTAGAGAGTTGAACACTCCCTCCTGCTCCCCACCCTGACCATCAGTATGAGTTAGCGAGTAGATGTGGAAGGCATCTCAACACCAGTGTAGGAACACTAAAACCTAGCCACAGGATTTGGGTTTATGGAAGGCCATCTGTGCTCAAGACAGGGCCAGCAGGACAGACCGGGCCTCACAAAACGTAATCATTCCAAGACCTGTCCCTAGAGAGGCCAAATCAAGACCATCCATTAACCATGACCAAGGTCATTTAGAAAGAATACTTGGTAAAAGGAAACATCCTAAGTCAGTGTATTCTACCCCGGCTTAGACTCATGAGCACAGAGGAAAGGGAACGATTCTTTCTAAGCTTTGCTCTTTAATGCTCAGCTTTTTACATTTTGCAAAGGTTACAAGATAGTTATTTTGCAAAAATCATTGTTTTGGAAGAACAGCAGGTATGACCACACGCTAATTACTGCAGGTGCGTGTATACTCGGGGCGGCTACTCCGCTAAGGCGGAGGAATGTCGCCCCACTGCTCTTTGAGCAGGAAAAATAAAATGATAGTGGTGCTACAGGGGGAGAAGTGGTCTGCACACTCCAGGTGTGCATGACTGCTTGGCCAGCCGTCTCGGGCTTGCCAAACAGTCCAGCGCACTTTGCATGTTCCCCACCAGGCTGCATTACACAGCCTGGTGGGGAACATGCCCAGGCCCCCAGTCCCCATTTGAGCACCGATCCACGGAGCTCAGACCAATCACAATGCTGCATTCCAGCATTGTGATTGGCTATGGGAAGCCTGGGTGCTTCCTGGTTTTGAGACTTGCCGGAGAAGTGAAGGAGAGACGCAGCCGGTGGAAGATGTAAGTGGTATTTTTTGTTTTGTCCCGCCGCCTCTCCACCCTCATTTGCTGCCAGCCGCTACTGGTGTAAACGAGATAGAAAATGTTTCTCACTGGCCTTTCCTTGTTTGCCATTATTAAATATTGCAATAGAAGCACGAGTTTCTAGGGCCGGACTGGGTAACCAGAAGCAGCCCTGGCAAAAATGCTCAAACCAGCTCTGCTCTCGTTGTCTCCTCGGGCAATCTCTCTCTTTCCATTCATCCGTTCTCTCTTTCCCCTTCTTACCTCTCTCCCTTCTCCCTCTCTGATCACGTCCCTCTGCCTTGCCCCTTCTTCTCTCCCTCCCTCTCTTTCTCTCTCTCTCTTGAAGCTTCCCTTGCCTACTGAAATTAACCTCTGGGAGCTGGGGAAAGTGACAGAGGCTCCAGGAGCTGCCCTGGTCTTTAATCTCCAACCTCCAAGGGCTCAAGCCCAGGGGGGAAATGCCCAGTGGAATAAGAGACCTGTCTGGCCCTGCATGTTGCACTTGATTTAAATATTTCTGAACTATAATTTGGTATGGCATTATTTTGAAAGTACGCAGACGCCTGGCTGGACCTCAGATATCTCAAATTAAAAAAAGACGCCTGCACCTCCTTATTGGCGCCAAGCAGGGCACTGCAAAATTCAGCCTCAAGGGCATGTTGAGGGTTCCCACCAAATGTCTACCATTCAGGCAGGAATTACGGGGTGCAGTGCCAAGGAAGAGATGAACAAGGCAGCCCATTTAAAGTTTGATTATTTTATGTCTGCTTCGAAGGCAAGAGAATACTTGATGCACAGTGCAAAGGACTGACAGTGCCAGCTTTTCATTGGGTGTGCACGGGCTGGCAGACCCTGGGTTCCGCAAAAGCAGGGACAGTCGCAGAGTAAATGCCCAGGGCCGGACTGAGAACCAAAACCGGCCCTGGCAAAGTGCTCGGCCGGCCCCGTGGGGGTGCGACTGAGCTCTTTGCAGGGGCCGGTTTTCGGACGATTTTGTTACAGGGCTGATTTTGCAGCTAACGGACCTGTAACAAAAACGGCCCCCAGGGCCCAAAGCCGGCCCCCACCCTTGCGGTGCACCGGGGGATTGCCCGGCGCCCGCAACGGCCAGTCCGGGCCTGTAAATCCCCACTTCAAAAGATTACAGCCCGGCTTTAATCAGGGGTTCAAGCTTCCATTTAAAGAACAGAAGGACGAGGACCCAGACCAGCGCCCAGAAAGAAACCCAGACATCCAGGGGAGGGAGAGGAAATATTGCCATCCACGTCAGCAATGCTGGGATGTTGTATAAACAGGCATGACATTTCAAGAGGACTGTAAGACTTCTATTTCCCAGACCACAAGGGGATTCCACCTTCTGGGAGCAAGCTGTTCGGGTACCAAATACAGTCAACTCTATAAGGGCCATATGTATGAACACATTTTCCCATAGACACAGAATGGGTAAAAGCCTTTAATACATCTGGCCCTAAGTCTTCCGAACCACTGGCTTTTGCAGTAGTGCAAAGCTAGCCATGGGAGACCTGCAAGAGGTAACGCAGACTGTCATTAGTTGATGCAGGAAGCTTTTTTTATGATGAGAATAATAAAATAATGTATTTTATATTATGGTTGCTTCTTCGGTTGTAGCACTGTAAATAATGTGTAACTGCAGCCGAACTCACTTAGTCGCAATGTATCAACCTCATGGAATAAGGAGGTAGCTAGTAACATAGCTCAGTGTACTAATGCATCTATTCTAGAACTCAATGGGTAGCGTAAAGGGCGCAGATTCCAATGTGGGCAGGTCAACCCAGCCTTTCACCCTTCTATGGCTGATATAAGTAGAACCATGGAGTTGTGTAATAATCCACATCTGTTTCAGCACTTAAGAGACCTAACAAGTGGCAGAATGTGTTCCATAATGGTATTAATTATTAAGGCTGAGGGGGCAAACTTCCCGTGTAGTCATGGTGCCACGCTGCACCCGCAATCCTACATGAAAAGTGTCAAGTGCTTGTTAGGGAATATCCAAATTAGAAGGAAAAAGTCAGGCAGAAAAAAACTCCTTGGTAATAACCGGGAATGTTGATTGAAGAATTAAGAATGAAGATGGTAAGCAAGGCACCAACACAAAAGGCCACTAGTGCACTTTCCAGTGGTCGGGGGGTTTCAGAGAGGAAAAAGACCGGAGTATGTCCTCCCTGGGAAATATGTTTCACAAAAAATACTCCAATCAGACTAGATCATGACAAGGTGTCAGGTAGTGTGTAATATGAGGATAAATTACACTATATGTGGTAGTGAGGATTGGGCACTTACCCACTTAAGGTATGAGGGTCATGCAAGTCATGTCCGTGTGTTGGGGGAAAGACACTTGTTCTTTTTAGTTACCCACACACACCCTAGTGGTGTCATGCTTCATCATCGGGTCACTTCGACCCTTAGAAGTCGAGGTGGGCTCAATCACAGTGTTGGGTAGCTCTTCAGATAGATGAAAGACAGGGGACTTAAAGATAAAAAACCTCAATCAGACCCCCGGTTTCCCTTTATCCTTGGGTCTGGTTGGGTCAAAAAAAATTCTAAAAAACTGGTCTTTTTTGGATTTTAATGGTCCTAAGACCCTAGTGCCGACATGTTTCAGTCCAGAAGGGCCAAAAAGGTCCAGGACTATCTTCAGGGTGGTAGGTGAATCCCCCTCTATGTGTACGGAATTGAAGGAAGGAGGTCCCTATCCTTATCGTGTGGCGAGGGAAGAGTAGCTTCTCCTCGTGTGTGTTAAAATGTCTCTGTATTGCCAGGCTCCATCTGTGGGGCAAAAATCACAAGGGGACAAAATTATAAACATACTGTGTATATAACTATAAGTGCTTAATCCATGATAGTGCATGCTACATTCAGTGTGCATGCCATAATAGTGGCGAAATTGCCCCACATCGCGTTGTGACAGGCTTCCAAAAGGCTGAGGGGGCAACCTTCCCATGTAGTCATGGTGCCACGCTGCACCCACAATCATACATGAAAAGTGTCAAGTGCTTGTTAGGGAACATCCAAATTAGAAGGAAAAAGTCAGGCAGAAAAAAACTCCTTGGTAATAACCGGGAATGTTGATTGAAGAATTAAGAATGAAGATGGTAAGCAAGGTACTAAACCACTCTAAAGAGTTTACAGAAGGTCCGGCAAAAGAGGTCCAGGAATTCAAGGCAAAAATCAGGACCAAAAAATAGAATGGAAGGGAAATTAAAATAGGGCTTTGAATGCATTGTAGAGGGGTAAAGGTGCCTTCAAGGGATATAGTTTGAATGAATTGTAAATTATAATTAGTTAAAGAAGGAGAAGTCAATCATCCTAAAGTGTAACTAATACATCAGAGTTGAATAGATCAAAACCATGAGATCACATATAACAAATTGGAACACATACACAACATATAAACAACAAAACAAAAAGGTGTATATTAAAAAATGAATTTTATCAAAAGTTTTTTTTAAAAATGATTCAACAAAGCAGAAAGTAGGAAATGCAGGTACACAGAAATTAATGTCAAATTAATATGTGTCACAGCAAAACCTAGAAAACCATCTATCCCAAATCAAGATGAATTAAACATTGCAGGGATAAGATGATAGTGTCGACGTTTCGGTCTCTTAAAGCACAGTTTCCGAGACCATCCTCAGGACTGGTGTCAC
This sequence comes from Lissotriton helveticus, assembly GCF_964261635.1. Taxonomy (NCBI): domain Eukaryota; kingdom Metazoa; phylum Chordata; class Amphibia; order Caudata; family Salamandridae; genus Lissotriton; species Lissotriton helveticus. The sequence continues at coordinate 1,571,409,913 of NC_136069.1, read as the reverse complement.
TTATATACTGCTAAGAACTGCGGTGTAATCTGAAACATAAATGTTTACAGTTATACATCCATCATAATTCACAAAAAGTCATACACCTAGGTGACAAACTACATATAAAACTAAGTGACTGATCTTGCTACTGCAGACATATTACTAATATTTACAAAAAACATAGACAAAAAGACATTCATACAATTTCAACAAAACATAGATGAAACCCTATTTTTCAAACTACTTGAAAATAGCTGTTGGATCTGCACAAAACGATATCATTTACAAGTACTTATGTGCAAGAGCAGGTTTGAAGAATATTTGTCCACATAACCTTAATCAAAAAGAACATAGGCGACCAACTCAAATTTTAAATGGCTCATTACATCTTCAGTGGTCTAATTGACTTAAATCAAATTCATATTTAATTCAGCTTTTTTTACATATTTAGTCCTGTGTTGGTGACAACATATATCATTGTCACTTGAGCTTCACACAGGGTTCCAAACACTGCTCAAAGCAATTCTCAACAATAAAGTACTGATTGAGTTACCTAAACATCAACCACCACTTACAACTTATCTTAATCTAAATCATTACAGCACATATATGTGCCTAATGCACTCGATTTGACACAAAAAGTTAAGTGCACACGGTTGCTATACCAACATACCAAGAACAAGAATATTGTGAATGTCACGATGGAGCTTGGCAGAAAGGATCCTCGATCGAGCGATGGACCTAAATGTAACAAAACTCAGTTTTTTCCGTGTATTTCCTAGACACTGTCAATATTTTAAATTAACCTGGATTAAAGATTACCTATTGGTGCGTTAATTGCGCACTTCCTGTTGGTGCTCTCACGCTACTGAGAGCGTGAGCGAGGGACGAACTGGGTGCTAGTCCGGTAGGTCTTAGTGTACACCACTAAAAAGAAACGAGAGACCAGTCGATAGAGGTCTAACAAGCATTTCCTAATATTAAGGGCATTTACCACATAAGATATCATAACGCACCTTTAGTTTAGGAGAAATAGACTTGGGGGTGACACGGTCTCTTCGCATCAAAGGATTGTTTACAACGATGTAGTTTTAGCCTATAACAAAAGATATATAAATGATATACTGGTGGCACGAGTGAGTTTAGCCAAATAGCGCCGTGCATATAGAAGGGGAATTTACCTTTTGCACTGTAGCAATATCCTGAAATTGTAGATATATAAGGACTGCTCGGCTCAGTTAGTAGGCAGATCCTGAGGTGAAAGGGAAAATAACTATCAGCAAAAGTGCCTAAGATTAAGGCTGAGCTGGCTGTATGCAGACGCTCACTAGGCTCGATTAAACTTACCGCTAGTGTCTGTGTACATCGAAATCAATCTGACGAACCGCAAGGATGAGGCAGAGTCATTGAATACCTCCAGCGGTCTCATTTAAAGCGCTGTTTGGAGCGCGAAACAGGACTTGACTTCCTTTCTGACTGACCGCGATTTTGGTCGCCATCTTTGAGTGGTTAATATTAAATAGGCACTAGTCAGCATTCATATCTAACTATACAAATGGGCGGCTAGCGTCTTATGTAATTTATCACATTTTACAGATTATGGCAGGAAACCAAGCAATTTAGGAACCGCTACTCTGTACAATCTATTTATGGGACATCTATTGTGTATTAATCAAAGCATAATTAGTTAGTGATGAGTGGGCATGAGACAGGTCTTGATGTTGGTAGAGCATCCGTGACACTTATATTATTTACATGTTGGAACAGATGAAGATAAGTTACACAATATAAAAGAAAAAACGAAATTGACCATACAGAAATTATTAAAGGCAGAGTGAGATGACTGGAAGAGCTGGTCTTACAACTATGTAGATAGACTATAGCTCAGGCAAGACACGCCAAGGCATGCCACTCAGTTGCGGAGTTAAGGCCTCTTTTAACTGTATCAGTGATGCAGATTAATTTACCCTCTCTCAATGAGAGGATCCTGTCCACATTATTTTGTCGTATGTTAGGTCGAATAACTTCAAGCACCCACCACAGCATGTCTGTCTCTTTATGGCCCAATTGTTGATAGTGTTCAACCAGTGGGGCATTCTCTTTTTTGCAACGGATTCGCGACTGGTGTTGCAAAATACGCTTTTTGATTGGTTGTATAGTTTTGCCCAAATAGTGTAATGAGCACGGACATTGAATGCAATACACCACATTTGTGGTATTGCAATTCGAAAAATGCTTAGCTGTAAACTTCATGCCATTAATTGTGGAAGTTTTCACAGTCTTGGTGGTCGCACAAGCAGCACAATTGTTGCATCTATGATGGCCAATTAATGGAATTAATTGCCTCATATTTTCAACGATGTTGTCTTGAGGGGTATTATCATATGCATGGATCAATCTATCCTGCAAATTTGTGCCCCGTTTAAAGGCAAATAGCGGTTTTTGTGCAAATTCAGGTAGCGAGTGAAGTAAATTCCATTGTCTGGACACAATTTTTTTAATTGCATTTGAAGATGTCCCAAATGTAGAGACACAAACAATGCTAGGTTTGCTTGGGCGTTTGTTAACAGTTAGCAAAGCCTCTCGGTCATTATACCAAGCCCTTTTCATTGACTTTCTTAGGAGTCTTGAAGGGTAGCCACGCATTTGTAACTTATCCTTCAGTTTTCTGGCCTCGCAAAAGTAGTCATCTTTATATGTACAATTTCGTCGAAGACGAAGAAATTGTCCAAACGGCAGTCCGTCTTTTAATGCTTGCGGGTGGTGACTGGTATAACGCAAGAGGGTGTTTCTTGCTGTTTGTTTGGTGAATAAAGTGGTGTATAAATGGTTATTGGAGTCAACTTTAATTGTGATGTCAAGAAATGGCATTTCTTCAGTATGATGTTCCAATGTAAACTGTAAATTAACATTTCTCGAGTTAAGCCAAACATGAAAGTCATGTAGTTGGTTGGCGGATCCTTTCCAAACCATAAAAACGTCATCAATATAACGTAGCCACTTCAAAATATTCGCAGCCAATGGATTGGATAGGTGCCAGATATGTTGATCTTCAAACGCAGCAACATAAATGTTCGCTATGTCTGGGGCAAAAATGGCGCCCATAGCTACTCCTTTACGTTGTAAATAAAAGGAGTTTTGATAAAGAAAAAAGTTCTCACACAAAGGGATTCTGATACATTCTAGAATAAAAGATGTTGGAACAGAATGCGGTCGTGATCTCGATTCCAAAAGAGTATTCAAGATATCTAGTATTTCAGTTTGAGGAATATTTGTGTACAAACTTTCTATGTCCATAGAAAGAAGTATATTCGTTGTGGGGTCAAATTGGAAGTTCTCTACTTCATTGATGACTGTAGTTGTGTCCCTGATGTATGAAGGCCGTTCAATGGCGAAGGGTCTAATGAACACATCTGCATAAGTAGCAACGACCGCATTCTGTTCCAACATCTTTTATTCTAGAATGTATCAGAATCCCTTTGTGTGAGAACTTTTTTCTTTATCAAAACTCCTTTTATTTACAACGTAAAGGAGTAGCTATGGGCGCCATTTTTGCCCCAGACATAGCGAACATTTATGTTGCTGCGTTTGAAGATCAACATATCTGGCACCTATCCAATCCATTCGCTGCGAATATTTTGAAGTGGCTACTTTATATTGATGACGTTTTTATGGTTTGGAAAGGATCCGCCAACCAACTACATGACTTTCATGTTTGGCTTAACTCGAGAAATGTTAATTTACAGTTTACATTGGAACATCATACTGAAGAAATGCCATTTCTTGACATCACAATTAAAGTTGACTCCAATAACCATTTATACACCACTTTATTCACCAAAAAAACAGCAAGAAACACCCTCTTGCGTTATACCAGTCACCACCCGCAAGCATTAAAAGACGGACTGCCGTTTGGACAATTTCTTCGTCTTCGACGAAATTGTACATATAAAGATGACTACTTTTGCGAGGCCAGAAAACTGAAGGATAAGTTACAAATGCGTGGCTACCCTTCAAGACTCCTAAGAAAGTCAATGAAAAGGGCTTGGTATAATGACCGAGAGGCTTTGCTAACTGTTAACAAACGCCCAAGCAAACCTAGCATTGTTTGTGTCTCTACATTTGGGACATCTTCAAATGCAATTAAAAAAATTGTGTCCAGACAATGGAATTTACTTCACTCGCTACCTGAATTTGCACAAAAACCGCTATTTGCCTTTAAACGGGGCACAAATTTGCAGGATAGATTGATCCATGCATATGATAATACCCCTCAAGACAACATCGTTGAAAATATGAGGCAATTAATTCCATTAATTGGCCATCATAGATGCAACAATTGTGCTGCTTGTGCGACCACCAAGACTGTGAAAACTTCCACAATTAATGGCATGAAGTTTACAGCTAAGCATTTTTCGAATTGCAATACCACAAATGTGGTGTATTGCATTCAATGTCCGTGCTCATTACACTATTTGGGCAAAACTATACAACCAATCAAAAAGCGTATTTTGCAACACCAGTCGCGAATCCGTTGCAAAAAAGAGAATGCCCCATTGGTTGAACACTATCAACAATTGGGCCATAAAGAGACAGACATGCTGTGGTGGGTGCTTGAAGTTATTCGACCTAACATACGACAAAATAATGTGGACAGGATCCTCTCATTGAGAGAGGGTAAATTAATCTGCATCACTGATACAGTTAAAAGAGGCCTTAACTCCGCAACTGAGTGGCATGCCTTGGCGTGTCTTGCCTGAGCTATAGTCTATCTACATAGTTGTAAGACCAGCTCTTCCAGTCATCTCACTCTGCCTTTAATAATTTCTGTATGGTCAATTTCGTTTTTTCTTTTATATTGTGTAACTTATCTTCATCTGTTCCAACATGTAAATAATATAAGTGTCACGGATGCTCTACCAACATCAAGACCTGTCTCATGCCCACTCATCACTAACTAATTATGCTTTGATTAATACACAATAGATGTCCCATAAATAGATTGTACAGAGTAGCGGTTCCTAAATTGCTTGGTTTCCTGCCATAATCTGTAAAATGTGATAAATTACATAAGACGCTAGCCGCCCATTTGTATAGTTAGATATGAATGCTAACTAGTGCCTATTTAATATTAACCACTCAAAGATGGCGACCAAAATCGCGGTCAGTCAGAAAGGAAGTCAAGTCCTGTTTCTCGCTCCAAACAGCGCTTTAAATGAGACCGCTGGAGGTATTCAATGACTCTGCCTCATCCTTGCGGTTCGTCAGATTGATTTCGACGTACACAGACACTAGCGGTAAGTTTAATCGAGCCTAGTGAGCGTCTGCATACAGCCAGCTCAGCCTTAATCTTAGGCACTTTTGCTGATAGTTATTTTCCCTTTCACCTCAGGATCTGCCTACTAACTGAGCCGAGCAGTCCTTATATATCTACAATTTCAGGATATTGCTACAGTGCAAAAGGTAAATTCCCCTTCTATATGCACGGCGCTATTTGGCTAAACTCACTCGTGCCACTAGTATATCATTTATATATCTTTTGTTATAGGCTAAAACTACATCGTTGTAAACAATCCTTTGATGCGAAGAGACCGTGTCACCCCAAGTCTATTTCTCCTAAACTAAAGGTGCGTTATGATATCTTATGTGGTAAATGCCCTTAATATTAGGAAATGCTTGTTAGACCTCTATCGACTGGTCTCTCGTTTCTTTTTAGTGGTGTACACTAAGACCTACCGGACTAGCACCCAGTTCGTCCCTCGCTCACGCTCTCAGTAGCGTGAGAGCACCAACAGGAAGCGCGCAATTAACGCACCAATAGGTAATCTTTAATCCAGGTTAATTTAAAATATTGACAGTGTCTAGGAAATACACGGAAAAAGCTGAGTTTTGTTACATTTAGGTCCATCGCTCGATCGAGGATCCTTTCTGCCAAGCTCCATCGTGACATTCACAATATTCTTGTTCTTGGTATGTTGGTATAGCAACCGTGTGCACTTAACTTTTTGTGTCAAATCGAGTGCATTAGGCACATATATGTGCTGTAATGATTTAGATTAAGATAAGTTGTAAGTGGTGGTTGATGTTTAGGTAACTCAATCAGTACTTTATTGTTGAGAATTGCTTTGAGCAGTGTTTGGAACCCTGTGTGAAGCTCAAGTGACAATGATATATGTTGTCACCAACACAGGACTAAATATGTAAAAAAAGCTGAATTAAATATGAATTTGATTTAAGTCAATTAGACCACTGAAGATGTAATGAGCCATTTAAAATTTGAGTTGGTCGCCTATGTTCTTTTTGATTAAGGTTATGTGGACAAATATACTTCAAACCTGTTCTTGCACATAAGTACTTGTAAATGATATCGTTTTGTGCAGATCCAACAGCTATTTTCAAGTAGTTTGAAAAATAGGGTTTCATCTATGTTTTGTTGAAATTGTATGAATGTCTTTTTGTCTATGTTTTTTGTAAATATTAGTAATATGTCTGCAGTAGCAAGATCAGTCACTTAGTTTTATATGTAGTTTGTCACCTAGGTGTATGACTTTTTGTGAATTATGATGGATGTGTAACTGTAAACATTTATGTTTCAGATTACACCGCAGTTCTTAGCAGTATATAAGTGACACCAGTCCTGAGGATGGTCTCGGAAACTGTGCTTTAAGAGACCGAAACGTCGACACTATCATCTTATCCCTGCAATGTTTAATTCATCTTGATTTGGGATAGATGGTTTTCTAGGTTTTGCTGTGACACATATTAATTTGACATTAATTTCTGTGTACCTGCATTTCCTACTTTCTGCTTTGTTGAATCATTTAAAAAAAAAACTTTTGATAAAATTCATTTTTTAATATACACCTTTTTGTTTTGTTGTTTATATGTTGTGTATGTGTTCCAATTTGTTATATGTGATCTCATGGTTTTGATCTATTCAACTCTGATGTATTAGTTACACTTTAGGATGATTGACTTCTCCTTCTTTAACTAATTATAATTTACAATTCATTCAAACTATATCCCTTGAAGGCACCTTTACCCCTCTACTATATTACCCAAGCCCTCAAGGGTTACTTTGGGTCGCTCACTGTTTGATAATCATTGAATGCATTGTGACACCTTGGTAACATATGCTAGGTCTTTTATATATGGTTCCAACAGGAAAGGGAGTCAGAGGCAATCAACATGAATCCATCTTGAATTGGATAAGATTAGCCCATTATACTAGCTAGGATGGCGGACATCTTGAAGTAGAAAGTTTAAACGAATTGGCCACAGCCTTTTTCCAAAGAACCAGTAAAAGAACAAATGGAGAATACTAGGTAAGGTTACTTAATGTTTTACTATTTTTACTCCAGCTACTACCGTTTTTGCTATGTCTGCTGAACCTTCTCTGCCCCATGCTGCCGCAGACATTCTCAGAAAGACCCAGGCACCATGGAGGTTCTGACAAATGCCAGTGTAGGGCTGCGGCAGGTCAAAAGTTGTGACATTTTTAAAATAATGCAAGAGCAGTACACATTGCACATGGTTTATTCTTTTCTGAAATATAATTGGTATAGTGGTATTTAAAAAATATGCAGATGCCAGTGTTAGACCTGTCAGTCTTAAGGTGGTTTTCCCCCCCAAACCTTTTGCCTCCCCCCTCCACTTTTGCTGATCTCATTTTTGCTGGCCTTAGGACTGCTCACTTTACAACTGCTAACCAGTGCTAAAGAGCATGTGCTACCTGTTTAAACATTGGTGACATTGGTAAGTTTAAGTTTTACATGTCCTGGTAGTGAAGTCTGACTTCTCTGTGCCAAGCTACCAGAGGGTAGAGCACAGGATAATTCAGGGTTGTATTGTATTGGAGGTTTTGTAGCGCGCTCAATTACTCAAAAGTATCCTGGTGCGTGGTGATGCAAAGAGGTCAGAAAAAATCTCCGAAAAAATTAAAATGGTAGTTTAAATAAATGAGTTTTGAGTGCTTTTTTAAAAAGAGTAAAATCCTGAGTGGTGCGAAGTGAAAGCGGCAGAGTGTTCCAGGCCGTAGCAGCCTTCACTGTGATAGACTGGCCACCAAGGCGAGCACGGTTAAAGCGGGGAACCGCCAACAGATTTTGAGAGATAGAACGTAGAGGGCGGCCCATCACATACCACGCAAAACGCGTCCTCAGGAACGCAGGTCCTTGATCGTAAATGGCTCTGTGCGCAAGGGTGAGAGATTTAAACATAACCCTTTGTTTGACAGAGAGCCAATGTAAACTGTGCAAATGCACACAAACACTAGACTGCCTAGAGATATTAAAAAGGAGTCTGGCCGTTGCATTTTGTATAACCTGAAGGCGGTTAGTAAGGTAGGCGGGAATACCAGAGTAAAGGGCATTAGAGTAGTCAAGGCGAGAAAGTATAAGGGCCCTTGCCACCGACTCTTTAGCAGCTCTAGGTAGCAGGAGAAAAAACCTACGGAGAGATTTAAGAGTGCCATAGCAGCCGCATGTGAGTTTTTTAATATGCTCTGTAAATTTGAGATCTTCTCCGAACCAGACTCCCAGGTTCTTGGCTAGTTTGCCAGTCGCACTCGGGAAAGGAACATCCGGTGGCCATAAGGACTCTCTAAAATTGGGGGGGAACTGCCCATAAAGGAGGATTTCAGACTTGTTTTCATTAAATTTTAATTGGGCCAAAGCAAGCCAGGAGAAAACTGAGGAGAGGCAATGCTGGACAGCCGAAGTTTCAAGATCTCCACCTGGCAAAGTAAACAGCAGCTGCGTATCGTCGGCATAGGCTATTATTTTTGCCCCCAGTTTCTCGGCCAGAAATACCAGGGGGGTCAGGTAAATGTTAAACAGAAGTGGGCTTAATGTAGACCCCTGAGGTACCCCTGTCGAGAGCAGTTTGGCAGAAGAAACATAAGGGGGCGTCCACACCTGCTGGGTTCGATTGGTCAAAAATGATGTCAGCCATTCTAGAGCAGACCTAGTAATGCCGATGGAAGCCAGTCGCGAGATCAGCTGTTGATGAGGCACCGTGTCGAAGGCGGCAGAGAGGTCTAACATAATCAGAGCTGCTCTGCCGCCTCCGTACAAGCACTCCCTTATAGCTTCGGAGCTTTCAACCAAAGCGGACTCAGTGCTATAAGTAGCAGGGAACCCAGACTGTGCAGGATGAAGTGCATGTGAATCTTCAACAAACGCATCCAGCTGGCGAAATACTATTTTTTCAGTGACTTTGGCCAGCACTGGAAGCAGAGAGATAGGACGATCAAGGGGACACATATCCTGGTTACTCTGATCCGGGCATATCACACGCAGGCTGTCCTCGATTCCCACAATTTTATCAATAAAAAAAAGAGGACAAATCCTCACACCATTGGGCGGAAGAAGGAATCGGGGGTGGTTCAGCCTGAGGAGAAAGGAAGCTTTTTACAATAGAAAAAATCTCCCTGGTTGGCTTGTACCTCACCCTGACAAGGAATGTGGTTGCTGCTTGACCATGGCTCACACCCCAGTCAACCAGCAACCCAATTTCTTACACATGGAAAGACCTCAGATCTCTCAAATTAAAAAAAGAGCATGTGCCTCCTTTTGGGCTTGGGAGCAGAGTGTCTGATACTCCTCAAGCAGTCGACAGGGCATGTTAGTGGTTCCTGCCAAATATCTACCATTTGTGCATGAATTGTGCCATGGAAAGGAATTTCAGGGCAGCCCATTTATATTTGATTATTTTATGTCTGCTTCGGAGGCAAAATAATACTTGATGCACAGCACAAGGGATTGTCAGAAAAAAAGAAAAAAAGTTTCATTACTGTTTGTACGGGCTGGCAGACCCTGAGTTCCTCAGCGGCAGGGGCAGCTGCAGAGCAAAACTCTCCTTTGAAAGATTGCAGCCCAGCTTTAATCAGAGGTTCATGCCTCCCAAGTAAAGAACAGGAGGAAGAGGGCCCATAGCTGTGGCCACAAAGAACCAGAGAAATCCGGTGGAGTGAGAGGAAAATATTGGGATAATCCGCGTCTACTATGCCAAGATGCTGTATAAACTAGTGGGTTGATGCGTTTTGTGAGAGGCATGGCATTTCCTGAGGAATGTAAGTCTTCTATTTCCCAAAGCACAAGGGGATTCTTAATTCTGTAAGTATGCTGGGTCAGTTCAGATACCAAACACAGGCTCGAATGTACACTTTTCCATCCTTGCCATTTAATGGCTTTTGCAGCAGTAAGGCAGGCTCTCAAGTGACAGGGGTCACACATTCAGATTGAAAGTGACGCCAGCCATATGGAAAAGGAGAGAGTCAGGAAGAGTGGCGAGTGTGCTTTCCCCTATAGGCTGTTGATGGCAGGAGTTAAGAGCCTTGGCAGACAGCTTCATGGCATTTTTATATGCTTCATTGGACTATAAAGTCTCACATTTCATTGGTCAACTGTATGTGGAGGATATTGGTCACTTGTCATATACTCCTGTCTTTAGGTTGGTTTATAATCAGCCAGTGGGGGTGTATTTAAGTCTTAGAGATGCTAGTGGGCATTTGGTGATTCACTAAGAAAGAATGTTCTCTCTTACTCTACAGAAGAAGGGCCCTATTCAAGCAAGGAGACCTAGGTCAAGACGATTGGGGTCGTCTACAGTGGAGTTACCATCGTTAATGACTTAGGCTGATGTGCAGGAGATGATTAATAAGCCTGTTTCTAAGGCTTTGTCAGCAAATTTAAAACCAAAATCAGCAGGAAAGAGGGTTGGGAGGACAAGATCCCCTTCTCCTCCATTTTCTTCCCAGTCTTGTACTGAGGATGGAAGAGATGATGGACATTCTTTCTCATGTGAGACAAAATGTGGGATTTCCCACAGAGGAAGGGGGTTTGTACCCTCAGTATCTCAAACCTGCAACCCTGGCTGTGCCTTGCCATGGAAAGTTAGAGACTTGATATGTATGAAAAGGAAAGATTTAGAAAAAGCAACGGTTATCAGGTTTCTCCCAAAATTATATCTGCTGGAACAACTAGATGATGCATTATCACATTCTATTAAGGGGGATGCAATTATAACACCTTTGGTTGGTAGAACATCTTTGAACCGTGAACACGGTACCCCAATGGAGGCTATAGATAAGTATGTGGATGCAGCCTTATGGAAGGGGTTCTCTGCTCAAAATCTGGCATTGAAAACAAGCACATATTCAGCTTATGTAGCACAGTCATAGGTCAAAGATTTTAACAAGTTCTCATAGGCCATCCAAAAGGGAGCTATTAGTGGCGATGGAGCATCAAGCTAAATTGATGGCAAACATTTAATCAGATATGGTTTGCCCGACAGTGATGGGAACAGGATCTGAAGTGTCCGCACGCAGAAACCTGTGGATAAGCGATTGGAATGCTGACCCTGCTGAGAAAACAGCCTTATAGAAGATATTTCTCAATGGGAAAATGCTATTTGGTGATTAATTAGATTGCATGATTACTAAGGCATTTAAATATTGGAAACATTCTTTGCCATATAAGGGTTCATTTTCATCAGGGCAAAGGGAATGGAACTGTGCTTCCAGGTATTCCCTTAAGAAGGATTATAAAAGTTGGGCTGATAAAAATAACAATATAAACCAAAGAAATCATACAAGTAAAGCAATGGCTCTAAACAGCCAGTACAGACAAAGGAAAAGTCCTAACAACTACTGAGATTCTCTGGCCCCAGTCGGCATGCAATTCAGTGCTTTCTTCATGTTTGGCAAACAACAGTGTCGGATCGCTGTGTTTTCAGCGTTTTAAAGGAGGGCTACACAATTGACTTTGTACAATGGCCTCCAGAGATAGGAGCAATTGTAAAGCCAGTTCCAATGGATCCTTAAAAGAGAAAGTCCGTTCAACAGGGTATATAGATGTTATTAGATAAGGAACCAATTGTCAGTTCCAGAGAACAAAATAAGAGAAGGGGCTTACTCCATTTTGTTTCTGGTGCAAAAAGCTTCTGGATCTTATCGTCCAGTGCTGGATCTGAAATGGGTAAAATTGTGGGTAAGGATCACCCATTTTTCAATGGTAACATTACAGTCTATAATTCACAAGGGCAAAGGTTCTCGCTTTTGCAGATGTGCAGGACACATATTTGCACATACCCATCAGAAAGTCTCATCAGCGATTTCTATGTTTTGCCATTGGAGAGCAGCATTTTAAATTCAGGGGTCTACTCTTTGGTTTAATAGCTTCCCTGAGGGTCTTTACAAAAATGTTAGCTCCTCTATTGTCTTGTCTTCCCAAAGAAGGGATCATTGTGCATCCATATTTAGAACATCTCTTGATCCAGGGATCTTCAACAGAGCTGCTTACACAACATACAGGAAAAGTTATTTCTGTCTTACAAGATCACAAATTTTTAGTAGATTGTGAAAAATCGGATTAGTATCCTGATCTGTGTTTTATTGGAGCAAGGTTTTGTATGTATCGGGTTATTGTGACACTGCCAGAAAGGCGTATTGTGAGGATCAAGACTCACATAAGGGATTTCTTGACTCAGAGGGCACCGAAGATGTTGTCTTGGATGCAGGTACAGGTTTTGGCGGCCATGATACTTTTAGTTCTGTGGGCCAGATTTCATCTCCATCAGTTGATGAATTTCTGTTGAAGAATTGGTCTCGAATGTCTCTGGGCTTCAGCAAACGAGTCACAATGACTCCACAAATGAGAATGGAGCTGTCCTGGTGGCCGGAGAACAAGAATCTAAAGAAGAAAGTCCTTTTAGATCCTTTGCCGATGATGATTGCAACTGCTGATATAATCCTACTGATGGCGGAGCTGCATTGGCTCCCTGTGATACAAAGAATTAAGTTTAAATCACTTTGCCTAGTCTTTAAAGCCTTGCACGGAAGGGGTCCTATTTCCCTTCAACGTAAATTTGAATGGCACGTCCCTGGTCGAACTTTGCGTTCATCCGGGGCAAAACTGATAAAAGTCCCTGTTTTAAAAAAGTCAGAGCGGGGGGTAGATCAGTTGGGATCGCTGCTGCAAAGCTCTGGAACACCTTACCTCTTGAGCTGAGACAAATCAGTGATCTCCTGCCATTCAGAAGGAATCTAAAAACATGGTTATTTCCTAAGAACTAGGGCCTAGCTACAGTAAGTTCTTGCGAGGTGGTCAGACTGAGTTACGAGCGCCAAGATGCCAGTCAGGTGATAGTGTGCTTTAGAAATGCAATAAATAAATAAATAAAATAAATAAATCCCTCACATTGTTGAGAATTGGAAGCCATAAGACTGGCATTAAGGGATTTCCAGATGGCTCTAGGGCAGGAATGTGCTGATAAGGACAGACAATATCACCATCAAAGCATTTATCAACAGAGAGAGGGAGTTAGGTTTCACTCTTTGGACAGGATCGCAAACAGCCTATTCAAATGGGATCAGGGAACAGTGATCTCTGTAAGAGGGGCATTCACCTTCAGGAAATCCGCAATGTTGTAGCAGACAGACTCAGTTGAGAGAATCCATCGTCTGTCCACTTTACTCTACAACCTGAGGTATTCAAGCTTGTGATAGCCAGATGGGGGTGCCAATAGTGGATCTTTATGCCTCCGTGGACAATGCAGAAGTGTCAATGTTTTGTTCCAGGACAGTGGAGGAAGGAGCCTGGGCAGTGGATTCCCCAACAGGCAGATGACCTCAGGGACCTATTTAAGATTTCCCTCCCTTCCCTTTGATTCAGTCATTTCTAGTGAGATTGGGGTAGAGGACTGGCTGCCTCATTCAAAAAAGCGATATTTATAGCTCCCTCACTCAAATTGGTATCCTCTAGTGATGAAACTACAGGAGTCAGAGGGCTGGAGGCTTCCTCTCAGCCATTCCTCTCTGATATTTATAGTCCTAAATATTCAGGTTTTGCGGAAGCACAACCTGACGGCTTGGAAATTGAGAGGAAAGGGTTAAGACAGAAGGGTTTATCAGAGGATTTGACAGTGATTCTGCAAGCATCAAGTTATGTTATGTTATGTTATGTTGTTTGGTTTATAAAGCGCTCAACTCACCCTGGGGCATCTCGGCGCTGCCTAGAAGAATAGTGTCCTGCGGAATTTTAAAGCACAGTAGAAGACTGGAAAGCAGATTAAAATAAAAAGGCTTTCAACAGTTTTCTAAAAATACCGTAACTGGAGATTGCTCGCAAAGCCTGCGGAAGCTGATTCCAATATCTTGGTGCAAGATATGAGAAGGCTCTACCCCCGGTCCAGGTGAGCCGAATTCGAGGAACCTGAAGAAGGAAGAAGGAGGTCATCAACGTTCAAATCTTGTGCATGACATTAAAGATCTTTTTCAAATTGATGCAGCAGGAAAGAGTTAGGTCCTACAAGAGCTGATCTGGTGCAGGTAATGCAATTTCTGAAAGATGGAGGAACCTGGGTTTGAGGGTGTCCTCATTCAAAGTTCAATGGGTTGCTTTTCAGGCTTTTAGAGGTTTATGGGGCAATTTAACGGATGAAGATAATTTGGTGGTTTTACTCTTTGGAAAATGTTTTTCCTGTTCCTCCTAAACAGTTCCCAGAGTGGGATTTGGAATTGGTTTTAGAAGCCTTGATGAGTTCACCATTCAAACCTTTAAAGAAGGTTGGTTTCTGACATTGAAGGGTTTCTTTCTCATTGCCGTTGCTTCGGCAAGGAGATTGGGGGGAATTGGGAGTCCTGTCTTGTAAACATCCTTATTATAGTGTTTTTCAGGATCGAATTATGTTGAGGTCCTTACCTTTCTTTACTTCTAAATTGAATTCCTAGTTCTATGCTATGCCTTCTTCGGAGAAAGAACACAGATTGCATTTTCTTGTTATGAGAAGAGCATTACTTATTTACTTGGCCCTAGTATCCACAATCAGGCTAACTGTGGATCTTTTTGTTAATTTAGCACCCGAAAAATGAGGGAGAAACCCTCCTAGGCCTCTTTGAGTCATTGAGTGCCGACCATAGAATTTCTAGCTTATAGGGAAGTAAATGAGGTTGCACCTTCCAGAATACAGGTGAAATCGACACAAAGCATGTCATCCTCTATGGCAGAGCTTCTAGGGACTTCCATTTAGAGAGATTTGTCTTGCAACGACATAGGCATCTCCTTCCACGTTTGTGGATCATTATAGAATAGATCAAGGGGTGGAGTTGAAGGATGTTTTGGGAGCAAGAGTGTTGGCTTCTATGGATTAAGTCTTCTGGTTTCTGTGATATTGTATGACCCTAAAGATAAAGGCAGTGTTGCAGCCTCAGGTGCCTGACTGCATTCTTGCAGCTTATGTCTCATATTGTTATGAATTTAAGCGAAGGAGAGATAAGGGGGTAATGCATCAATTACTTTCCTGGTAATTGGATTACACCAAGTCCTACTCCCATGCTTTAATTCATACATACCCCTATCCTCCCTGGACAGTCAGGGCAACTGAGTTGGATGGGAGCTGAGCTTGTCTACTGAACGGGTCAAGTGGTGGGGGAGGGGCCTTTATAAGAAAATAATCAGAAGTGGCTATTGTATCTTTGGAGGCAGTACTGCCTCATATTGTTATCAATTAAAGCGAGGGAGTAGGATTTGGAGTAATAAAATTACCAGGTAAGTAATTGCTGCATTACTGATACCCAATTCACTTATTTGCAGTAAAATAGCTTAGTGGATTAAATCTTCCATTTTAGAAATGTATTGGTAACCTGAAGGCTGCAGGTTCAAAAACTGGTAGGTCTACTCAGCCTTTTACCCTTCTAAGGCTGATAAAAAGATTGCCATGGAGTTGTATAATAATATACAC
Source organism: Lissotriton helveticus (assembly GCF_964261635.1). NCBI lineage: Eukaryota > Metazoa > Chordata > Amphibia > Caudata > Salamandridae > Lissotriton > Lissotriton helveticus. The sequence goes on along the minus strand of NC_136069.1, from coordinate 1,571,394,190 downwards.
ATGTTTTTGGAACCTAGAGACCTAACAACTACCATAATGTGCTTCATAATACATTTATTAAGTCACGCTGAGTTGCCCTTAATCTGACATAAGGCCAAACTAAGATTCTTTGGAATGAGTTACACGGTCCTCAAGAGGAATAGCTATATATCTTAAACTTTGAAAACTAAAGGCCTTATTTACAATTTGACAAATTTGATACTCTGTCATGCACATCACACATTTCCCAGTCACTGATTTACAAGTCTACGGCGTTTGCAATACAGCGGATAAGCTATCCGCCACATTTTGTCAGAGTATCTGATCAATCAAATTGTAAATTTAAGAAATAAGTATTGTAGCAGGGCAGCCCCAATTCCTGAAGCCAGTTTCATTATGAATATCTTAATGGGATGTGGCTGATGAAGGACTGAAGACAGGTTTGACATTTCTTTTGAGTACTGCTGCCAGCAATTCAGCTTGAGAATCCCATTGACTAAGTCTTTTCATGGAGTTTTCTTCAGAATGCACGTTTATCAATGGGCAAATGTGAAAACCCTTTGATACATTGTCAATAATAATTTGTACACTGTTACAAAAATGCCCCCTTTGCCCCTTTTTGTGTGGTCACTCGTACTTTTTGCTAGATTTTATTGCTGGTTTTGGACTCTGCACACTGGGATACTTCTGCCCAGTGCCCACTGTATGTGCTCTGTCCCCTAAAAACATGTTGTATTGTATACAGCTGATTGACATAATTAACTTAGCTATGAGACCCTAGTATTTGGTACAAATCCTACCCAGGGCCTGTAATTTAAATGCCGCTATGGACTGCAGCACATGTTGTAGCACGCACTAAAGTGGCATTGCAAAAAATGGCTTCTGGCCTGCTCCTAGTAACTTGGCTGTACAAGTTTAAACTAGAAAATTCGACCTGTCAAAATAACCCCTTTTGACAGGCCTGAGCCCTCCTTTTAAACATTAATAAGTGTCCCATAAGAGTGCGTTGAACACCCATAAGGAATACAGCATGATATTTAAAAGATGGGCATGTAAAACTTTAATGTAAAAATCCTTACTGTGAAAAGGCCTAAAAGGCTATTTTCACTGTAGCAGTGTTAGTCGTTCCATAGGAAAGCATCAGGGTATGTTATGAAAGTTAATAACGTTTTTGTTAGAGTTTAATTATCTTCAAATTATCTTCAAAGGGTCCTGCTTTGTCACGGCCAGACGTAGTTCACACCTGGGCCTTCCCCCTGTATTTTTAATGTAGCCAGTCAGAGACCAATCCCAGTTGGAGAGGAGCTACCACAGAACCGATTTTGAGTGACCACAGGGTAGGGGTTCCTCTTTCCCTTGGCACACTGCTGGGGTAGGCACAGGAGCACTGCACAAGGAAAGCCGTTTGCCATCTTGGTTTTAGGGTGAGAGGGGCACTGTAAGATTGTTTGTAGTAGGGCACACAAAAACTGTTTTGCAAAAGTGGGCAGGGTCACCCCCATCCACAGGCTAGTACCAGGAGTAAAGGTGACACAATTGAGCACCTTCTAAAGAACACTACTGGACCTGTAGAAAACAGGGGAAGAATGGGACCTGCTGTGGTGACCTATAAGGATAACCGAAAGGGTTGGACCTGCTCCCCTTGTTCCCAGGATAAAAGAAGTGAACTCCAAATGTCAGTTGGTGTACCTCCTGTTACCCTAAAGAGACACAAAAGTTGCAAGAAGCCCACTTTCTTGAAGGAGCTTAGTTGACCAGTTTCAACAGGACCCTACTGGTGGCTTCAGTGGAGTAGGTACTGATCCACAAGTGCTGTTCCTGAGGTCCTGCAACCCTTAGCTATTGTCAGAGCGTATTTCTCTTGCCCAACCTTAAAACATGGGATATTTTCAAGGCTGTTTGTCGGGAGAAATGACAGAAGACCTTGACCAACCTGCCAAGCTGTTCTGCCAAGGGTGCATTGGCAGAGGGCCTGACTTTGCTGCAGCTCCCTGCTAAATTCTTCTCCACAACAGCAAATCTGATTCAGCAGGCCTGATGCCAACCAGCATCCGACAAGCTTTAAGCTTGCCCTGCTAAAAGAATCTAGCTTCTAGAATCGTAAGTCTGACAGTAGAAATCTTCAACGGACCTGATGCCGAGCAGCCTCCTATAGATGGCTTCCTGAGCGCAAACTTTGCACGTTTCCTGCTCACAGCTTTTACTGCCTTCTTCTACAGCTTCACTGAGACATCATCCTTTGCCACCTTATCGTCAACACCCTTGTCTTCGGATTCAGTCTGATGGTTCGCAAGGTTGTGGACACTACTTTCTCAGAAATGTTCTGCGTCAGAAAGCAACTGTGAATGGGGCCAGCATAGTCCTTGTGTATCTGATCCGCTCTCCATCGCAGTGAGCCTTAAAACGTGCATTTGTCCCAGTTTAGCCTGACCAGTTGCCCGCGGTTGGCGTGTTGCGCTTTTTGGTACTATTCTTATATAAAATATTAAAAATTCTTATCTCCGGTTCCAGTTATTGGATTTTTGTTGTTTTGGTGTCATTTATTCATTAAAATATTCTCTATACTGATAAATTGGAGAGTGATTTTTATTGTGTTGTGTTTTCAACCTTTTAACTGTTTTGGTACTTTTAAATGCTTTTCATATTTTTTTAAGTTTAGCCTGGCGTATCTAACGGGGGGTTAAGCTCAGGTTCAAAATATTGAATCCTTTACCGGACCAAACAAGAATAATATTATTGCTTGTGGTGGACGACAATCCACCCCAACTAATAATCCACTTTCTCACAGACACTCAAGGAAACTTTAGGTCTTTTTAACATTAATGGGAAAGGCACAACCAAGATTGTCGAAATCGTCTTAGGATCCATTGACACTTGAGAGGAAATCAAGCTAGACCATTTCTTCCATTTCAAATTCACATTTGTCAGGTTAACAGGTCACTTGAGGCTGCTGAAATCTGGCTGGGACAGTAGACAGAAGCTCATGTAGCCCAGTAGGGTACTTGGAGCATACCAGTGTACTGTCACGTTAAATCAATATGACAGGATATAAAATACCAGCAAACACAATATCCATGAAGCATTGGAAAAGTCTGTGGGTGCAGTACAATTCAAATGGTGCCTCACGGCATTCAAACAGTGCTTTCCGGTGTTCAAAAGACTGTTTCCCGCTCATCAGCTTTCTATTATGCACATAAAATGATAAGGACTGTGCAGATCAAGTATGGTAAGTAGATGAGCTCCTCATATTGATTACAAATTATCCTCAATAAGTGGTAGATATGTATACTTTACAGTAATTTGATTTAATCCTCTACAGTCAGCACATGGTATGAGATCTTGATATTTTGTTGAATCAAAAAATAAGGCTGCCTCTGTGAGTGAAGAGGAAGGTACTATAAGTACATTCTGTAGGTTCTCTTGCAAAAAGGCCACCTTTTTCTTTCCGGGTAGTGACTGAATTTTTTCAGATGGAAATATGGAACCTGGTTCGGAATTACTGAGCAGTCATACTGCTAATAGGAAGGTTTAGAAAGCCTGTAGAAAATACATACTGAGAAGCAACAATTGAGAGATTGGCGACAGTTGAACCTGAAGTCGTCTTGGTAACTATAGTTTCCTCTGTGGGTGACCAGTAAATAGTTGTTGCATTGTAATGGTTGTGACAAAACTATGAGAGCAACAACATCATTGTGGAGGCCCAGTTTATGTATAAATTGTGCCTCTTGAACTACGCTGTACCAAAGATGAGTGCATAGTAACGAGAGGCGATCAAATAAAAACAAAACATCTATCTATGGTCATTAAAGCAGACTAATAATGGTAGTAAAATCTCTTTCACCAGTACTGAGGCAATGGGCGAATGATCTGCCTTCTGGCCTACTTGAAGAACTTCTTTAGTGGTCTTAGGAGTACTGTATTTGGCAGACCAGCCATATTGTAATTGACAGTCCAGTCATGCTCTATGAACTTTCCACCAGCAGTGTAGTCTACCTAATAAAAATATCATGGCATTTCAGGTATTCCGGTTGCTACCATTTATTGGTTCTGACAGAAACCCCATTCAAGGTAGTATAGAGGGCGAAACGCCGACGATTTGTCCTGTTGACTGGCATTTATGGGGGAGCAAAAAATAGAACTTTCAATAGCAGAGTTTTGTTGTACTTACATGATTTTGCCAAATGGTACAACGCTGATCAAATCATCATGATGTTTCAGGTATCAGGGTTGCTACCATTTATCAGACCTGAAGAAGACCCTGTTTAAGGTGATACAGGGGGTCAAAACATCATTGATTTGTACTGTTGACTGTCATTCATTATGGAGCTACAAAATAGAACTTTCAATAACGGAGTTTTGTTATTTATACTTACATGATTTTGCCAAACAGTCAAATGTGGATTACCTGCTGGTTCTATTTCACAAAGTGCACAAATATTCACTGATTTCGCTATTCAAGTGTACTGCACAACGTTTTGGAACACCTTCCTTCTCTTGTTATTATGTTACCACTGTTTTATAAATAACAAGAATACATTCACGTACATATAAATAAATATATGTGTTTTTTGCATTGTACGGTGCCATGAGAGCATAGGCTAAAAGCTCTCTCTGAAGGAATCACTATAAATTCTTTGTTTAGACTACAGTCGTGCACATGTTGGCATTGGAACCTGTCAAGGACAAGAGGTAGTGGCCATCTCTCTTTTATCTTTCTGGGTTGACCGAGGAAAGAGCAGCCCTCTCTTGTAGCCATGGTGCAGCACTATACTCACAATACTACATAGAGGATGAAATGTCAAATGCTTGCTTTCGAATGTCCTAGTTAGGAGGAAAAAGCCAAAGGCAGAAAAAACTTCCCGGCAATAACTGGGAACTATGACTAAATAATTCAGAATGAAGGAGGTAAGCAAGGCACTGAACAAATCTAACCGGTGTACAGAAGGGCCAGCGAAAGAGATCCAGAAATTTAACTGGAGATATTGCAAGGCACACATCAGGGATGAAAGGTGGATTGTAGGGGAAATAAAAAATAGGGCTTTGAATGTATTGAGGAATATTAATACCAAATATAGGCTATATATATAAAACGGTGTCAGAAGAAAACATAAATCCATGTGGGCTAGCCCGGTATACTAGGATGGCGGCCATCTTGATATGAGAAGGTAAGAAGGCAGAAAAAGAAGAACCCATGGGGGGATAATAGGTGAGATTACCTAATATGTTTTATTATTTTATCCTTAATCCAGCTGCTCCCATTCCAGCTGTATCTACTGAACTTTCTCCACCTAACGCTGCACCCCATGCTGCCACAGACGGGATAAGGAAGACCCAGACACTTTTGTGGTTTTGAGGAGTGCAGATGTAGGGTTGCAGTGGTGCCAAAGTCGACACCACCACTTTTCACCGGCACAGAGAAAATGAAAGACACATAGGGCACAAGAACGTCTCCCTCATGGAAGAACTTTCCAGTAGGTGCAACGCTTCCATCTGCTTGAGTGCTGCATGGAGACAGGGGCTGAGCAATACAGACGGGTTCCCCCATGGGCACCACTGCTGATGGTGCCTGCTATAACAGCTGTGTAAACGTCTGCAAAGCAGGAATAGGAAGGAGCCCACAGGAGTTGTCACATGACAATTCCAGTACAACAACATCAATGACAGCCATGGATTTGTATGCTCCTCTCTTCAACAAGAAGACACTCTGATTCCACTGAGAATTTATTGTGACAGATGGATCTTAGCACTCTCACAAGAGGTATAGTCAAACAGTACTCTTCATGGTCTAATGAAATAATGTTTAAATTAAGCCTCATATTGTCATAAATAATTAAAAGAATTCAAAGCCCTGATGAGGTGACTATTGTTCAAGAAACAAGAGTGTAAATAGTTTACTAGTTAAAAAAACATAAACATAGACAAAACATGCATTCTACATACTTTCCAGATAATTATTAAAAGGGAAGATTAAAAAGAAAAGCATCACAGTTAAGGCCTCCCCTTACCTTTCTCCTATAGAAAACAATAAAAGACCCAACCCGGCTAATGTCTATAAAGTGCAGAGTACATTACCATGGCCCCTGGTGAGGCCTCCCCTGAATGCCTAGAGCAGACAGTGGGGTTTTAGTAGGAACTAGTGTACAGGAAACAAGTGTTTTCAATTATTATTAATTGGAAATGATGTTCTTAAGACATTCAATTATAAATTGAATCAAATAATGACTTTTGAAATCTATAAAACCACTTGTTAATTGACATTTCAAAATGTGGCCTCTGAACTCATGAGTGCACAGTTCTCACTTCTGTGTCTGGGGAAGGTTTCCAGGTGTTCTAATGTGCATGACCCCACCCTCATTGCACTCAGGATCACAGTTCTCATGCCTATTATGTACTTCAGCTTGTGTATACAGAATAAAAAATACTTTCCTATTGGCCTTCCCTTCTTTGCCATTTTTCAAATAATGGAAGACCAATACACAGTTAATGCGGTTTACTTTTTTCAGAAATATAATTTGGTATGGTGTTTTTTTTTAAAAATAGGCTGATGCCTGATTAGACGTTGGTTCTCAAATGTAAAAGATACCTATACCTCCTTCTGGGACTTGAAGGCAGTGGGCCCAGTTCTGGTATAGCAGCATAAAGAGCCATTTGAGGGTTCCCGCCAAATATCTCTCGTTTACACAGGAATGATGGAGTCTAGTGCCAAGGGATGGGTGAAAAGGGCAGTCCATTTCTAGTTTGATCATTTTTTTGTCTGCTTTGGAGGCAAGAGAATACTTGATGCACAGTGCCAAGGACTGTCATGGGCTTGCGGACCCTGGGTTTCGATGGGCAGCGGCAAAGCAAAACCCCCTTTGAAAAATGATAGCACGACTTTAATCAGATGTTCAAGTCTTCGTCTAAAGAACAGAGGTAGAGGGTCCAGAGCTGCGCCAGAAAGAAACCCAGAAGTCCAGGGGAGCAGGAGGAAAATACAGGCATCAGCCACGTCTGATATGCTAAGATGCTGTATAAACAGATGTCTCGGGGTTTGGCGAGTACATGCCATCTCAAGAGGACTTTACGACTTCTTTTTCCCAGAGCACAAGGGGATTCCACCTTCTGGAAACAAGCTGTGACTTCTCAGCTACCAAACACAAGCTCAGATTCCAACTCTCCCAGTCTTCTCAACCAGGAACTTTTGCATTCGTGAATTGCAATCCCTTAGAATTTTCCAGTTGGGATACTGTGTCACAAACATCATTGATTTCCTATCCACTGTATTACAAGTTCATTATAACCTGTGGCACTAATAATATAACAGATGGGATAACCATCACATTGTTTTGCTGTACCTTGTCCGCCAAACCCTAATTTTAAGAAATAACAATTGTAACATGACAGCCCCCAAAGTCGTTTCAAAAGCCACAGTTTACACTATGCATTACTTGGTGTGATGAGGATGATGGATTAAAGCCTGTGTGGAAATGTTTTGAGAGTTGTGAACAGCAATTCCGCTTGACAATCACATTGAAGACCTCTTTTAATGTTTTCTTTCTTCAGAAGTGATATCGCTAAGCAAATGTGCGAACCAGTTGTTATTTGATAATATTCATCTACATACTATGTCCTTACTGTAACTGCATTTTCTCTTGACCATTGTATTTCTTATCTTCGTATTCCCCTCCCCTTTTCCTTTGTCCTAGTCCACCCCTTTTCCCCATAGACATTGGAATGTTCCAAGGATTGTTGAAGAAGCAGTTGACAGTTGAGGAATGTTCGGTGGCTTGGGAAGTTGTGCACCGGTAAGCAAATAAAGCTCACTCTTCTTCCTCACTACAGTCTTTTGAGTGATTACTTCACTCTTTGGTGACGAGGATGGGATGCTACCTGTACAGGGGCAGCGGATGACTACCCCACCCCTGTGATCTACAAGTGAAGAGTCGCCTCAGCTATAAGTCCTGATGCCATACCAGTAAAGATACACGTAGACCTTGTGCTAGAGGACGAGGTAGCAGCACCAGGATGGACCTGGCTGCTACAAAGGATATTGAGGTGAGTGAATCTAGTATGTAGTGCTTGAACATTTGATGTACAAAAGGCTCACGCAAGAAATGTTGTAAGGCATCCCTGCCATACCTTCACTTACCTGGGGGTAGATGTTGTTGTGCCTGGAGAGTCTGACTCTAGTGTATCAGCAGAATTCTTAGATGATCTTGTACCATTATACCTCAGTGGTATGTGTATGTGGGAGAAGTGTGAAGTGTGAATTGCCAGCCGCCTCCCTGTTACTGGGGTGGGAAGGCCGTCCTATGCTGAGGGCGGGCACAGGCGAGGTTGTGTGCCAGGAGTTCCCTCAGTATGCGCCTTCTCATTCACTATTTACTTGCCAACTCATCTGCAAGACCGTGTGAAGGAGGAACACCTCAGAAAACAGAATGCAGTGCCGACATTCCAGTTAAAGCGGGGCACGGAAGAAGTCATCCATCCTGCGGGGCTGCGCAGAGGAAATATGCCCCAGAGTGTTGTAGTGTTGTGCCAGTACCCTTGCTCAGCACTCCTTCTTTGGGCCCAATTGCCTGTTGGATCCTTCCGTGGGGGCCAAGCAGCTGAAAAGCCCTGCACAGGAGACCATTGCACAGAACGTTTAAGAAATGATACTTCTTACGATACCACTGCCTTGTGTTAAAACATTGAGGTTCAAATTATCCTCAAATTCTATCCAAGCAAGGTAATAAAAGCTAAAATACCCTAAATAACATAATTGAGACGTTCTTATGTCCTTATTACCAAGCATTCATCTTAAGTGAAATAGCAGATGCTGCTGCAAGGACAGTTGAACTTTTTGAGTGATTACTTCAGAACCCTTTGATAAATTGTTTATAAAAATATACACATCCAAAGAAACTTTAATTCTCTTTAACATTAGTTGGAAAGGCTATTCCAAGACTACTGAAATCTTCTTAGGATTAGTTGACAAACCAGAGGAATTCCATCTAAACCCTTATATATTCAGTTTCTTCCCTTTCAAATTCACATTTGTCAAGTTTAGAGATCATTTGAAGCATCTGTAATCAAGATAGGCAGCAGACACAAATTCATGATGTCCAGTATGGTTCTTGGAGAATACAAGAGCGCTGCCATGTGAAATCATTATGACGTGAATCACAATAATAGCAAAAATAAAATCCACAAAGCCTTGGGAAAGAGTGTGGGTGCATCACAATTCAAATGGCATGCCATAGTATTTAAAATGTGCAAATGGGGTGCAAAATGTTGTTTTCCGCTCGTCATCTTCATTTATGCACAAAAGATGGCAAGCACTGTGCAGATCAAGTATGGTAACTACTTGTGTTCCTCATATGGATTCCAAATTGTCGTTGATAAGTGGCAGCTAGCTATCCTTGACATTAATTTGCTTTAAACCTCTACAGAAAGCACATAGTCTGGGATCTTGATCTTCCGTTGAAAGAAAATAGGGATACTCCTGGAGGTGAAAGGGAAGGTACTATAATTTCTCATATCCTGTAGGTTCTCTTGTAAAAAGGTAATCCTTTCCTTTTCTGATTCTGAATGAAGTATTCCAAATGGAATGATGGAACATGGTTCTGGAGTACTGAGCAGTCATTCTCCTGATACTGAAGTAGGGAATGAACTAGAGGTTTAATAAAGGTTGTAGAAATCCATGACAATGAGAAGTAACCATTAAGAGATTTGCCACAGTTCAACCTGAAGTTGCTGGTTAACATTAGTTTCCTCCGTGGGTGGCCAGAAAATTGCTATAGCATAGCAATGTTTGTTAGAAAACTATGAGAACAATGAAATTAGTCTGGAGACCTGGTTTATGTACAAACTGTACCTCTTGAACAATACTAAACGAAAGGTGACCGCATAGTTAAGGAAAGCTTTCTAATTTAAAAAAATCCATCTGTGGTTATTAAAAGAGACTAATAAGGGGGTGACATTTCATTTACCAGTTCTGAGACCCCAGTTGAACTGTCCACCTCCTGGACTACTTCAGAATTTTTTTTAATGGTATTAGGCGTATTGTATTTTGCAGCGAGCCATGGTCTATGAACTTCCACAAGCACAGAAAATTGGCAAGGACAAAGGCATTGATAGTCAGACGTTCCTTCGTTTTCAGGGAACTTTTTCACCATCTAAATTGCTAACAGGGGAGCCAACACATGGGACCAAATGCACACCTGTTATAAATTACTTGTTGCTATTCCTCTTCCCTAGCTTTGTCTTCCCTACTGCTCAGCCAGGATGAGTGCTGGAATGTGTGATGTCATGGAATGCTTGGGTGCTTGGTTATGTGTGGAAGTGTCAGTTGGTGCATGCAGGCTGAGCAGCAGGGATGCTGCTCCTGGTGGGGCAAATTCTACTATCTACTTATCTTCTTTTACCAATCTAACCTGGAACTAAGCTAAATAAATCTATCCTGTTTTTATACACCTGGCTCAAGGAGATCTTCATTAATTACAAAATTTTGGGCGACGATTTGAAGAGAACCTACGCGTTGAGGAAGGAAGTCTGTGAATACTCTACTGAAGATACTGGAACTCTAAAGAGCATACTAAATAGATTGGAACATAAGAACTGAAACTTTAAGAAAAAGGAAACGCAACTGAGAAGCAACGCCGTAGTCAGCCCCACCAGTGTCCCTCATCACCTGGACAGCCTGCAGCCCAGGGCGTTTGACCTTTTTAATGCCAGTATTCGTGCAATTACTGGGAGATTTCTACCATCCTACTGCATTGGAGGACTTTACACTTGGAACACGGGGCAAAGTCTAGTAGGAGTTTGACTGCCTGTGAGGAACCTGAAGGGTCAGTGTGTCTTACTGTCTTACACGCTCCCTGAGCATTGAAGTTCCCTGCAGAGACTTTGTCACCCTGCCGTTTGGAAGACCTTTCCTGTGTAAAATTTTCACTCTGTGTGTAGCATCGGCAGTGCTCAATTGATGGTATCGACAGTCAGTGTCTCTGGAGATATGTGGGCGTAATACTTTCTGCTAAAGACCGACACTCCTAAGAGCCATCATGCCGATGTTAATAAGCAGATGATACCCCCGAACCTGCCGGTGTCACCATTGGGTAGGTGCTGTGTATTGGATTTTGACTTTTGGCGTTTTTCACAATTTTTACTTAGCCGCGCAGGAGTGGACTGTTTAACTGTCGTGTTGTTTTAAAACAGTGCGCAAGCTTGGAACTTACCTAATGTCTCTGCCGTGAGCAGGAATTTCATGGCCTTTCTGATGACATGGGAGGTTAGATGCTTCGATGCAGCTCACTCACTGTGTTTTCCAGTGTGCCGAGAACCACCAGATTCGGCGTGTGATGCGTGCCGCCATTTTGAGATTGGCATTTGGGATCTATGTTGTTTTGCCAACCACGTATCATTATCCATTGTGCTCGGCCAGCCTTGTAGAGATTATCGGAACATCGTGGCATTTTCTCTATTTGAGGATGATGAACATCGTGGCATTTTCTCCATTTAAGGATGATTTTGCATTTGGTGTGCAAGAGATACTTTCCTCTGTTTCACTCCAGCCCACGGAAGTTGAGGAGCTGTGCTGCTGGTGCTGGAGCTATTTGATATTGAGTATGAAACAAAGTCATGCCTTCAGCAGCTGTCTGGCAGTGACTCTTTCAGCTCTGCAGATCTATTTGGAGTGGATGGTGCGACCAATGGAGTGGGTTCTCTCGGCAGGCATGTGTTTCTTGCTCTGAAACACATGGAAGAAACTGGACTTTGGACACTGGTTTCAATTTGAGGGAGAGATCGCTCACTGGAGTCTAAGTCTGTTTATTTACTATGGATTGTAGGCGTGACATGTCGTGCAATGGTGTGCGTGATTCGTTTCTGAGTGTATGTAGAGTTTTTCACCCTACTATTGGGATGTTGTTAATTGTATCCTACGCTTTTCGCCTGTACTCAATTTTTTTTCTTTTTTGGGTGCTTTCTAGTACCCTGTTTTGGTTATGTTGAGATTGTGGGAGCGAAGTGCCCCAGTCCAGTTTTATGGTGAGGTTGTGGGAGCTTATTGCCCCAGTCCTGTTTTATGTTGAGGTTGTGGGAGCTTATTGCCGCAGTTCTGTTTTTCAGGGTGGTGTGTACCCTGTTACTTTGAGATTATGGGGTGGTGAGTGCCCCAGTTCTGTTTTTTAGGGTGTTTTGTATGAGTGCTGTACCCAGTTCTGTTTTATAGGGTGAGTTTGCGGGAGCTGTGTGCCCCTGTTCTGTTTCAAGGGTGTTTTGTTTCCCATTGTGATGAGGTTATGGGGTGATTTGTTCCCCAGTACTGGTTTTTAGGGATGTGTGTACCCTACTATGTTGAGGTTGAGGGTGTTTAGTACCCAATACTCTGAGGCATAGGTTTTTCTTGTGTTCTAAGCCATACTCTCTTAATGCTCTTTTCCTTTGTTTTCCCTAAGGAAGGGGGATAGGGCGTGTTGCAAGTATATATATTCGGAATGGGAGTGTGTTTTTACATGCATGTCTTGGTATGTTCCTTCCATATTTCTTGATGTAATGTTATATGTACATTTCATGCATGTATAGCTTGAAGTGTACTTTTCATGCATGTATATTTTGGAATGTTCCTACCATCCCTTCTGATGTTATGTTCATAATGATGTTTCCATTCTCGTACTTCATTTTTGCTTTTGTTTCCCTAAGGAAGGGGGATGTGTTATAAATTACTTGTTGCCATTCCTCTTCCCTAGCTTTGTCTTCCCTACTGCTCAGCCAGGATGATTGCTGGAATGTGTGATGTCATGGAATGCTTGGGTGCTTGGTTATGTGTGGACGTGTCAGTTGGTGCATGCAGGCTGAGCAACAGGGAGGCTGCTCCTGGTGGGGCAAATCCTACTATCTACTTATCTTCTTTTAAAACTCTAACCTGGAACTAAGCTAAACAAATCTATCCTGTTTTATACACCTGGCTCAAGGAGATCTTCATTAATTACAACAACACCATTTCCTCTCTCCAATAGATTGGTGTTGGTGGTTCTTGAGTGCCTTTGAGGATGTACTAGACAACTACTGATCAGAGGCCGAGAATCATAAGAAGGAGCCCAACAAAACGGTCACAATTCCAGTACCATAACATCACTGGGAGACTTGGGTGTTTTTGCTCTATCTTCAAGAAGAAGACACTCTGATGCATCTGAGAATTTGTTGTCTCACATGCACTCTCACAAAACATAGATACAACAGTACTATTATTACTGCAATGAATTGATTTACTAACTAAGCCTCATATATTGATATATTATTACATAGCTTCCAAGCCCTGATGAAGTGACTATTGTTCATGAAACACTTGCTGGCAATTATTATTAATTTAAAAAGAGACTACTATACTGTCATTCAAATAAAGACTTTTGGAATCTTTATAGATCTTATCTAATTGACATTACAAAATGTGCCCTCAGAACTCATGAGTGTACAGATCTCAGTCCTGTGCCTCAGGAAGGTTCCTAGGTGTGCTACTGAGAATGTTAGCGATTGGGAAAAAATGTCCAGCTACGTTCAGGTGAAAATGTAAAACTACACCTGTACTTTTGCTGATTTTTAAGAAAATCAGAATAAGCCATTAGTATTCTCCCTCCCTCTGTACCCCACTACTGTGCAGAGAAAAAATCTTGCAAAATATAAACTTGTGCAAACATTTTCCAGCATGAATATTGCAAGTAGCACTGTACGCTGAAGTGCGTCTTGATCTACTTAATTTACTACTCTGAGAATTCACATACGTAGTAAAAATATAGGAGACTATAGGAATCATATTATTGGGCAGTTTCAATAGAAAATTACCTATGGCTTTCTTGAACCTCAATTTTTCTGCCTGTTGCAGTTGTTAATACATCGCTGGGTAAAAACAAAAATGCATTTTGGTCTCAAAAAGCACACATTCCACAGTAATCCTTTGCACAAAGGCGAACTACATTGTAAATGGATGCACTTTTTGTAAAATAGCAGCATGCCATTACTTGTAGTAAAGTTGGCCAATGGCTGATGAGGGCTGACTCACTGCCCATTTCTGTGTGCTATAGTAGAACGAAGAACGAAATGAATGAAATAACAACAGACCAATAGATGAAGTGGGTTGGCCTATTGCTCTATGTTGTAGTGGGTAGAAGAAAAATATGAATGACACAATAACAAATCAATGGGTGACGAGAGCTGACTGAGAGTCCCAGTAAATAATTATAATTGATATATATATATATATATATATATATATATATATATATATATATATATATATACATATATAATATATATATATATATATATATTATATATATATATATATATATAATATATATATATATATATATATATATATATTCACTCAAAAAACTATAAGTTTTAGTGGTGTACTAACTATATTTCGCGCACCCGCAATCCACTGCTGATGATGTCACATATTAGATCATTCATGACATGGTCAGTGACATCACTGATGACATCTCAAATGACATATATATATATATATATATATTCACTCAAAAAACTATAAGTTTTAGTGGTGTACTGCTGATGATGTCACATATTAGATCATTCATGACATCTCAAATGACATCACTGATGACATCACTGATGACATCATCCAGTGAATGTGGTTTGCTTCGTTATTTAAATATGCATTATATATATAGCAATTTACATTGAAGAATGAGTGGATATATATAAATAAATATTTGGATGGAGGATTTAGTAGCAGTGTAATTGACTGTTTACTTGACCAATTTATAATGTCTCACTAAATATAGTGGATAGTGACTAAACTGTGTGAATATCTGTATCACTTTGTCAGTTGTTGTGTAAACTGATTCTACAGTTGGTTACTAGCTATGTGAAAGTCTATATTAGTTATTGATTAGTTAACTGAGTATTTGTATGGGAGTGTGAAAGTGTGTGTGGTTCGGTGGGGGGGGGTGTGACTGTCCAAAGATGTGTGAATAGTTGATTCAGTAAATATATGAAGTTAAAACTACAGGTTCTAACAGTTTGGGTTAGGGAATCTCTTTATGGGTGTGGTGATGAGCAAACATATTTCTCAAAGGTACAGGTCCAACAAACTAGAAAAATAAAAGGCAGTGTATGTGTCAGTTGTTGTATATAAATAAGTATACATAAGACACAATGATTGTGTGAGTGACTGTATGGATAACTGCATACTTGTAATAATGATTTTATAATTCACTAAGTATGACTTACTATCTAAATGAATAAAAGAAGTGGTGTTTGTATAAGTGTTTTGCTAAGTAAATATGTAAGTATGATCCATTGTTTGCATAAGTGAGTAGGATGACTTCATATGTGAATAGGATGCAGGCTGTTGTTTAATGTCGATATAGATGTATAAGTATTTTTGATAGTGTTCTATTGTTCATTGACAGCATGTATGAGTGAATCCATAGGTAAGTGATTAGATGTGTGTATACATCTATGAATCACTGAGTGGATTTTTAGATACTTGTATTGCTGTGACAATGGATTTAAATATGATACTCTGTATTTTACAAACAGTGATGAAAAATTGTAATAGTGTATGAAAAGGTGTATGTGATTGTCACGTGGATGATATCATCAGTGATGTCATCAGTGATGTCATTTGAGATGTCATCAGTGATGTCACTGACCATGTCATGAATGATCCAATATGTGACATCATCAGCAGTGGATTGCGGGTGTGCGAAATATAGTTAGTACAACTAACTATATAGGAGCAATTTCATTGGTTTTGTATGAGTAAAATGTCCAGCTAACTATAACACCACTAAAACTTATAGTTTTTTGAGTGAATTTCAAAGTTTTTTTAAAAACTAATTCCTAACTATATAACTCCTGAAACCTATGGTTTTTTCAGTGAATTTCAAAGGTTTTTTTAAATGCTAATTCCTAACTATATAAGGCCTGAAACCTATGGTTTTTTGAGTGAATTTCAAAGGTTTTTTAAATGCTGATTCCTAACTATATAAGGCCTGAAACCTATGGTTTTTTCAGTGAATTTCAAAGGTTTTTTAAATGCTAATTCCTAACTATATAAGGCCTGAAACCTATGGTTTTTTCAGTGAATTTCAAAGGTTTTTTAAATGCTAATTCCTAACTATATAAGGCCTGAAACCTATGGTTTTTTCAGTGTTTTAAAAAAAAATTGATTGGTTAACTGGCTTATTAAGTGTATCTTAGTGAATACATATATTAGCGAGTAATGTTTAAATATTTAAATATATGCATGAGTGATGTAATATGTGACGTCATCAGCAGTGCATTGCAGGCGTGCAAGTTATAGTGAGTCCAACTAACTATAACGTGGGAATTTCAATGGTTTTATGCGAGTAAAATTTCCAGCTAACTATAACTGGTGTGAAACCTATGGTTTTTTTCAGTGAATTTCAAAGGTTTTTTTAAATGCTAATTCCTAACTATAACGGGTGTGTAACCTATGGTTTTTTCAGTGAATATATATATATATAAAATTTCTATGGCAAAATGAAACCCCTCATTTTGTTCCTTTTCAAATTAAATGTATTAAGTGTTACCACTTTATTCCAATCAAGATGACTTCAGGTGTGCGATACTTTTGTCATAAGTAAGACTGTTAGCGTTCTAGTTGTTCTTTAGAACACTCTGGGACATTCTGTCATTGGGCTATAGTTGGGCTACATCTGGCTGATATTTGGGCTACATTTGGGCTCTTTTGTCTCTGGTGGCCATCTTGGGAGACTGCATATCAGAATTTTTTTTAATGAAATATAAGAGGATTTGAGAAGTCACTCAAAATGTGCCCTAATTTTTCTTTCTTCAGCACTAATCATAATTTCTATGGCAAAATGAACCCCCTCATTTTGTTCCTTTGCAAATTAAATGTTTTAAGTGTTAACACTTTGTTCCAATCAAGATGACTTCAGGTGTGCCATACTTTTGTCATAAGTAAGACTGTTAGAGCTCTAGTTGTTCTTTAGAACACTCTGGGACATTCTGTCATTGGGCTATAGTTGGGCTACATCTGGCTGATATTTGGGCTACATTTGTTTTTTTTTGTCTCTGGTGGTCATCTTTGGGCTACATTGGGCTACATTTGGGCTCTAACATATATATATAGCAGTAGTAGTAGTATAAATCTTTATTCGGTAAGATTCTCACCATAAAAGAATACATTTTATACAGTATAAACATTAGTAAAAACTATCAACGATAAAATTCCCTTGTTAAAAAGTTGGAACCTGCACATTATACAGTACATTGGGTGATTATTATGAGGCCCCAGCCAAGAAATCCTCATCAGTACATTATTACATAATGATTAAAATGACTTCAAATCCATCCAGTCATCATCATAGCGTCCTGCCAATAAGGGCCTGCTAGCTATTTGGCGGGATGGAATGTAGCTTCATCCTCCTAGTACGAGTCAACCATGCACTACTCAGATATTTAGCCACCCCGCATACCATGGCAGAGGAAGACGGGTCAGTGGTGAGAACTCGTAGGGCCATTCTATGGCACCTCAAACCCAACCCCATGCATACTGGTTTCAACCAGACCTTCCTGGCAACTTTATAAGCGGGACAGGCAAAAAGTAAATGCGCCACAGACTCCTTTGGAGCAGCGCACCCGGGGCAGGGGCGCGAAGGACCACCAGCGTTAGTCCACCCCGCGGTGAACTCGTGCACCGGAAGGGTCCCATACCTGAGTTTTAAATAAAGGGCTCTATCCAGAGGCTTGGCTATGAGGTCGAGGAAGGGTTCCAACTTCCTAGACCATTTAAACTCTAAAAACCGCTCAGTGAGTAAACCCCCAACCCCACTGCGTGTTGCCTCTGCCTGAACCCAGTCCCAGTATAACTTCTTAATCACCGGTTTGGGGGGTGGCATTTGACTCGCCCACACATCCCTCAGGCCCAATTGCACCACCAACTGCCTCACGTTGCTCAACCATCCAATCTTATTACCGATGTCGAGCAATATATAACCCAATGTAGCCCAATATATATTTTTTCAAAGTTAATTTTCGGAAAAACCACTGGAGCACATATCTTGAAACATAGCAAAGGCACATCGGGCTACCAGTCCCTACAATTTTGCCAAGTTTGGTGGAAAACCATTCAGCCGTTCGGGCTAAAAGTGAGTCCAACCGCCCTATGGAAATTAACATGGGGAAAACACGTTTTGGGACCCCCTTTTATCTCGGCCCCCGCTTGACGAATCCCCCCCAAACTTTCAGGGAAGGAGCAGAGCGCCGCGAGGCAAAGTTAAGGAAAATTTCAGGAAGATTCCTCAACCGGCGCCAAAGTTATTCCCAATAGAATGTTGCGATTTCCCTATGGAAAACAATCCTAACTATATATACCTACTGGCTATCGCCAGTAGGTAATATATATATATATATATATATATATTCTGCCGAACTGCTTCAGAATGGGGGCTTTAAAGTGCCCGTGGCCACACTCCAATATCCAAGACCAGAAACCTTTCCTTTCACGAAAGGAGCAAGCCACACTGGTTCACAGGAAGTTTGTTCTCTTTAATACAGCACAGCAGATATGTCATGACTGGTTTCGGCATCATTGCCTTTTTCAAATGCCTCCATCTCTGTTAAATTACTTCTGTCCACTTAAAATATAGAGTGCCTGCTTCGATTGGTGCAGACACTCTTTCATGCAGGGAGTTTCTCCCTAACTCGGTGCTCCGAGCTCGCGTGCTGCAGGCACACTGACGTGAGTACTATCCCCGGTGGACGGTGCCTGCAGCTTCACCTCACCTGCCTGGATGATATCGTGGATGAGATTAGACAGTCCTGGAACCTTCAATTTGTTGTTAACTATGTTGACCTGTACATCTAAAAAAGTTATACTCCTTTCACTGATACTGGAAGTGAATTGCAGATTAACATCATTGTTGTTTAACAGTGCAACAAAATCATGGGCTTTATTTTGCGTTCCGTGCCATATAATGAACGAATCATCAATAAATCTCAGCCGACATACAACACTGTTCCTTTATGTCTGTTCAAATTGCCTTCTGAGGACCAGCTCCTCCCACCAGCCCATAAATAAACAGGCATAGCTGGGGGAGAAGCCGCCCCCATGGCTACCCCCTTGTATTTGTTGGAACATTTGTTTTTTTAATATAAACTTATTGTTCTCCAAACAAAATATCAACATGTCGATCAACATTTTGTTGTGTTGTGCATATTTGAGTGGCCTATTTGCTAAAAAGTACTCTACAGCTTTGAGCCCATCGTGGTTTCTTATGCACGTGTACAGGGCGGATACATTCAGGGCCATTAAATGCCACCCTTCTTGCCACTGTATGTCTGCAATTTTCCTGATGAAATCCCCAGTGTCCTGTACAAATGACTTAAGATTTTGAACGTGCTCTTGTAAAAAGAAATCAATGTAGCGTGACATATTTTCTCATAATCCATTGTTAGCCACTAATATTGGTCTGCCCGGTGGCTTTTCAACGTTCTTGTGGACCTTGGGAATAAAATACATTGATGGAGTGATAGGATGTTCTTTCTTTAGGTATTTATATTCCTCAAGGTTCAATAGGCCCATGCTCTTCAATGCCAATAATTTAGGGGAAAATATATATATATATATATATCGTTTGGTATTTAACCAACGGTTTTCAATGTCTAAACATCGAAAAGTGCAGTTATAAGCAGTATTGCATTCAACTTGTGCAGTAGCTGTGCTATTTTAATTACAGCAGGGTCGGCATGGATAGCATTAGTGAGTTGATTTAAACATAACAATTTAAAGAAAAGATGCAGTTGCTGTTTCTTTCATGTCCATGCATCAGGTAATCTGTGCATTACTATTTAAGTGAGCTTAATATGGCGCCCAGGCTATGTGAAAAAGGCCGGTGCCTCGGATGAAACGTGTCACTTTTGCGGTAGATTTGGAATAAAAGTCAATGGTGAAAGGAATCGTTATCCTGTGCTGTGTCAAAACCTGGTTTATTCATGGACAGGTTGTGGTTGGAATATAATATATATATATTTACAGAGAGGCGGTAGCCAATCTGTAGTTATAGTTAACCTGACCAGAGATAGGGATTTTTTTGATTTTTTTACCCTTTATAACTTTGCACCAGTTTGATGAATGTGCCTGAGACTTTGCAGAACTGCTGCCCCCATTTCATTTTGAGGGGACTGAAAGTTTCATGGCGTTTGGTCAAGGGGGTACAAAGAAAAAAGGGGTGTCCCAAAATGAGCATCAAATCCAATGCAATTTTCATAGACTGTTGTATTTCACATAGCGTAAAAACCATCAGCTAGGTTTTATGAAATTTGGCAGTATTACATATTAGGGGTACAGCCGATACTGTGTGGTACTACAGTTAAGTAGAGTAAGCAAATGTTAAGTTATAAGGTTTCTAAACTTAATGAGCTCTTGTACTACAATGCTACTAAAAGAAGCAAAGAAGCCCAAAAAATAAACGAGACTGCAAATGTAAGGTTTCAGATTTACCACATGAACAACTGAAAGTCCTATTTATGGTCACATGCTAATGGAAACCTATATACAAATTAATTACAAATAGAATAGATCTTAATCTACATAAGTTTTCTTTGCATGCTCTCAGGCTGACAAAATACAACGGTGCCCAACAAGCCAAACAAAAACATCTTCCTTGTGCACTCTTGTGCAACAAAAAGGAAAAGTGACCAAGCAGTGAGCTACACAATGTAGTATGATAGACATGATAATTGGCCATTAGGAAAAAATATTAATCTTAATTTTTATAACAACAATGATTGGCTTTCATTCACTTTGGGCTTCATATTTGGCACAACCCTACTAAAAGTATCATGGAAGCCCAAAAAATAAAGTAGACTGCATGTGTAAAGTTTCAGAATTACTCCATGAAGAACTAAAAGCCACATTTATGGTCACATGATTATGTAAACGAATAAACAAATACATTGCAAATACAATAGATAAAAAGATAGAAATCCCATTAAATCTGATTGCCGCCCATTACTCAGAGATTGTCATTTTTCTCAAGTCAGGCCTGCCCTACTGGGCCTTCAAATGTTATCTTCCCCCATGGCCTGGTTTGAGGCTGCAAGTTTTTTAACAGGAGCCATTAGGTGCAGAATGTTTTTTTTTTTAACTGTCATTATGTTTTTACATGTTTTTATTTTTAGGCCCACTATGTGTCCTAAACGGGGACTATTGTCTTTGATCGAGTTTACTCCTTTGCACCTTGCACTTTATACAGCATCTCTGTACTGTATGTATCTTAGGTCTCGGACTTCTGGTTGATATCAGGAATGTCATAAATGGGGACTACTGTATTTGATTGAGTTTGCTCTCTAGACCTTGCACTTTATACAACGTTTCTATATTGTATGTACTTTAGTTCTTGGTCTTCTGGTTGATATCAGAAATGTCATAAACGGGAACTATCATATTTGATTGAGTTTGCTCATTTGCACCCTGTACTTTATACAACGTTTCTGTACTATATGTATTTTAGGTCTCGGTCGTCTGGATAATATCAGGAATGCTTTTTTAAACTTTTTTTTTTTAAATGTGTTAATGAAATGTACCGTGGTATGATATGTTCACTTCTATGGCATTAAGTTGTCAAATAAAGCATTCTTGACTTGACTTAACTTGAGTGCCGCCCTGTAGTTACAATTAGTTTACCTGAAGATAGGAATTCCTCAGATAGTATTTCATGGTTGATGAATCACCTTAAAACTTTCCTGACCTACAGCATTTTCTACATTTTGAGATGATGTACATTTTTGTACCAAAACGAGTTTTTCCACCAATGCATTTTCCATAGACTATTGTATTTGACGTAGCGCAAAAACGGCTGATTGGATTTTCATTACATTTATTAGGATTATACATTATGGTGCAGAGATTATGCTTTCTGGGTAGTACAGTTAATTAGCATAAGTATTTTTTAAGTTATAAGGCGTTTAAACTTAGTGATATCTATCACCGTGGTACTTTCAGAGAATTTCACAAATGTTGTGAAACTATCCCAGTATATGGCCGTAAACTTATTTAGAAATATATCAAAATATATAAATACATTTCCCTACATATTAACACTTTAGGAACGTGGTAATAAGGAGGGACTTACTACCTACATATATCTAAGGCCCTTACACTGAACAAAGCCAAAGTGTAGTAAAAACAATATGGCTGCCTTTTCGTTCTCAAAAAGAGCCTATTACCCAATTATAGACTAGCTTGTCATCACTATGTACCATGGTATACCGCAAAGTTATCACGGTATACCATGGCCCAAAATATAATTAAAGCCCAGCTGTATTATTGGATTTCAGTACTCTTGCATCACTCATGGTGTCGCATGGGCAATGCAAAACTTAAGTCAGATTGACAAAGGAATGCAAGGCCATCATGTGCAGCCCTGCAATGATTGGTAAATCTGGAGAAACGCAAGGCAGCACAATTCCCTGTTTTGTGTAACTCTGCACACCATAATCTACATTGCTGCTAAATTTCACATACATCAGTAAGCCACGTCACTGTAGCCACTCCACTATACGCTATTCCACCCTCCACCCCTCCACTCTACACCTCTCCACTGTATGAGGCTCAACTCTACACCACTCCGCTCTATGCTATTACACTGTATTCCACTTCAGTCTATGTCTCTCCACTGTAGGCCACTCCATTAGATGCTACTCCACTATACGCTATTCTATTCTACCCCATCCTGCTTTACGCCACTCCATTCTACTCTATTCCACTGTATACCACTTCACTCAACAACACTCCATTGGTCGCTATTCCACAATATGCCACTCCACAGTACACTACTCCACTCTACGATACTCCAGTGTATGGCACTACACTGTACGCCACTTCATTCTATTCTATTTGATAAGGCCCCACTCCAATGTACGCCACTTCATAGTACGCTAATACACTCTAGCCCACACCAATGTATGCCACTCCACTGTACGCTACTCCACTGTATGCTACTCCACTATACACTATTACACTCTACACCACTCTACACCACTCCACTCTACGCTATTACACTGTTTGCAACTCCACTCTGCCCCAGTCAACTCTATGCTATTACACTGTGTGCAACTCCACTCTACACCTCTTTAGTGTACGCCCCTCCAATGTATGCCACTCCACTATACGTTGCACCAGTATATGTTATTCCAGTCTATGCTGTTCCACTATAAGCAACTACGTTCTATGCTATTCCAATGTGCGCCACTCCACTGCACTTTACTCCACTCTACGCCACTCCACAGTATAGCATTTCACCTTAAGCCACTTTGTTCTATGCTATTTGGTTGTACCCCACTTTAAAATACAGCACTCCATTGTATGCTTTTACACTCTACCCCACACCAGTATATGCCACTCCAATCTATACCACCCCATTAAATGCCACTCCATTGTGCACTACTCCACTATACACTATTTTACTCTATGCCACTCCACTGTGCAACACTGTGCTCTAAGCAACTCCACGTTACGCTATTACACTATACACAACTTTCACTGTATGCAAGGCCACTCTATGCTATTATACTGTATGACGATTCAGTGTACACCACTTCACTGTATGCCATTCCGCTATACGCTACTCCAGTATAGGCTATTCCACCCTATGCCATTTTACTGTATGCCACTCCACTCTGGTATTCCACTATATGCCACTCCAGTGTATGCTACTCCACATTACACCACTCCTGTGTATGCCACCCCACTCCATTCTATGCTATTCCATTGGACGCCAGTCCACTGTATGCTATTACACTCTAACCCATTCCAGTGTACGCCATTCTAGTCTACACAATTTCACTGTACACCACTGCACTGTACAATACTCCGCTATATGCTATTCCAGGCTACACCATTCTACTTTACACCAATCCACTCTACACTGTTCGACTGTATGCCACTCCACGATATGTTACTCCACTCTGCGACACTCAAGTGCACACCACTCCACTGTGTGCCACTCAAATCTTCGCTAGTCTACTGGACGGCACTCCACTCTACGCCACTTCACCATATGCTATTTCACTCTACCCCACTCTATGCTATTCTACTATACACACTCCACTGAACTCCACTCTACGCTATTCCACTGTGTGCCCCTCCATTCTAGTAATATCACTGTACGCAACTTCAATCTTATCCCTCTACTGTATGGTATTTCGCTCTACCCTACCCCACAATACACCACTCCACTCTAAAGCACTTCACTGTATGCTACTACACTATACGCTATTCCACCCTATGCCACTTCACTGTACGCCACTCCAGTCTAAGCTTCTCCACTGTACGATATTCCACTTTATGCTACTCCACTCTACGCCACTCCACTCCACTCTACAAACCTCTACTACACTCTATGCCACTCTACTAAACTCTGCTCCACTCTGTCCCCATACACTCCACTATCCAAATTTGCACTTAGCTCGATGACCATACACTCTATCTCTACTAAACTCTGCTCCACTCTGTCCCCATACACTCCACTATCCAAATTTGCACTTAGCTTGATGACCATACACTCTATTGTTCAACACTCTACTCCACTCTACAACAGTTTCCAACTCTGTATGACATAGCACTCCACTGTACTGTATGAGACGTCACTCCAATTTATAACAGTTTTCTCAACTCTATGCTACACAACTTTAATGCATGCCACACCACTCTACGCTAATCCGCTGTACCTTACTCCATTCTACGCCACTCAACTCAACTCAACAATATTCCACTCTATGCCACTCTATGCCACTCCACTCTTCTGCACTTTACTGTACAGTATTCCACTGAACTCTATTCCACTCTATGCTACAACACTCTACTCTATGATACTCTAGTCCACAGTAAGCATCTCTACTCTGAAGTACTCTACTACTCCACTCTAAGCCACTCCATGCCAATGTATTCCATAACACTGTAGGCCAATCCACTCTACCACACTCTTCAACACTGTACTGTACACCACTCCACTCTACAAAAATCAACTAGACTGTAAGCCATTCAACTCTACTATAGTCTACATCACTTTCCAATACTGTACAACACTCCACTGCACTCTAATGTACAACACAGTACTCCAATTTATGGCACTTAAATCAACTGTATGCTACCCCACTCTCCTCTACTGCACTCCATGCCACTATAGTCTACAAGATGCCATTCAATGGCACTTTACTCCACTCTACACGACCCCACTCCAATATAGTCCACTCCACCATACTTCACTCTACTACACGTTATCTCACTTTACTCCACTGTACTATACTCCGTTCTACTCCACTCTACTGTCCGACACTCTACTCCACTGTATGCAACTCCACTCTACAACACTGCACCACACTCTATGGCACTGTACTCCACTCTGTGCCCATCTACTCTATGCCATTGTACTAAAATGTACGACTCTCAACAACAAACCACTCAATTTCTCTCTACAATACGCCACGCCACTAGATGACAAGACACTCCACTCTATGACATTCTTCTCCACTGTACTCTACGACACTCCACTTGATGATACTCCACTCTATGGCACTCTACTTCACCCTACTCCACTCTAAAACACTCTACTTCACTGTATGACAGTCTACAACACCCTACTCTACTGTTCAACATGCCATTCAACTGCCCAACTTGCTGCTCCAGTCTACAATACTTGACTCCACTATATGAGGCACCATGCCACTACACTATATAACACTATACGATATGCCACTACACTGTACTGTACTCCACTCAATTCCAATCTACAATAATCCAGTCTATGACAATAGACTTTAAAACACTCTCCTCCACTGTAGTTAATGACACTCCACATAACAATTCTCCACTTTAAACACATTTTTATTGCAAATTTTTAAAAACATTAGAATTCAATGAAAAGAAATCAAAGGTTAAAACTTAGTTATAATTAGGAAAACCTATTTTCCATATACAAATCAATTATTAAAGGATCTTGTTACACACTCTTTTCAGCTTGCTAACCAGACAACACTTACTATAGCTCGCCACTCTACCATGCATTGTGTTCTCACAAATAATGATACTCTACTGCAAAACACTACACTGTACGGGACTCTCCACCACCATTCTGCATGACACTACACTTGACAACACTGATCTTTATGACACTCCACTCTATGCCACTACACTATACAACACTCTGCTAGACTCTATTCAACTCTATGACATGCTACTCAATGACATTCCACTCCACCACACTCCATTTCATGACACTCAAGTCGATGACACTCCACTGTGCAACACTCAGCTCTCTGTTCGACACGCCACTCCACTGTACAACATGCTGCTACACTCTACGATACTTAACTCCACCATACGATACCCCACCCCTCTCCACTGTGTTACACTTTACTCCACTGGACACTACGTCACTCCACTTTACTTGACTCCACTCTACAATACTCCAATCTATGACACTGCGATTTGAAACACATTTTTATTAATAAAAAACATTAACATACAATGAAAAAACAAAGCTTATTGATCATTTATAGTTAAAAATACCTTTTGCATTCTTTCAATACAAACCCAACTTGAAATACACAAACATTGAAAATTGTAAAGTTATCATTATAATTTCAATTTATAATTTACGCACCACTTTCAAATTACTATATCGTGCCCCTCCAAACACAGTCTTGTCATCTCACTCACCACACTACATTAACTATAACTCATGCCTTTTCCATGCACTGTTTATACCCTTGCATACTACATCACTATTAGCGTATGAAATCATAGCAATCATAACAAAACTTATAACTTCACAAATGCAATTATTTATCACAACACAGTGCAAGGTTGAGTGGCCAGTTATAGTTAGTGTTTTCTGGTCAGTGAGCTGAAAAGAATGTGTCAGAAGGTCCGCTAATTATAATAATTTGACGGTGATGGATACATTGTAAATGAAAGTTAAAACTATATCTTTAGAATTTTTTAAGTTTGTGCAGTTTAAACATTGTTTGTATAGGGAAAATAGGTCTTCCTAACTATAACTAAACTTTAACCTTTGTTTTTCTCACTGAAAATATATATGTATATATATATATATATACATATCTTCCGTTTATCCACAGCTGCTGCCCGCAGCTGTGCTCCTTATCGATGGGCGTGTCGGCGTATTAGCGCAACAAATCCGTTGACATCGAGAGGGTGCTGCTCAAGTTTCTTTTTATTTTAAAGTAAAATTTGTGCTCCCGCTAACATGTTTTGGCTGCCAGGCAGCCTTGCTCAGAACAAATATCACTTTAAAATAAAAAGAAACTTGACCAGCACCCTCTCGATGTCGGCGGATTTGTTGCACTAATACGCAAAAGTCAGTAGAAATATATACAAATATATATTTATATATTACCTACCAGAGGTCGGCTGTAGGTACTTATAGTTAGGGCCTAGTTTTCCTAGGAAAAGCGTTTTTTGTTTTTCCAATAACTTTATCGCCGTTTGACAGATCTTCACAAACTTTTCAAAAATAGTAAGTACCTGAGTTCAGCTGCAGTGGTGAAAGTTTCGTGGTGGTCTGTAAGGCCGAAACCAAGAAAAATGGGGGGTCCCAAAATGCATTTTCCCTATGCAATTTCCCATAGGAATTTTAGATACGACTACAGCCCGAACTGCTGGATGGAATTACACCAAATTTGGCAGAAAGCTAGGTCTTAGTCCAGAAAAAGCAATTTTTTGTGATTTAGTGCAAATCCGTTCAGTAGTTTCAAAGTTATTAAAGTAAAAAGAAATATAGATATCTAGGGATGCAAACTTTCCACGGATCCACCGAGGTGCTTCGCGAATCCACATGCTAACAGCAATGTCATGATTGACTGGCCATAACCTGACTGGAAAGTTGTGGCTGCCATTTTATATATTTGCAAAAAGAACTATTGATGGACAGAATGCACAACAATGTCATATATTCACCCCAGTACAGAGATCTGGGCCTAAATCCATTGTTTTTTTGCTCCCCATGCCATTCCAATTTGAACCCCGCCATATGAAAATCAGAGTTGACCCTGTTCCCAATGGGAACAGTCCAGCCCGAACTGCCAAGCCTGGTCCTCACTGGACTGGAAACAAGCATCCTAGGACTGGTTTCAGTGTTTCACCCCTCATCAGCCAGGATAGCTTGACTCCAGTGGCATGGAGACCATCTATTGTGTGTATTTTATATATCGGGGCACGGTACCGGGTTTTCAAAATGAGTACATAGTTATTGAAGGGGTCAGGGTAGAGGTAGCCTGACCCCATGGGTATGTTAGTGGGGTCACAGAGGGGCCTGAAAATGTCAAGAAATGGCCTTTAAACTGTTTTGTTTTCACATGCAGGGATATGCGGATTCGCTGCAGAGCTCAGTGCGGCCCCCGTAAGAAGCTGTGACAAATCCGCAAATCTTACTGCAATAAAAAAAAAGTACTCACAGACACACACTGGCACTCATAGATCCGCACAGGCGCTCACAGACCCATTCACAAACCCACACACAGACCACACAGCTACTCACACACCCACTTACAGACCCACAAATACAATCCCACATCCATGCACCGACCCACACAGGAACTGACACACCTATTCACAGACCCACACTGGCACTCACACACCCACTCACAGACCCCCAGAGAAACTCACACACCCACTCACAGCCCCACGGAGACTCACACACCCACCCCAATACCCACACACACTCACACATCCACTCACAGACCCACACAGACACTCAAACACCCACTCACAGACCCAGAGAGTGATTCACATACCCATTTACAGCCCCACACAGACACTCACACATCCACTCACACACCCACACAGGCACTAACACACCTACTCACAGATCCACATAGACATTCACACACCCACTCACAGACCCACACAGGCACTCACACATCCACTCATAGACACACGCAGACAATCACACACCCACTCACAGACCCACACAGACACTTACACACCCATTCACATACCCAGACAGGCACTCACATATCCACGGCAGAGTTAGGTGCCTGCGGCCAGGCCCTGCAGTACGGTGGGTACAAGAAGCTGGCTGCAGACTTTAAGGCCAAACCCTGTTGCACGAGGCCAAAGGCCGTACTTATGGGGGTTTGGATACAGTCCAGGCCCTGCATCCAACCCCCGCCATGCACGGCCGAAGGCCATGCATGCCGCGGCACTGACTGCCTTCAGGGGGTTGGCTGCCTGGCCTGTGGCCAACCCCTGCTGCACACAACCGAAGCCCATGAACGGCAGGTGTTGGATTAACAAAAGGTAATTAAATATTACATAACGTTTAAAAAAACGTGTACATTCACTGAAACAACCAAAGGTTACAGGGACATTATAGTTTGGAAATAGAATTTTAAGAAACAGAAATTCACTAAAGATCAAAGGTTCGAGGGGCATTAAAGTTAAGTTCAGATTTTACATGCACAATACCATAGAAATTCAACACTTATAGCTATACAGATCTCAAGAAAATATAACTTGTGCCCCAAGGTAACTATATCTTGTACCCTCACCAAGCACTGCTACTTACCCCACACATCAGTAATGACATCTTGTATGACATCATTCATAATATAACTACAACATTTGTAATAAAATTAATGATGAGAAAACTGTGCACGGCGACAGAACGAGTTATAGTTACCTTAGGGCATGAGTTATAGTTTTTCAGTTAAGTATAACAATAACTGTTGAATTTCTATGGTTTTGTGCGTGTAAAATCTGAACCTAACTATAACGTCCCTCTAAACTTTGTTTTTCTTAGTGAATATAGAAATATATATAAATAATTTCTTTTTTTTTTACTAAAATGAAAAGGTCCAGAAGGTCCTACACCAGAACTAAAAACAATCAAATTTATGAAAAAATAAGGTTGAGCAAAGAGCAGTGCGTTTTTTCAATGGTTAGTCCTATCAGAATTGTCCCACCCTACAGATAGAAAACTGAAATCACAACACTGCAGACTTGGCCCTTTGCTTACCCCTGCATTGCCACTACTCTTGTTCCTCATACTTTTTTTAATCATTGTAGTCTCTTATCTCTCCTTCCTACTAGGGGTGATACTCAGGGTTGGAAATGGAAATATGGACGTGCAGGTAGGTACACCTTGTCCCAGAGAACCTGTTTGCAAATGAGGTGTGCCTGTACTCTCCATTAAAAGCTTTGGAGTAGTGCTGAGATGTGCCGATACTATCCCTTCCGAATTAAAGAAGTATAGGTACTGAAGGCCTCATTTATGAGGCCGTGCGTCAGTTTTGCGCTTCCGATGCGTCACTTTTTGTGACGCATCGGTGGCATAAAACATGCCTCCTGTTGCGCACTATTTACAAAGTGACGCTTCTAAGCAGATGCGTCACTCTGTACACCCCTGCGCTACATTATACCTGTGTCAGGTATTATGTATGCAGGGGGGGCGTTCCCCCGCAAAAAACCTCATAGAAGTGACGCTGTGAAATCTATGAGATTTCACTGCGTCACTTCTAGGACGCCGTTGCGTAAAAATCTTACGCCTGCCTCACAGCAGGCGTAAGACTGACGCAGGCCCTTTCACATGGGGCTTGCCCCATGTGAAAGGGCGCATTGCTGGAGTTGCGTCACTTTTGTGACACACTCCAGCAATGCGTCACTTTTGCACCTACAGATACGTCAGAAATACTGACGTATGTGCTCCTTGCGACATGATGCGTCATACTGTAAATATGAAGCATCATTGGTGTCGCAAGGAGGATGCAATGAAAAGTGACGTATCGCTGTTTTCACGCAGCGATGCGTCACTTTTCATAAATGAGGCCCCAAGTACCTGATAATGTCTGCCCGTTTAAAGTACTGGTCAGTCCCAACCTCGCTCAAGATCACGGGCTGGCTGCAATAGGCTGAGCCGTCACTCAGGGCCCAGTAGTCTCGTATCTTTCTC
Source organism: Lissotriton helveticus (assembly GCF_964261635.1). Classification (NCBI taxonomy): domain Eukaryota; kingdom Metazoa; phylum Chordata; class Amphibia; order Caudata; family Salamandridae; genus Lissotriton; species Lissotriton helveticus. The sequence continues at coordinate 1,571,363,264 of NC_136069.1, read as the reverse complement.
AACGCGCCAGTATGGCGGCTCCTACATGCTGACAGCTAGCACCAAACACCCTGAGGATTGTTTTGAGAAGGAGGGGAGCTCGTGTTACCGGGAAGCTCGCCAAGTGGCGGTGATTGTAGCGGAAGCGGGGGGGACAAGGGCGCGATGACAGCTCTGCAGCAGCACGACGGCTGCTAACACAAACACCTAGCCGCTGCTGATTGGCGTGGCAGAGTTAAGTGCTTGGACACGCACTGCGAGCATCAGGGTACCGCCCGGGGTCACAGCTCCTCTGTCCCTGCAGCACGTGACAGAGATGGCTAGGGATGTCAGTCAGGAATGCAACTTACCCACACACCTTGGGCAGCATTGATGGGGGTCAGTGACGGTATTCACGCAGTGAACAGCTGGGCACTTTATTCTGTAGCAGCTCACGTTTGTGGTCTGTTTGAGAAAAATGAAACATGTTATAGTTTGTCTACATTGCCTTTCACGTCCCTCTGTCTCCCACCTCGCTCTCTACACCAAAGCTTTTCTAGGTTTTTTTTCACCCACTGTCATCCTTTCTTTCTGTACAGCACATTTTCCTGCCACTCTTCTCTTCTGTACCACCCTCCACACTTTATCTTTTCCTGCCTTATGCCAGCCTCTCACTTCTTCTTCCCTTATTATGCCACGTTCCCTTTTTCTACTTTCTCTCCCTTCTCCTTTTTTTGCATATTGTATGCCACTCCCCTCCTTTCTCCTTTATTATATGTTATTCTACACTTCCTTCTTCATTGTTCCCCTTTATTATACCAGCATACCACCCGGCCTTACAACTTTCCCTCTGTCATACCACCATGTGTTCCCATCTACTATGCAAACCTCAACTCTTTCCTTCGCTCTTTATTTTCCATGTATTGTTCATCTTCGCCCTCCATTACTGCCCTTCCTTCCTCATCTTTCGGATCTATTATACTACCTTCCTCCATTCACCATCTCTAACATCACCCTCCTTCTGGCTGTTTACAATAATGTTATCTTTTCTCCTTCTGCTTTTACCTCCAACATGCCACACCTTCCCTTCGAATTTGCGCTCTTATAAACTACCTACCTTCCTTCTCCTTTTCCCATTATACCATCATCCCTATCTTGTTTTCCCTTCATTATGCTAATTTCCTTCTTTCTTCTTTCAATTCGTTTATACCACCCACGTTTTTCTTTTTGTTCTGCTAGTATACTGTTCTTCCCTTCCAACTACCCTTCTATAATGCCAATCTATTTATTTCTTTACCCTTTTGGTACCCTACATTCTTTTTCTTTCACATTTAATACTAATTCTTACTTTTCTATTACGCCCTCGTTCTTCTTTTGCATATCTAATTTTATACCACCCTAGTGAGAAGAAAATACTTTATTTGATTTAAACACAGTAAATCTTAAAAGTATAGAAGACATAAAATACACCCTACCCAATTCTTTCCCTATATTGTGCAACCCTATTCAATTTTCTTTTCCCACTATTTTGCCACGCTTACTTATTTCATGTTTCACTTTGGTAATTATAAATGTAATACATATTTATCTTTTTTCCATTTTGTTTTTACATTCCCATTTGTTTTTTTCATTTTCTACCTTTGTCTTTTTCATATAACCTTGCCCTTCCATGCTTCATTGCATTCTTCTGTGTCTTGCCTTCGTATTTTTGTGTTTTATTCTTTTTTTTTAATTTCTTTTAGATCGTCATGTTTGGTTCTTTTATTCATGTCATTATCCTCTGATCTTAATTTTCGGTTTTCTCTTCTTTACTTTCCACCTTTTTCATTTTTTCTCTTTTTTTCTAATCTTATCCCCCATTCTTTAATTTCGTCCGTGCTCTTTCTTATCCCTCATGTGGTTCAAATTGTGTCTTAGGTCTTGCTTTTTTCTTCCTTACATTTCACACAGTCAAGTAATAAAACCTCACACAGACACTGAGTAAATCAACGAAGAGAATCAAATGCAAAACACAAAGTTCATGTTATTCCTTGAAACCACTCCTGCTGCTAACACCTTGAAGCTGGAGCCACCAGTCAGTGAAATCCTCAACCTCCAACTCCTGTCTGTCACTGGATGTGGAGAAGATGCTCCCTATAGTTGACTGGAGGTATCTTTTCATGATGCTGAATAAATTTGACCTTGGCTGAATAAGATGTATATTTAGGCTATCTTTAAATCTCCCTCAGATATGAGAAAGGCAAATGGTAAGGTCCCAGTACAGATTCTCCTGACTAGGGGTTAGAGGCAGTGGTGCCCTAACGATTGAGCCACTGATACAAAAAATAACTACTAACACAGACCTCGTCAGTATTCAAACGAGGAATGGCCATTAGTAGGATTTGCAGACGATAATCTGTACTTTTTGATCTATCCAGATTGTTCTCGTACAGTCGTTCTTTCGGACATTCCATAACACCAATATCAGGTTTCTAAGTGAATTCCTCCAAATCATAGAGCTTAGATGTTGCGGACCCCACAGACAGTCCCAACACACTGCAGACAACGGTTTCAGTTGGTCTACAGACTGTATACATTATACAGATATCAATCTTACTGCCTCACCCAAGGACCTGTACCATTGTAATGCACCACCCTCTTACACACCTTGTACAAAAGAAGGCAAGATCACAAGCAGAAAGATGCCTTTCCTTCCACGCCTTCTCTATGTGTTCCAGACTCTAGTTTCCCCAAGACTACAATACAACCCACACAGAATACACTACAGTTATTCGCTGAAGGTGGCAGAACCCTTAGGGATTTGAGGTTGTTGTTATATAGGTGTCCACTGGATGGGGGCCTAGGTATTCCTAATGTGCCATACTACATATGTGCCACACGGTTGTGACCTGCACTAGACTGGAATAGTCACATCCGCATAAAGCCCTAGATAATGCCAAAAGAAGACATGACGACAATCGCACTGCATTTGAGTCTGTGACTACTCATTAGACAACGATTTCCACATTGTAAGCCTCTATCTTCCATGTCCATATAATTAGATTACTGGGCCATAGTACAAAAAAATATTTTTTCAAAACCTACAAATGTTGACTTCCCGTATGTCCACCATAACTTCCAAACCAGATTCCACAGCTGCTATTTCTTACCCAGAATTCATCAGCTGGCAGTCTTAGTATTCTGCCCCATGCTGGGAACTTATTTTCTGATGGAGGGCACAAATGTGTGACGGTATTCTGCTAGCCGGAATCACGCTGTGCATTTACAGCGCCGTCATTAGAACTAATGTGTCATTAGTACGCATTCGTTCAACACGCAAGTCGTTATAACGACTTGCCTTAGGGGGGCACTGGATTTTGCAATAGGAGAAATTACTATTCCAACTCCAGTATGCGCAACAGTAGGGAAGGTGTTAGATTTGCATTCGGGGAGCACTGGATTTTGCAATAGGTGAAATTACTATTTCAACTCCAGTATGCGCAACAGTAGGGAAGGTTTTAGACTTTAAATCCGACACCATTCCACCAATGCACCCCTCCTAAGGCAAGGCGTAATAACGACTTGCGTGCTGAACAAATGCATACTAAAGACACGTTTGTTCTTTTTGCGGTGCTGCAAAGGCACTGCGGGATTCCGGCTTCGGTCTGAAGGACGTTTACCAGAGGGCACATGAGACTATAAGTGGGCATGCCTGCATAGAGGATGTACACTTGGTATAGCCTCTTTCTCTATCAACTTATCCAACTGTTGCACTGGGTAAGCAAAGAGGGGTATCAAATAGAAAGTCTCTGGGGATTAAACAATTCTATAGGCAATCTTCTCAAAGAGTCGGACAAAAAAGGGGATCGGCTCAGTTTATATATTGATCATTAACATGGACCTCAGTAAGAAACACTCATGTGGCAGCTTTGTAAAAATATTTGGGCATTGAGATACAAGAGAAGACATGGCTTAATATAAGGCTGAGAGCAGCAAAATCATCAATTTACTCACAAAATAAGGAGAACACCTATTAAATCATTACCAAATGCAACTTCACCCCTGTAAAACCGAAGCTATGTCTGGGATCCCGGAGCTGTGTTGGAAATGCTGTGAGGAGCGGGAATTATATTATATTATATTATATTATATTATATTATATTATATTATATTATATTACATTAACAGAGCGCCGGGACACTCCCAGGAGTAGCCGCGCGCTCTACAAATACCCCGTAACATAACATAACATATATGGTGAACGTATGTTCGCATACAGGCTTATCGAAGGGAGGGCAGGTGCTATGCCTTATTTGATCGATCACAGATATTAATCTCCTGTTACACCCTGTTGTGATTCTCTTTTTTAGATGTGGGTGGCCATAGTATTTACCCTCTACCCACGCTGTCTGGTAGGCTACTGACACACTTACTTTGCGCTTCATGCATCACTGTAGCCCTTACTTGGAAGCGGCTCACCCCTCCTCTGAGCCCACTGTGGTGGACAAAAGGATGGAACATTTGTGCCATGGCACAGCTTCCAGCTCTTGTTAATGATAGACTGGACAATATAAAAGACATTTGCTAACAAGCATTAGAAATGCAATAGGTCTCGCAGCATTAGAGTTAGTGCTTTTAGAATTGTTAATGGTTTTTTTTGTAAATCTTTAGCATGAGGTTGAGGGTGAGTGAGGGTGAGTGAGGGTGAGTGAGGGTGAGTGAGGGTGAGTGAGGGTGGGTGAGGGTGAGTGAGGGTGGGTGAGTGTGAGTGTGAGTGAGGGTGAGTGTGGGTGAGTGTGGGTGAGTGTGGGTGAGGGTGAGGGATTGAGGGTGAGGGGTTGAGGGTGAGTGAGGGTGAGGGGTTGAGGGTGAGTGAGGGTGAGGGGTTGAGGGTGAATGAGGGTGAGGGAGGGTGAGGGGTTGAGGGTGAGGGGTTGAGGGTGAGTGGGGGTGAGTGAGGGTGAGGGGTTGAGGGTGAGTGAGGGTGAAGGTGAGTGAGGGTGAAGGTGAGTGAGGGTGAGTGAGGGTGAGTGTGGGTGAGTGTGGGTGAGTGATTGAGGGTGAGGGGTTGAGGGTGGGCGAGGGGTTGAGGGTGAGTGAGGGTGAGTGAGGGTGAGGGGTTGAGGGTGAGGGGTTGAGGGTGAGTGGGGGTGAGTGGGGGTGAGGGGTTGAGGGTGGGTGAGGGGTTGAGGGTGAGTGAGGATGAGGGGTTGAGGGTGGGTGAGGGTGAGTGAGGGTGAGTGAAGGTGGGTGAGGGGTTGAGGGTGAGGCGTTGAGGGTGAGTGAGGGTGAGGGGTTGAGGGTGAGTGAAGGTGAGGGTGAGTGAGGGTGAGTGAAGGTGAGGGTGAGGGTGAGTGAGGGTGAGGGGTTGAGGGTGAGTGAGGGTGAGGTGTTGAGGGTGAGTGAGGGTGAGGGTGAGTGAGGGGTTGAGGGTGAGTGAGGGTGAGTGAGGGGTTGAGGGTGAGTGAGGGTGAGGGTGAGTGAGGGTGAGGGTGAGTGTGGGTGAGGGTGAGTGTGGGTGAGGGTGAGTGAGGGTGAGGGGTTGAGGGTGAGTGAGGGTGAGTGAGGGTGAGTGAGGGTGAGTGTGAGTGAGGGGTTGAGGGTGAGTGAGGGTGAGTGAGGGTGAGGGGTTGAGGGTGAGTGAGGATGAGTGAGAGTGAGGGTGAGTGAGGGGTTGAGGGTGAGGGGTTGAGGGTGAGTGAGGGTGAGGTGTTGAGGGTGAGTGAGGGTGAGGTGTTGAGGGTGAGTGAGGGTGAGGGTGAGGGGTTGAGGGTGAGTGAGGGTGAGGGTAGGTGAGGGGTTGAGGGTGAGTGAGGGTAGGTGAGGGGTTGAGGGTGAGTGAGGGTGAGTGAGGGGTTGAGGGTGAGTGAGGGTGAGGGTGAGTGAGGGTGAGTGTGGGTGAGGGTGAGTGAGGGTGAGTGAGGGTGAGTGAGGGTGAGTGAGGGTGAGTGTGAGTGAGGGGTTGAGGGTGAGTGAGGGTGAGTGTGGGTGAGGGTGAGTGAGCTACATCTAATGACTTCAGAGGACTGCTTATAGACTGTTTAAATTACAACCATTGTCGATAGTAAGTACTATTGACCCTGATAACGAAAACACACAACACCAGCTGTCACGGCAGACTGAAACACCCCTCTAACGCACGCTGGTTAATAAAACGAGGCACAACACCGAGGAATATTGACCAGATCACTAATAAGATTGGAGCGCCAATTGATTTTGAACCAAATCAACAGGAGATTAACACAATATTTGTAAAGCAGTGGAATGTGGTGGGGACGTGGCGCAAACAATAAGTGCAGCTAGATCATATACTCAAATACATCCAAGATAGGGTGTTAACGAATAGCGGGTAATTTAACTGAGTGATGCGGCTTCGCACTATGTCCTCAAAGTAAAATGGAGATTAGCAAGCTGGAAAATCTGGAGGGTTACTTACATGCCGCTGGTACCAAAAGTGTCTGCCCGCTTCCCTCGATGTGTACACGGGCTTGTCTTGGCCGATTATTTTTAAATAGGTAAGCCAGAGCGCGCCAAACCAGATTGCTCGGTATTTCCGGGTCACGTGATCAGGGCATTCAAGTCTACGCAGTGCCAGACTCTATGGTGCGTGCGTGCTGGTACAGCAGGCAACACTAGAATGCTGACCCTTAAAAACAAATCAGAAGGCGCTTCGTGAAATCGGCGACACAATAATCTTCGGCACAATAGTAAAAGCAAGCACCAGTAGAGGCGTGTTTGGAAACCGAAGACTGGGTAAGGGGAGAGATGCATGGATTGGAGAGATGCAGGCTGTACTATGCAGCCCCATTAACGATCCCGCCCAAGCAACCATTTTGTATTTATTTACCTGGACAGCCGCAGTGGCGGACTGAGGAACGCTCGCGATATTTACAGGCAGCGCTACTGGATATGGAGCCTGCGTGTAGAAATAATTGGAAACAAGGCTAGCGGCAGGCAGGCAGGGGAGGAGAGGAGGAGGGGGGAGGAGAGTAGGGGAGGCACGGCGGGAGGGGGCGGTGCGGGTAAACAAAGACGGACATGCACGCGCCCGTGACTTTTAAGGTCAATGCGCATGCGCATAAGCTTAATGCGCATGCGCATTGACCTTAAAAGTCACGGGCACTGCAAGGAATCGCCACGATTCCTTGCAGTGTGGATAAAGAGTGGATGAGCCCCTATAGTCTCGCTTGCTCGATGCGCATGCGCATCGACAGGCGAGACCTAAAAATGACCACTTTGGGATGGGGTATGTTCCATTTGTCATCCATGCTGAGAAGAGCTGATCTGGGGGAGTGACTTCTTCTGACGAGGACCCAATTGCTATGTTATGTTATGTTAATGGTTTCTTGTATAGCGCGTGAATCACCCAGGGGCATCTCAGCGCTTAACCTGGGGAATAACATAGGGCGGATCAGGAAAGTAAATTCTCAAGTGGCACATTACGTTAAAACAGGAAGGTTTTTAATTGTTTCCTGAAGGTCAGGAGAGATGCTGAGTTACGCAGAGCCTCAGGTAGCGAGTTCCAGAATTTTGGGGCAACGTATGAAAAAGCTCTACCTCCTGTGCGGCTCAGACGGATGCGCGGGACCCTCAGGAGGGCTAGTGAATTTGATATTAGATTACATTCAGACGTCTGCTTGTACAGCTTATTTTGTAGGTAACGGGAGCCTACCCCTTTGAGGGCTTTAAAGGAGAGACAGCAGATTTTGAAAAAAACTCTCTTTTTCACTGGAAGCCAGTGTAGTTCTCGAAGCAGGGGGAGAGATGGAGATCCTGGCTGCAGTATTTTGGATCACCTGCAGTTTAGTTAGCGCTGTATCTCCTACTTCGGCCAGCAAAGCATTCCCATAGTCAAGCCTACTCATGACCAAAGCCTGGACTACGGTTCTGCGGTGTTCTAATGGTAGATAGGGGAGTATTTTGAGTAGCAGACGGAGGCTGTAATAGCATGACCCTGATATGGACTTGATATTATCTTTCATGGAAAGTTTATGGTCCAATTGGATTCTCAAACTTTTAACTGAGGGAGAGGGGGTGGGGGCGGCGCCCAACTCTGTTGGCCACCAAACGACTGACCAGGCGTGAGCAGCTCTACCCAGGAGCATAAGCTCTGTTTTCCCCGGGTTGAGCTGGAGACAACGTTCCCTCATCCACTCCGAAATAGCCAGCATTCCTCCTGAGAACCGAGGTTTCTCATCCATGCAATTGGAGCCTATCGGAAATAGCAGTTGTGTATCGTCGGCGTATGAGACTATCTCGTAGCCAAAAGATTGCACAATTTTAGCTAGGAGGGCCATATATACATTGAAGAGCGTCGGGCTCAGACACGAGCCCTGAGGCACACCCTTGGCTTGCAAGAGCTTTTGAGATGCAAAGGAACCAAGGATAGTAGTTTTGCATCTGTCCGTAAGAAAATTACTTAGCCGCTGTAGAGCCACACCCCCTATGCCGCACTCCTGTAGTTTCTCCGCCAGCAATTGATGGGATATGGTGTCAAAAGCAGCGGAGAGATCTAACAGGATCAGTATCATGGATCCTCCGGCATCGAGGGTGAGTCGTAGCGAGTCTGTAACAGCCAAAATGGCTGTTTCTGTGCTAAAGCCGGGCAAAGGCCCGACTGAGAAGGGTCAAGGATGTTATTATGTTCCAAATACTGGCTGAGTTGTTTATTTATGGATGATTCTAGCGTTTTACCCAACAGTGGCAGCAAAGATATTGGTTGAAGTTGAAGTTTATTGGTTTGTATAGCGCTGAATCACCCATGAGGGTATCTCGGCGCTTGGGACGGCAGAGAACATCAGAGAACAAAAAAATTAGAAAAGATGGGTTTTTAGCAGCTTTCTGAATTGGGGCAGATTCTGACAATTACGTAGATGAAAGGGCAATTTGTTCCAGAAAACAGAGGCAAGGTAAGAAAATGCTTTGCCTCCCCTGCGCGACTTTCTAACCCTGGGGGTGCTGAGCAAAAGCTTGGAGCTGGATCTAAGTGCCCGTGAAGGGGAGTATGAGGCAAGTTTGCTCGAAAGATACGAGGGGCCTTGGCCATTGAGGGCTTTATAGATAATACAACCTATTTTAAATTTGACCCTCTTTCTTACTGGAAGCCAGTGGAGTTGGTTCAGGAGGGGTACCGAGGGTGATTTAGCGGGGGCGTCGGTAGTTAGACGGGCGGCCGTATTCTGCACCACCTGAAGTTTGTTTATAGAGGCTTCGTTAGCTGAAAATAAGAGGGCATTACAGTAGTTAAGTCTACTTAGAACTAATGCTTGCATTAACGTTTTCTTGGTGAATGAAGGTAAAAGGGGGAAAATCCTTCTAAGGAGGCCAAGGATGTAGAAGCATGAGCCCGCAGTATTGTTGGCATGCGTCTAAAGGGTTAGTTTGCGATCAATTCTGACACCTAGGTTCTTAACCATGTCTTTGGGGGCAGGGGCAGGGGCAGGACCAAGTTCTTCCGGCCACCAGGTATATAGTTACCTAGCACCTGAGGGTCTGCAGATGGTTTCTTTAGAATGGGGCGCACAAAAGCTTACTTCCAGGTGGATGGAATAAAGCCCGTGTGAATGGAGGAGTTAAAACATTTTTGTATTAGAGGGGCACAGGTGGGGGAGAGAATGGCCATAGTACTCGGAGGGCATTGATCCGCTGGGGAGCCTGATTTCACAGCCAGGAGTAAGTTATTTATATCCTCAATCGAGATGGCTTCAAACTGATTGAGGTGACCGGTAATAGATGTCAGATGGTTGCCACTGGTTGTAGTGGGACCCGGGATGACCGGGCTCACAGTAGAGAACTTAGCATAAATTGTTTCGATTTTATCCTGGAAGAAATTTGCTATAGAGTCACATAGTGGTTGAGATTGTAGCGGTGACTGTTTACATGCTGGGGGAGAGGAAAAATCCTTAACTATGTTAAAAAGTGCTTTGGCAGAATTTTCCGCTTGTTCGATTTGGGTGCGGAGGTAAGAACATCTGGCCAATTTGATGAGTTGGTGGTAATGAGATAGGGAAGATTTGTAGGCTAGTTTGTCAGCAGTGTTTTTTGTACTCCTCCAGCGTTGTTCTAACGCTTTGCATGGTGACTTTTTATTATTAAGATCGCCTGAATACCAGGGGGCAGACAGTCGCGGGTGTCCGAATTGCTATTTTTTCATCGGTATAGTTACATCAAGCGTTTTTTCCAAAATGGAGTTAAACGTAGCCAACAGGGCCGAGGGATCTTGATAGAGTTGACCTGGATCTACCCATAATTGGTCGAATGTTTTGTTAAAGGCTTCCAAGGTAAGCTTTTTCCAGGGCTTAGTCCTACTGTGATTCAATGACTTCTGGGGGGTCGAGAATTGAGATACTAGATGTTTATTATAATTATGCTGTGTAATTATTGTGAGCATCTACTCCTAGCATGCCAACACCCACGTATGCGTTAGGCACCATGTATTAATAAGCGTCAGTGCTGATTATGTTGTAATATATCAGAAACAGTATTTCCGCTGCACCTAAAACTTTAAATAAAATTGCTAAAAAGGTGCACCTTAGTGTGGGATGCTCTTTGAGATGGAGCCATTGAGAAGAGGCCAGTGAATCCCTCAACCTACAGAAATAGACTAAAATACTGACTTTGGCCAGGCCTAATGCTATTTCCACTGCTACTCCCCTGAAGTACTGGTGGAAGGATGGGCCCATTATCAGCCTTTTGTGTTTTATATTTGTCAATCCCACTCTGTATGTAAAATGATCTAACCTAAATTCAAACTAGATTTTCAAACTCAGAAGGAAAATAGATTAGATGATACAAAGTTAGAATTATTGTAAAATGAAATGTTCCAAATAAAAATTCAAGGAAATAACTGCAGTACTCATCAGGTTAATCACAAACAATGCTGATCAATTCTATGCTGCCTTACACCTTTTAGAAAAATATACCAAGAATCTAAGCATTTAAATTGTCTCTGGTATAAATTACATGACACATCATAACAGTACAGGGGAGTGAAATACGATATTTGCACACAATAGAATACGCATGTACATTTTAATTAGGTAGCTACTATTCACATTTAAAATGAAGGGGCCACTTATATTTTGCAACTACTGGAATTGTTATTGCTATAGGTTAGATTCTGTGGGAAATGTGATTTTGTATTTGGAGGTTATCTGCTCCTCTACCAAAACATTTACAAACATGATCATAGTGCCAATGGTGTATCTGTAGTTTTGAAATGTAAGACATGACTTAATGTCACACTGAAATGATAAAGGCTGAGGTATTTGCTGTGTATCTGCATTTCCTCATTCTGTTTTTTTTATGTAATACACTTCTATTAAAAAACAAATGTAATATCACCTATTTAGACCAACAATAGTCATTGATCTTGTCTGTTGTTACAATTTATGAAAAAGGACCCAGACTTAGCCACACTTTACGAAAAAGTAATTGTTGGACCCGGCACCCTTGGGTGGTAATGCCTCAAACGGTTTGCCATTACCCTTCCTGTTTTTCTGGATTTGTTTATTTGGTTTTAGGACTTTGTGCACTTTACCACCACAGCTAACCAGTGCTAAACTGTTTGTGCTCTCTCCTTTAAACATGGTAAAATTGGCGCACACCCAATTGCAACATTAAATTTACTGGTAGGTCCCTAGTAAAGTGGTACCCAGGGCCTGTAAATTAAATGTTACCAGCCAGCCTGCAGCACTTATTGTGCCACTCTCTAAAGTAGCCTTTTCAAACGTGTCTTACACCTGCCATTGCAGCCTGTATGTGCAGTGTTTAACTGCCATTTCGACCTGGCAAAATAAACCTTTTGTGAAGCCTAAACCTTCATTTATAATACATATGTCACCCCTAGGATTGGTTCTAAACAGCCTAGAGGGTATGGTGCGTTGTATTTAAAAAGTTGGGCATTGTACTTTTAAGTATTACATTTCCTGGTGGTGAAAAACTCTCCAATTTATTTCCCACTATTGCGAAGCCTACCTCTCCCATGCTATAACACTGGGTTACCTTATTACATTTAATAAGTGATAACTTTTGCTTGAAAGCAGGTTGGAATGTTATGTTAGGTGTTTGAGGAATACTAATTTAAAATCCTCTTTAATGGTAAAGCCAGGTATTAAGTCTCAATTCTGAAACTTCCACATTTAGAAAGTTGGCCTTTTCTTGTCCTAACCATTCGGTGCATCCAGCCTGTTCCTGGGTCACATGACTAGGTGTATTTGGAAGTTGGTATTTGCGTATTCCTCCCAGACAGCCACACAATAGAGGGTCTGGGTGTTGGCAGAGTGGGCCATCCTGACTTGATGAGGGGGACAGAGCTGTCACTTGTACTTCAGAGACATTGCCTCAGCTCACACACAAAGGGCTTCACACTAGCCTATTGTGTCTGCAGACAGACTGGGACCACAACAGGGAGGCAGGAAATTCCAGAAACAACTGTTAGGGTAAGACTTCAAAAGTTTCTTCTATTTCAAAGTGGGCACCAGGTTTAAAAAGGGCACCCACTCTTCAGTACACATTTGGATCTGTGGCTACTACAGAAGAAGGACTGCCCTGCAGCCAGAGGACGACCCAGCTGCTTGAGGTCTGCCCTGCTTTCCGAGAAGGAAGACTGGACCTACACACTTGGTGCCAGGCGGAAGTGACTTAAAGGGTCGGCTGACTGACTTCCTGTTCTGAGTTACAAGCTCTAGAGTTCTCCATGCAACTTCCCACCTTCCCTTCTGCACCGGACCTACCGGAGCCCTGATGGCTTCTGCTGAAGTGACTTCCTGATCCCCAAGAGGCACCTTCCAGGTCCTGGGCCCTTGGTGTGATATCAGTTGAGCTCCTCCTAATAGCCAATACGAAGCTCGAGTGACCATGACTCTTCATGCTACAGCAACCACCAGTGAGGCCTTGCAACGTGAGATCTGACCTTTGCGCTTCAGCATCAATAGCCCTCGGTGATGCCAACGCGAAGCTCCAGCAAAGACCGTCTGCAACGCCGGACAGGATCATCGCACTACAGTGTCGACCATCCATTACGCCCGACCAGAAGGGCTGAGAGAGATTTCCAGCTGCAGCCAAATTTAAATTGGAGGCAGACACGGATAAGTCTGGTGCCAAGAGGGAGGCAGCCAAACATGAGCCTACTGCTAAAAGTGCCTTAGAGGAAAGTAAACTGGCCCTAGAAGAGAAGCTGGCAGAGGAAAAGAAGGCTGAGAGAGCCTTGGGAGAAAAAAAAGATCTTGTTCGCTCATGAACTGAGTCTTAGGGAGCTAGACATCAAAGCTAAAAAAATCACTGGGTCGAGCAACAATGGTGGCAGTGAAACTGCAGTGTTCAGAGGCAAGGGGGTCTACATCACCAAGGGCCTGTTGCCTAACTTTGTAGTAGGGGATCACATAAATAAGTGATTTGAGACCTTCGAGGTTGCCCTGGATACACACAGGGTCCCTGTGGAGGATTGGGGAGCTAGTCTCAGGCGGCACATTCCCAGTGAAGGAAGGGATGCACTGCTGGCCCCAGAGAAAGAGGACAGGAGGAAAGAGTTATACCATCATGAAGAACACTTTTACTCGTATATACAGTCTCACCCCAGAAAAGTATTGGCAAAAGTTATGGGACAGCCAGAAGTTTCCTCAACAGTATGGACTCAATAGTCTGGATTACGTTTGCAGGGCACTGGATGGCTGGGTGGCGGGCAATGATGTGAATGATTACAAGGGGCTGTACAATGTAGTTGCCAGACATCACATGTTCAGCAATTGTTTTCCAGAGATGTGCTAAAACCATGTGGATAGTGAGCTCACTGGCTCCAGAGAGCTTGCTACGGAGGCAGACCACTGGTTCAGGACCAGGGTCCACAGCAAGGTACCTAGGGGGGATCACCCAAAGGGTGAACAGGGTCCTCCACAGAAAAAAGAGGGGAGAGAAAAACTTAAAAATAAGGAGTTATCTACAGCCCTCCAAAAGAGTTTCCAAGGGAAGCATGTCAGTCTAAAACTGGCAGAAGAAGGGAGGGTTCCATGAGAAGAAACCCTCACGTCACTTCACACCTAAGTGCTTCGAGTGTTACAGGTACAGGCACACTCAAAGAGAGAACCCCAACTGCCTGAAAAGGCAGCAGCCTCCCTACTGGTGGGAAGCCCTCAGGGATGGCTAGTGTAGTGCTCGGGGAGAGGATTGTTACAGTTAGTATGCAGGGTAGTGCAGAGATCACCTTACTGTCCCTGGGAGACAGAAAGATGGTACCCACGGCTGATGTGCTTAGTAATACTAAGAAGTACAGGCAGTGGGTTACAATGCATGGGCAGAGTATTGTATTGTAATTCTATTGTAATTGCATTTATATAGCGCTTACTACCACTGATGAGGCATCAAAGAGCTTTTTAGGTGAGTAGTACGCTACTCCGGAACACATAAAGGATTAGTGGTGAATTAGTATAGTGAAATATCAAAGAAATGTAAGTGGTGAATATGTTAATCTGTTATTTAGATTGAAAAGTATAGGGGAGGGATAGAAGAGGGAAAAGGTTTGCATATATATAGGCCTTGCTACCCCTGAGGAGGTGTTGAAGTGCTTTTTTGGCGAGTAGCATGCTACTCTGGCACCCATAAAGGATTAGCGGTGGCTTGGTATAGTTAAATATTAAAGTAATTTGAGTGGTGGATATCTTAGCCAGTTATTTGTATTGAGAAGGATAGTGGAGGGGTAGGAGAGGGAAAAGGTTTGCATTTATATAGTGCTTGCTTTTGCTGATGAAGTGTTGAAGCGCTTTTTCGGCGAGCAGCACGCTACCTTGCAAACCATAAAGGGTTAGTGGTGAATTAGTATAGGAAAATATGAATGTCATTTGAGTGGTGAATATGTTAGTCTGTTATTTGGATTGAAAAGGATAGTGGAGAGATAGAACAGGGAAAAAGGTTTGCTTTTATATAGCGCTTGCTACCACTGATGAGGTTTTGAAGCGCTTTTTCAGCGAGTTGCACGCTAGTCCGTAACCCATAAAGGATTAGTGATGAATTAGTATAGTGAAGTATGAAAGTAATTTGAGTGATGAATATGTTAGCAGTTATTTGGTTTGAGAAGGATAGAGGGGGATAAAAGAGGGAAACGGTTTGCAATTATATAGCGCTTGCTACCACTGATGAGGTATGTGACATATGAAATTAATTTGAGTGATGGACATGTTAGTCTGTTTTTTGGATTGAAAAGGATAGTGGAGGGAAAGAAGAGAGAAGGATTTTTTTATTTTTTTTATTTTTTGTTTTGGAGCTCATAGCAGCAGGAGGAAGCTTGAGATGAGTAAAAGGGAGGTGAGGTGGAGGGGAAACAGTCATAGGAAAGGGTTTAGAAAGGCTTGTTTGGGAGATATGAATAGTCAAAGAGGTATGAGATGATGCAAGGAGGGGTAGAGTAGGGAAGAGTCTAGAAGGGGTTATTTTGGGGGTGATAGTAGTGGTAGGGGTTTGGGATGAAGGAGAGAGTGGAAGTAGAGGATATATTGATAGAGGTATAGAATGATAAATAGGGTAGTGCATTGGAAATAGCAGTAGAATTAGGTTTGAGATAAGTCAGAGCTATGGTAGAGGATACATTGAGATCGATATAGGGTGAGACATAGGGTAGTGCATCGGATACGCTAAATTAGAAGAAAAGTAATAAATATTTAGATACATAATATATAGCAGAGCCCTTGAGCCGGAAATGGAATGTCCTCTTGCCTTGCCTGTTACTTGCTTACAGGAAGGTGCCTCAGAAGAGGGTTCAGCACCACGAGCTTGTATATGGCCACCCTATCATAGAGCCTCTCAGCCTTGTAAAGGAGGGGTGGGAGCAACGTCCCAGGATGTAGTCAGCTACATGTTGGCCCTAAGAACCCAGATTAAGTGGTTATGGAAGACTACCACTGAGAACCTAGCCGCCAACCACAAATGAAACTCTAGTATGACCGTAAGGCCACTCTAGTCTAGTTTCAACCTGGTTTGAAGGTGTGGGTGATGGAGCCAGTGGAGCACTGGGCCTTGTAGGACTGGTGGACTGGCCCATATAAGGTAAAGGAGAGCAAGGGGGAGGTTTGCACTCCCTCAACCAACAACCTAATTTCTCACAGTAATTATCTGTAACATTTCATAGTAAGGAGTAATTAGTTCATTTGCAACTAAAGATGGCATTACTGTAACGTTTCTATAAAGTGAACCAAGGATGATCAATATGTATCTGAACCCACACTTCATTTACAAGCTAACCACTGACTATGCAAATCATTTCCATGTAGTTTTGTTGCAGTTTAACACATATTTTATGGAAATTGTGAAAATATAGTACTGATCGGGAACTCTTCCACCTGCAAAAAACAGCTCAGCTCTGGTCCATAAGGCTGACAATGCTATGAAGCACAAGCACTAAATGACAACTGTTCCCTTTCCTCATGGGGAATTGCTAATTGTGTTGAGTCTCAGGTAAAGGGTATAGTTTGATTTAATTTGGAAAAGCATCAATAACCCTGCTGATTTCTTGTGTGGTTGATAATCAACCTTGGCACTAAAGGTAGCAAAAGTATCAACGTTAGCCTCTAAGTGTATCAAAGTCTTGTCGATCACAACCCAAAATGGAGATCTTCGCTAGGCCTGGGTGGTAAATTCCGTTTCGTTCGCGGAATTTGAGTAATTTCGAGTTCCGCGGAGAGCATGAAATTGCCCAAGATTCTGTGTTCCGCGACTTCGTGAAATTTTTTGCTTGCTCGCGTCTCAAATGCCTGTTCACAAGATATTTCCCCCTGAGCACGCAAACAGCGATTGCAAACAGTAAAAAAGCATTGCGAACATGCAATTCCGCGTGTTCGCGGATTTTCTGCGTGTTCGCGGAGATTTTTTACCGTTTTGCGGAGATTTGCGTAACGCGATTACGCAAATTCCACCCACCCCATATCTTCGCATAGCAAAACTCTTTCAACAAACGTTATACTGTGGGTCTCGGAGTCAGTGAAACTGAAATGGAAAGCAATGCTCCTGACAGACACTGGTAAAATGATCCTTACCAGGACAAAACCATATGAAAAGAAGACATCTGTATGTTCTGTTCACAATTTAGGAATATATTTTAAACTGATCTGGTGTACCTAAGGCACTTTGCAATCAGGATTATGGTTCTAAATACTTGGAATAATATGAAAGAGCATGGTCATAATACATTCAATGAGTAGCACATATCACCAGGAATCTTATTCGAGTGGGTACGTGAAGCTGGTGGCAGTGTGTATGGCAGCTGTAGGTGAGGGAGGGCATGGCAGATTGGGTAGCATATGCCTTTGTGGCTGGCACATGGAGTTTAGCCAAGGTATATTCTGAGAGAACTAAATAGAAACTATTGGCACAGATTACATTTATTGTCATCTAGCCATGGTAGACAATTCTGAGGAATTGTGACCCAGGTTGTGGGACAGCTGCCACTAAGATTTCCCCTAATAAAACATACACTTTACATTTCCAGTCTATCAGCATTATTTTGGCAATGACAGTTTAATTTGCAACTCCTTACAAAGAAAAATACCGTAATCTCAGAGTGGTACTTCGTGAAATCTCAAGGTTGTATAGAATGTATGTGAGCCTAGCCACTTGGACAGTGTAATACTGTTGAATAACTAGATTAACATCTGTAAAATTTAACAGCAGGAACAATCAAATTAAACAGTAAAGAGTGGATAGCATGTGATAAACAAGGATAAGGAGGGAGAGGTGACTTATGAAAAAGTGACTCTTTAAGTTCCTACTGAAATCCAGGTCTGGGTTTCTGAGCTTGAATGTCAATCAATGTTAACTGAACAACAGCACATTGCTTTTTTGCTTTACCCAGTAACTGTTCCTGTAACGTAATTTTGCATCGACATTTAAATATCATCCACCAAGCCTTTGCAAAGAAGTCTTATGGCGTAATACCAGCAAAATATGGGGCCAAAAACGAGGAAAAAAATCAAGTTAGAACTGGATGTGAACTTCATACCTATTTAAAGCTGCATAGAAAATGGGCATTGTTCCTGAAGCATTTTGAATCAGTAAATATTAGAATAGTCTGCAAAAAAAGTCAGGCCAGGAAAATTAACTTTGTTGCCACAAAAACGTGCAAACCCAAATTTGCTTGTATTGTATTGTTTTCTAGTATTTATATAGTTTACTACCACAGTGCGAGGTACTGAAGTGCTTGTCCTCGTGCGTAGCATAAAACTCGGTGTGGCATGTGGTTGGAAAATTGTTGTTTTTGCATTGGGCCTATTTACAAATTATTCTGTTATGAGATGCAGTTCTTAGTTGAAGAGGAAATGTGAGACATAGACGCACATATTCTGTAATATGTGTTTTGCTGATTCCTCAGGTTAGCTTTGCAGGTCACTTTGCTTTGTTGGCAATTTATCTTTTATGTTCTAGAGCCAATTACATAAGCTGACTTTGGCAGGAGGTAATTCGCTCTGAAATAATAAGGGTCCACAAGAAGTAGCAGTGGTCAATAAAGAGTGGTGGGAGATCAGAGATCTGCCTGGAAAGGCTGAGTTACAATGGTTAGAGCGGCAGACCCTGATGCAGAGGTCTGGCCCGGGACCAGGGTTCAATTCCTGCCTCGGCGGCTCTTGGACTCAATTACCCCGGACCTGATAATTCTCGCCTCGGTGCCTAGTCTAATCATGGGTCCCACTCTGACTCTGGGCAATAGCTTGCTTAATCTCCACAACGGCCCCAGCAGCGCTTGGATACCTGGCTTCACCTTGGGGGTGCCCAGGAGTGGACATTTCTCAGGAAAGCCAGGATGGGTTCCACAGTGGTATGAATACAGCGCTACGAGGCCTCCGGGTAGAAGTGCGCTATATAAATACAATACATTTACATTTACATATAATGGCTATTAAGAGAAATTACTTGAAGAGATTTTCCAAGATGGACTGTGTTATTGTCATCCCTTTTTTCATTATAGTATGTCAATACTCAGAGTAGTTGAATATTTTGGGGTTCTACAGTTTGAACTATGTTAGAGTTTCTTGAAAGATACCAATAGCCTTTGGTAAAGAAATGTGTGGTGACAGCCTATACAAACAGGATATTTGACAAGTAATCAACAATAACGAACATTGAAAACCTCTATTCAGAGAGTGACCTTAGTTTAGGTAAGAATAACAGAAGTAAACTACTAAAATCAACATCACTACTTGCATGTATATGCTCACCATTTTTGGCATATGTACCAATGGACTCAAATTCTGGAACTCTGCTGAAATGATGTACCACTTCTCATAAGACCTTCCCACACCAAAAGACTAACTAGAATAGGAAAATGCATGGTGGGTCCCTACTCAGAGTTTTTAAAGATCTTCATTACAACTAAACCCAACTCAGCAACCAAGCTACCTGCAAACAACTAGAAAGGTGCTACAATTTGTTGCATAATTTGGTAAAGTCATAGGTTTGTTTATGACTCGGCTACATTTGTAAAACACCTGGATTGAATGCTAAGGTGTAAATAGGCATACAAATCTCACTAGCCAATAACAAACAGCGATATTACACATTAAATAAGCCTGTCATAAGTTGTCAATCACCTTCTCACAACAGGAGATAAAGGTCCATGATTATCATCACTAAGTATTCCAGAAAAAAAGTTCATCCATTGCAGCTCCCTCCTTCAAGTTTGAAGGGGATTTGTCAAGCATGTTGAATTACTTCAAGGCCACAAACCCTATATGATGGTCTCACAATGATTGTATGATGTCATATGTAGTGCCATCAGTGATGTGATCAGTGATGTCGTTTGAGATCTCATTGGCAAGGAGATGAATTATGAGACCTAACATTTAATGAATTATGTAATATGTGAGGAATTAAGCAGTGCATGGTGGAGGTGCAAGTTATAGTTAGCTCAGTAAACTATAACTGGTGAATTTCGGAGTTTTGTTTGGTTTTTAAACATTTTTTTAACCTTATTTCAACACCTAATTATAACATCACTTTAACAGTCACCAGTAGCCAGTTATGTTTAGGACCACAGTTTCCATAGGAACATCGTTTTTTGTTTGGCCAACAACTTTGGTGCCACTTCACAAATCTTCACAACATTTTCACAAACTTTCCCTTTTTAGATCAGCTGCTGTGTTAAAAGTTTTGGCGTGATCAGTCAAGCGGGGGCTGAGAAAAGAAGGGGGATCCCAAAACGCTTTTTCATGTGTTATGTGTATTGGGATTGTTCATGTTTTTAAAACGACTACAGCTGGACCCGCTGAAAGGAATTACACCAAATTTGGAAGAAAGCTAAATGTTGACCCAGAAGAAATGCATTTTGAGATTTGCTGCAAATCTGTTCAGTAGTTTCAGAGATAATTAAGTTTAAAAAATATAGATGTCTGGAAGCCCAACAGACTACAGAAACCCTACTGAAATTTGATTGGCTGCCAACACTTCAACCAGGAAGTGTTGGCAACCATCTTGGGATCACTATACATGATAGCATCTTATTGAAATGCATTGTAGTGAATAGCAGGTTATTAGAGTCACAAAAAGGAGAACATAAAAAGGGTGATAACAGATTTTAGTTACAATATACATCATTTGTTGATTGTACCATACTAATTTTAGGAATTGTGGTGTGTGCTCAGATGATTTTACCTTGTGGAAAAGTCTTCTGCTGTGATTTCAAGGATCATGGTTGAGAGAAATGTGTTTTCTCATGATTTCCCCATAGAGGTTATGAAAGGTGCTCCAGAAGTTAAAATGAGAGGATATTTTCTGTAAATCCACACTATCTTTCTCAGCCATATGAAAATGAAGTCTGACAGTTGATTCCCTTGTGTTCTACTTCAGCCTCTCAGACTGTTCTACAGAACAACTAGAGCGCTAATGGCGTTACTTATGACAAAAGTATGGCACGCCTGAAGCCATGTTGATTGAATAAAACTGGTAAAACGTAAAGCATTTAATTTAGAAAGGAAGAAAATGAGGGGTTCAGTTTGTCATAGAAATTATAGGTAGTGCTATAGAAAGAAAAATCAGGACACATTTTAAGTGAGTTCTTCCTCTTCTATTTCATTAACATATTCTGACATGCAGACTGAAAAATGCACTTTCAAAACATGCACACATGCAGACTAAAACACGCACTTTTAAAACCAGCAGCAGACTGCCGTTTAACTCCCTAGTGATCAGAAGGTTTGCTACAGTGTTCTAATGAGCAACTAGAGTGCTAACATTCTGATTTATGCCAAAGGTGTGGCACATATGAACGCCATCTTGATGGAATCAAAGTAGATAACTGAAAGCATTTTATACTGAGTATACTGCAGTAAATAATGAAATTAGGGAGATTCATAACAAATAAGTCTCCCAAATTGGCCACCGGAGCACAAATATCACCCAAATGTAGCCCATTTGTAGCCCAATTACAGAAGTGTGCAAAACACCTAGGGGCCAATTCACAGAACTATTCTGAGATGAAATCCTAAACTTACTACTTTTGGTATTCACAGAAGGCATTTAGTAGTAGTAAATGTAGGACTCCTAACTACAAAACCTGGACAAAATCCTAACTTTACGACTTTCGGTATTCACAAAAGGCATTTAGTAGTAGTAAAGTTAGGAGTCCTAACTTTACTACTATTAAATGCCTTCTGTGAATACCAAAAGTAGTAAGTTTAGGATTTTATCTCGGATTAGTTTTGTGAATTGGCCCCCTCATTTTTTTTTCTTTCAGTTTTATATAGCACAGAATTGACCCAAAGGTATAGGAGTGCTTTACATTAGCATTGGTTACATTACACAATGTCACATTTATTTTCATTTTAGGCATGGGAGAATAAATGATTTTCCCAGAATCACAGGATGTTGAGCTGACGCTGAAACTCGAACCTGGTTCCCCAGCTGCAAAGTCTGCAGCTCTGGCTGTAACGCCACATCCTCTTCCTTAAGTGTAACATATAATCAAATGATCAACTGGATAAAAATAAAACATAAAGGGCTAGATGTAGGTAAATGAAATTTACCGATTCGAAAATACAGAATTTTACTGATTCGGTATTTTCGAATCTGTAAATGCTATGTGGGTACAGAATCGGTAAAAAATACCGAATTGTTAAGATTCAGTATTTACCGAATCGATATTTACCGATTCGGTAATTGCCATTCATTCCTATGGGCCCGGAGGCCCATGGGAATGAATGTCAATTACCGAATCGGTAAATACCGATTCGGTAAAATAGGGAAAGAGTCAAGGGTGGCAGGGTGTCACTTTGACACCCTGTCGCACCCCTGAATAGTGCTTGTGTGCACATGTGGCATACATACATGCCCTAAGGGCATGTGTGTCTGCCACATGGCACTGGTGTAAATGCACACATTTGCATTTACAGAGGAATTCCTTATTTACCACCAACTAATGGTTGGTGGTAAATAACGAATCCTTAAGCACAGAAGCACTCTTCAAAGTGCTTCCTACATGTCATTTACCGATTCGGTAAATACCGAATGGGTAAATGATGATTCGGTAAATACCGAATCAGTAAATACCGATTCGGTATTTACCGAATCGGTAAATTTGCTACCTACATCAGAAAAGCCTATTACCGGTCGGTAAAAAACGATTTTGGCCGTTACCAACCGGTAATAGCCTTAATACATCTGGCCCAAAGTTAGCAAATTATTTTAAAATGCTTTGTTGCTATTTGAGAACTCAAACAATATGTCCGAATTTCAGTTGTTCAGAGCAATAACCATAATTTCTATGGAAATAAGACCCTCTCATGAAGGATGGTGCAGAGGCAACAAGTTGACCATGCTGTGCACGCGGGAGTGGCAGTGGCAGCACAATAATAATAATAATAATAATAATAATCCAGTACTTGTATAGTGCACGAATCACCCCTGAAGGGGTATCTCGGTGCTGGGGGCCGTTGGGAAGATTAAGCGAGCTATTGCTCAGAGTCGCATGGTGCTGGGCAGACACCTGCCGCTGGAGCCGGGGATCAAACCGTGAACCCCAGGAGTCCAGCGTCAGTCACCCTGGCCGCGGCCCCAACCTCTAATAGACCATGGAGGGCAGGAAAAAGAGGGGCAGTGGCAACAAACCAATTATGCAGTACAGGCAAGCGACGTTGTGTCAATATCAATAAACAATCCGAGTGTGTAAGAAAATGATATGCTCAACAAACATTTATGCCAAGCAACATTAAACTATCATAACAACAATTACAGAGTTCGACTGACACTTTGCTTGAGAGAGTTTTCCACTTTTCTTGTATGTGACTGGCTGTTGCTAGAGAAAGTCACCAGTCAAGATAGCTACTTCATGCAGAAAGTAGTGCAGCCAATTTTGGACAGGCACCATCAGTCTGTATTCCTTTACTCCTTGTTTGCTCGCATAGGCAAAGAGGCATGATGTCCTTTTTGAGTGTAGTAGCACCAGGGCCAGACTGGGAACCCAAAGAAGTCCTGGCAAATTTTGTCTGACCGCCCACAGATCATGATGCATAGTGAGTGCAACAAGCGAGCCTGATGACTACAAGCTCGCTTGTAATAGCTTTTATAGCATAGTAAATGATTACCTTAGAGTGCACCAAGATACCTCAATGATTCCCTTGCTATCACCCTCCAAAATTGCTTCTCATCTCGCCATAGCCCCACACTCTCATATATTTCATTTGTTTTGTAGGACCCCTCATACCAGTGTAGGGTGTTGATGCTCTTTACATCACACACACATACAGAGACAATGAATCAATACATGTGTAAATCAGCGTATAGAAAATGTTGCATAAGACAAAGAGGACTATAAGGTGTAGGATTCATGTCATCATACTAGTATGAAGAGAGCTTGGTCTGGGGAAGCACAAACTCAAAATTCATAACGTAACACAGTAGTTTCAGGATAATGCAAGACTGGGGGAAAAACATAACTTTCTAACCTTATCATGTAGTTTGCATGCAGCTCTTTGATGACACATCATATCTCACTGTGCTAGATTATAATTGAAACTTATGAACTGCACAGTAACAAAAGGGTCTCTGAGTCAAAAGCAGTAAACCACTAAGCTATCCACATAAAACACTGTCCTGTGACCTGCATGGTACATGTCCTTTGTATCAGGCATATTAACCCTCTGAGCTACCTTAGATGAGTCAAAATTCCACTAGGCAAAACTCAGACCCCTCCAGTAAATACATTAATCATCAGATTTGTCTTGGCACTTTTATTGTTGCCTGAAAACTACTGGATAGACAAGGAACCCTGCAGCAGGTGCTTTCAAAGCTGCTGCCCTGGTACAAAAACAGTCCCCAGTAACAAAACCAGCCCCCCAACCTTCCAATCTCCCGGGGAAACGCCAGATGCCCGGTACGGCCAGCCCGGCCCTGAGGAGCCCAATGTAAAACACCAATATTGGCATTGCATAAATCTAACTTTATGTACGATTAATAATACATTTTGCCCATGTGGCAGAAAAGTGCCACTATGTCGGAATGTACAAATATAATAAGAATGATTTCCCCCATGGAGATCACAAAAAGGAGACCCATGTACTGCTAAGGTTGTTTCCTTTCAAGTGCAGAAGGAAGGTGACTTAGAAGTTTCGACCAGGCTACTGATTTTGAGATGGCTAAAAAGGAGTTGCATGGATCTGGTCCTCTTCTCTTAATGCTCAGTAAAGGGCTGCAATAATAAGTGCGGCCCTGAGCTCTTTTTTGTTCAATATAATTTTATTGTTTTAAGAAACAAGAAAATAAGTAAAAAGAAAAAGCGATACAAACATTGCCCCTCTACTCATAGGTATAATATAAGCAGCATAATATTATTAGGAGAACAACACTTCAATGTTGATAATGTGCATTAAAAATATCTCCTACTTGCAAATGCTTGAGTTAACAGACATTGGGTCATTATATTGGGAACTACATATATCATATAACAAAGAAAAAAAGCTAATCAAGAAAATAAAAAATAAAAAAGCTGAAAAGAGCAGGAAAGAAAGGGAAGCATAGAGATGAAGTCAAAATAGAGTTAGAGCCCAATTCCACATACCAAACAATGTAGTGGGATCTTTTGAGGATTAGATATATCTAGGAGACAACATGATTGTAATTTGCTTTTCAGTGAGAAGTATAATTTTAATCTTATCAGTATGGCGCTCCAGGGGTTTAGACTTCTGAAAATTTAGATCCAATGTAATCCTTAACACTTTGGAGTTACCTCAGTTGGATCCAGTGTTTGAGATGGTGTTGTATGTGCTTCTTGTAAAGCAAACCCAGGTACACCAAGTGTGATGGGATAGCTTTTAGAAGTTGCTTCCTTCACATTGTATCATTTTAATACCAATTGTAACCAATAGATCTACAAGAAAAAGATCAGAATCAGGAAGGGTGTTGAGCAGCAGACTATACCATGGGCCTAATAAAATACTAGCTGGATTGAGTGGGTGGGATACGGGTGTGGAACATTCCATCTATGTTTATAATTAATTGATCTAAATAAGAGTGAACAGCAGGGAAATACAATAGGGCAGATTCTAGGTCAGCATTTACTTTTGTACAAGTCCAACAGGAAGAAGACTCCATAATACTATGCTTATATAATCGTCTAGAAGTACAATAGTAGTGGTTCAGTGCTGAAGATTTACATTGGATAAGTAAGGGTGAGATTTTAATCTTCAGTTTATTAGTCCAGATTTTAGTAAATACCTCTTCCGTGGGTGGATTAATATTTCAGGAGTTGCATATATCCCTCCATGTACTAATCATGGATTCATTTATCTTATGTCTTGTGTTTCCACGGCCTTAGAGCACCAGCTGGTCACATGTCCAAGTTTAGCTGCTTTCTTCAAGAAGGTCATGAAATTGAGCTCTTTTAGGCAATTTATAGACATTTGGCTGTTCTAAGTTTCAAAAAAGATAAAAATCGTTATTTTGCAAGTTGTGCAGACCTTTGAAGGAAGTGAATGAAAGGGGGTACCAACGAGCAAATTCATATTTTGAATCGTATGAATACCCAGCTTTGCTCATTCGTCTACTAAGAGTTTTCCAGTTTATTTTACCCTTGGGGATAAGCCCTAGGGATGATAGATATATTAGAACCTTGCATTCTGTTGGGAAAATGACGGTCCAAAATCAAGGTAGCTTTAGGTGTAGATTGTATAAATTTCAGACAATGAGGAGTTTTTAATCCTGACATAGTGAGCAAATTAAGAAAGGAAAGAGGGCGGATAATAATTTTCTCCAACTCTAATCATGGCAGAGCAGAATCTTATGGTGGGAAGAAACACCAACAAGTCTGTCTCAGTAACCAGGCAGTTTGGTATTTACAAAAAGGTGGATGCTTCACCCCTCTATTAGTTTTACAGATTTTCAGTTTAGTTAAAGCTATTTGTGTCTCTAACATTTTTTTCAGATACACTGAAAAAAATAGTGGAAACATCCTAAAATAAATGTTTATTTGTGAAGCAATCATCCTTTTTTTTACATTCCATAGTACCCCACCAAGTAATGAATTTAGGAGACCGTGCTTCTGTCAATGTTTTACTTTTATTAGTTATTTTTCCTCTATATGGATTTTGGTTAGGGATAGACTGTTTTTGAATTCAATACAAAGGTATATAAGATGCTCCGCTTGCCATTTAAGACCACATTATCTAATTATATTAGGTTGGCATAAAAAGTTGAGAGGAAAACCCACAGTTTTATCCTTATTAGGTAATAGCCTGAATTGTGGAACACAACTTTATTGAGGAGAGATTTTGCGGGGTCGCCAAATCAGGCTTCCTATAAAAACTAGGCCATCTTCAGCATAAGCTGCTAGCT
Organism: Lissotriton helveticus; assembly: GCF_964261635.1. Taxonomy (NCBI): domain Eukaryota; kingdom Metazoa; phylum Chordata; class Amphibia; order Caudata; family Salamandridae; genus Lissotriton; species Lissotriton helveticus. Next base: position 1,571,336,528 of record NC_136069.1, on the reverse strand, counting down.
TTTGAGCGGAGGTGTGAAGGGAATGCCTTTGATACGTAAGCTTGAACTTAGGTCTATTAAAAGTGGTTCTGTGGCCAGTAGAAATAAGACCAGGGACAATGACGAGCCTTGCCTGGTACCTTGGACTAAATTAAAGTTGGACGACTTATGATTGTTAACTCTTAAATCGGCTTCTGGATGAGAGTATGAAGCCCTTACCATACGTTCAAAATCTAATCCCATGTCTAAAGCTTTCAGTACAGAACTCAAGAATGTCCAGAAAACACAGTCAAGCTCTCCGCCTTCCCCTTTTCCCCTCCCTCCCCCCTTTTCCTCTAATTATATTCTGCCCTACCTTAAAGTTGATTTTTGTTTAAATGGAAATAATAAAAAAATTAAAAAAGAGTCCACATAACAACTGAATTGCTTTAAGTTAACTATTGCCACTGTTATCTGTGTGGGGGGGAAGAATGAATGTTTCTAAATTCATATTTGAAAACAATTACGCTTCTATTTTTGGGTCTGTTTTTACAGGTTTCAGATATGTATTTGATAAGATGTAATCAATTCTTGTAAAGGTATTAAGGGGATGTGAATAGAAAGTAGAATCACTGCCTGTATGGTTACAGAGCTGCCAGATGTCAGTTAGTCCTAAAAAGGAAGTCATATGTTTAATCATTTTATGAGTTTTACTGGGTCTACATGAGCATGCTGAAATTCTGTTCAATGCAGCACAAAAAGATGATGGACGGAATGCTGAACATTGTCAAACATTCACCCCCAGTCACAGATCTGGGTTTAATCCATTGTTATTTTGTTCGCCACGCCATTCCAGTTTAGACCCAGCCATATACAAATCAGTCTTAACCCTGCTCCCCATGGGTATGCACAGACGTGGTTGCTCATTGTTCCACTGGATTCAAGCTAGCCTGGCTGATGAGGGGTAATAGTGATGTCATCAGTGATGTCTTTTGAGCTGTCATCAATGATGTCATTTGAGATGCCATCAGCGATGTCCTCAGTGATGTCACTGACCATGTCATGAGTGATGTAATATGTGAGGTCATAAACAGTGCATTGTGGGGGCAAACGTTACAGTTAGCTCAAATAACTATAACTGCTGAATTTCTATGGTTTTATGTGTGCAGAATCTGAGATGCATGGCGGGACTTTGCCTACTACAAAATGGCAGCAGTATTTACCTTTCAATTGAAGGAAAATGTAAGTCCGTTTTCTATGCCATATACGTGTTAAATACAAAGCAAACACAAGGAGATGATGGACGGAGCGCTGAAACTTTTCAGACACTCACCCCCAGTCACAGGTCTGGGTTGAATCAATCATTGTTCTTTAGTTCACTTTGCGACCCCAGTTCAGACACAGCTATATGCAAATCAGTCTTGACCCTGTGCCTCATGGGAACAGTCCAGCCCGAACTGTCAAGCCATGTCTTCCCTGGACCGGAAACAAGCATCCTGGAACCGGTTTTGGGCTAACAGTCCTCATCGGCCACGCTAGCTTGAATCCCGTGGCAAGGTGAGCAAGGGACCCATGTCTGGGCATACCCTGCCACCTTAGTGCGAGGGAGGACCTGGCTTGGCAGTTTTGGCTGGACTGTTCCCATGACGCACAGGGACAAGACTGATTTCCATATGGCCAGGTGTAAACTGGGGTGGCATGGTGAGCCAAAGAATGATGGATTTAACCCAGATATCTGACTGAGGGTGAATTTTATGATTTGTACTGCATTCCGTCCATCACTTGTGTGTCTTTTACATAATTGTGAAATACAGGCTGATGTAATACATAAGCGTTGTGAGAAAGGATCTGTGGGAGTGAAAATGCGGTGACGGTATTATGTTTGTCAAAGGATTTGAATACATTTATATATTCAGCACTACACGGAGTGCCGTTTCTCTGTTGATGTAGGCGGAGACTGTGATGTCATTTGAGATGTCATCAGTGATGTCATGAGTGATGTCACTGATCATGTCATGAGTGATGTTATATGTGACGTCATCAGCAGTGCATTGCGGGCGCGCAAGTTATAGTTAGCTGAGCTAACTATAACAGAGGAAATTCAAAGGTTTTGTATGAGAGAAATGTTCAGCTAACTATAACGTGTGAAAACTAGGGTTTTTTCAATGAATTAGCATGGTTTTTTAAATGCTAATTCCTAACTATAACGTGTGTAAAACCTATGGTCTTTTCAATGAATTTGCAAGGTTTATTAAATGCTAATTCCTAACTATAACGTGTGTGAAACCTATGGTTTTTTCAGTGAATTTCAAAGGTTTTGTAAATGATAAGTTATAAATGTATTAATTATTATGTCTTTCTTTTTACACTAATTTCTTATATTGTTAATATAAATATTTATATGTATTTAATTTTTTAGATTATATTTCATATTCTTATTATAAAATAATAACAAAACTAAATTGCAAAGTAATTTTTGGATTAATTATTGCTTGACATCGGTTGCAAGTATAACACAACTCCAGCAATGCTCTGGGGCCCTATGCTCACAAAGCTGTATCAATCCTTACACCTGCTTCAAGCATGTGCAAAGTTTTGACGCAGCATAAGCTATTACTATTATACATTTCACTCAGTCACTTTTAGGAGGCGTTGCTGCACCCCCTTCTGCACAGGAAAGCCTCTTCTGGCGCAGGGCTTTACAATGTAATGCACCCTCCAGATGCGTCACATTGTTAATAGCACACACCATGGCACATCTTTTGCACCACCGCTGTGTCACAAAAGTGACGCGACGGCTGTGTAAAAGAGGCACAAGGGGATTGTAAATCCGCCCCTAACACATACACATGCAAATTCACCCAGGCAGTTTCACCAGCAGCGCTAATTGAAGCATAGACTTCTAACATATTTATGTACATATGTTACATTCAAGTGCTTCGCACATACTACAGTATACTGTAGGTAAACACCTTATAGATTTATGCTGTAGCACTTCCTTATAGCTCTGCACTTTCACATTCTCCATACACTAGTAATATATTCATTCATTCATTTATGAACTACACATTCATTCTGACAAACTTTTACACACTAACATAGAAATATAGTTCTGTCTTTGACCAGTGAAGGTAGTTCTAAACTGTTTTTTTTGTTTTGTATTTTTTTTGTGTTTTCTCAACAAATTCCAAGTGAAACAAAAGAATGAAAAAAAGAACAACTAATGTCGAGGACAGCAATGATCCTGTATCCTGAGTTTTATCAGGTCGATAGACTGTTCCCCATAACACAAAAGTTCATCACAATAAATGCAAAGAAATTTAACTTTAGCAAAGTCAGAATCAATATGTGGGTGTGGACTGCTTGCTGCAAGTACTGCTGCAGATGATGTGCTTGGTGTAGCAGCAGGTGGGTTCTCATGCAACCTCCGTCCTTCAGCTCGAGCAAAGTTCTTGGGGTGCAAGTTCTTCACGTGTCGCACCATATTTGCTGTGCCAAAGGAGTATTTTTTACACGGATCACCCCTTGAAAGATTTGGTTGGCAAATTTTACAGTTTACTTTTGCAGCATTAACCTTTTTTTGACCTTCTGGAAAAGTGAAAAACTTCCAAATTAGAGCTTCTTTCCTCTTCTTTGGAGCTTCTTCATGAATGAAATCTCCCTCTGAAGAACTGCTGGAAGATGACTCCATTGCTCTTATTATGGTGATCTTCCTTCTATTTGAGAAGATTCTCGCAACAAATGCTTCTTCTTAGAAAGTCAAAGTCGCATAATTATAATGAGATGGAACTTCAAACACTCGCAATAGGAAAAGTTATGAACCAATCAAATCTCTACTTTTAAAGTCACATGGCTTTGCGTACGCTTATGATGCGCTTGCACAGCTCTTTCAATACGAGTACGCATGATCTTCTACCACAATTTGTGTAATTCTTTTTAAAAGTAATATAGGATTATTAAAAGTATTTAAAAAAAATCATAGTTATCCCAAATGTCTGCCCTTAGTATCTACATTAAATACATACATGTTTTAAACCAAGTAGAAACATTGCCCCCTTTCGCGTACAGAACGCCGTACATGACGTCACACCGAAGCTTTAATGCGACACGTAACGTCAAAGCATATTCGTACCATATGCGCGGGTACACGCTGAGTATGATAAGCAGTGCAAACTATGGTGCGATCACCCTCTCAGTGACAAATCAGAGCTCAGGGCGCGCTAAGAAGAATGATTAGAAGTGCTGACTCATACAGATCCGATTCTGGGCCTGCCTCTGCGTACATTATAACACCGCCCCCATCTCTCTCTGTTGTTAATTGTTGGTGCACACACTCATACTTGCACATGCGCGGTGCACACCCGCCCACACTACCCACATGCCACCACCAAGCATGCTTGCTATCATTCAGCCTGGAAACCAATACATTAGCCAATGTGATGTCCCCCAGGGCCATCATTCTTATAGACAGCGAAAACTCTACCAATGACGGCCCGGGGCTTGGTTTGGTCAGCCCCCGCGGTTCCCATATAATGCGGGCACTGACGTGAGCACGCTCTCTTTTGCCTGCCTCAGCTACGATGACAGACAGGCTGTCGAAAACACCCCAAACTCAGCAAAACCGCAGCCTTTCAAGACACGACAAAAGACGACAAAAACAAAGGTAAGAGAAGACGTCACAACATCAGCCTCCACTGTAAATTATATATGCATAATACTATTTTTTTATCCTTCATATGGCTTTCCTACCCCTCAATGGTTTTAAATTGTACTTACATAATTGAAATATTTCTTTATAAGTCACGAGGTCCTATACACCTCTAATCTTAAAAATTGTGCGTGCATAAATTTCGGTGTCGTATTTCTGTACTACACCACGTCTTAGGCCTCTATTGTTATTAATTGTGCGTCCATGATAGTATTTTTTTTTCTGCGTCACGATGCCGTCCCAGGCCTTTATTAACTTATTGATCTTCCTTTGTTTGCTGGAGTTGTAACAGTCTTAACTACGGAATATTAAGAAACCACATTAAAATTCACTTTAGATAGTAGTTACGCAACTCATTTTACAATGACTAATCAAAACGTCCTTTTGTTTCCTTCAGCAAACATCCTTCAGAAGCAACCCCGGCATATCGAGCAACAGCAATGGAATTCTCTGCAACTTATTGAATATACTTTGACGTATAGAGGCAGAGTTCAAGTCGAATGGTGAACTCCGGTGGCTGCACTCTTTATACAAGGTACGCACAGCAGCCTAGATCTACAAATCCTTCAGAGGAAGGCATTAGAAATAAGTCGCCATAACGGGCGTCAGTAACGCAGTAGGTACTTCCATATAGACACCACTTGAACGCGGCACTATAACAAGTAAAATGTACCAGGTACATTGCACTCCTAAAACTGTAGTGTAACTTTTATTTATGAAAGGAGAGAGGGCCATATTATCAAACCTTGGCAACAGAATTATCGCCACTTTATCGGCAGCAAACTGCCGCTAAAGTGGCCATAATAGGTTTGATAATATGCTCTATGGAATTCCAATCGAAGCTCATGTTAGATGTGAAGGACATCTGACATGAGCTTCGATTGGAATTCCATAGAGCATATTATCAAATCCATTATCGCCACTTTAGCGACACTTTCCTGCCGATAAAGTGGCAATAATTTTTGTCACCATAGGCTTGATATTATGGCCCAGAGTGCGTAGTGTACAGCAGCTTCTCTGTAAAATGTATAATTACCTCCGAGCAGTGACAACAGATAGGTTACAACAGTCTGACAAACAGATCATCAACCTTATTACACCACTTTTGAGTCACTTTTAACATGGGTAAAGTGATGCAAGGAGCTAGTAAATCTACATCTGGTTCAACAAAAAATCTCAACTCGAGACTCTGCGACACAGTTTTAATGTTGTTTTCTCTCTCTCTCACTCTCTGTGACATCATTTCTCTTTCTCTCTTAAACTTAGACACTGCTCTCTGCTTGGACGTGTAGAAGATCCCCTCAACTTATGTTGTCAACTTCACTTCCTAATGTGTTTGGCGCAAAGTTTACACAACGGTAAGCACAGAGGCCTAGATCTACAAATCCTTCATAGGAATGCATTAGAAATAATTCGGCATGACGGGCATCAGTAACGCAGTAGGCACTTCCATATAGACACCACTTGAATGCGGCACTATAACAAATAAAATGTACCAGGTACACTGCACTCGTAAAACTGTAGTGTTAGCTTTATTTGTGAAACGAGAGAGCGCCATATTATCAACCCTTGGCGACAAAATTATCGCCACTTTATCGGAAGCAAACTGCCGCTAAAGTGGCCATAATAGGTTTGGTAATATGCTCTCTGGAATTCCAATCGAAGCTCATGTTAGATGTGAAGGACATCTGACATGAGCTTCGATTGGAATTCCATAGAGCATATTATCAAACCCATTATCGCCACTTTAGCGACACATTCCTGCCGATAAAGTGGCAATAATTTTTGTCGCCAAAGGTTTGATATTATGGCCCAGAGTGCGTAGTGTACAGCAGCTTTTCTGTAAAATGTATAATTACCTCTGAGCAGTGACAACAGATAGGTTACAACAGTCTGACAAACAGATCATCAACCTTATTACGCCACTTTTGAGTCACTTTTAACAGGAGTAAAGTGATGCAAGGAGCTAGTAAATCTACCTCTGGTTCAACAAAAAATCTCAACTCCAGACTCTGCGACACAGTTTTAATGTTTTCTCTCTCTCTCACTCTCTGTGACATCATTTCTCTATCTTAAACTTGGACACTGCTGTCTACTTGGACGTGTAGAAGATCAGCCCACCTGAAGTTGTCCATCCCAGTGGCTGCAGCGTTTGGCCGCAAGCTTTAAACAACGGTAAGCACAGAGGCCTAGATCTACAAATCCTTCATAGGAATGCATTACAACTAAGTCGCCATAACGGGCGTCAGTAAAGCAATAGGCACTTCCATATAGACACCACTTGAACGCGGCACTATAACAGAACAGGAATATACGAGTCACACTGCACACGTAAAACTGTAGAGTTACCACAACTTGTAATGCTTCAGCTTATTTACTCACATCTACATAATTCTAAACTCTAATTTTCTTTTTTCTTTTGCAGATTACCAATCGGACACCTTTTGGAATCCATTTCACAATTTCTTTATAACATTGTTTAACTTATTTTGCCTGTTCTAATATAGTTATAATTGAGTTTCGTTTATATGTATTGTTTAATAAAAGTTGAGTTTCGTTTATATTTATTGTTTAATAAAAGTTAATTTTAAAAAACTACATACTTCTTTCATTTTGTGGGGGAGGGGTATGACGGTCCACAATAAAAATAATGTTGAAATACTATACTAAGATATTCAAGACTAGGATTGAAAACTACTGAGTTCTAACTAACTGATATAATAAATACAACAGTGACAAACTACTAAAATGGCGGAGGACAGAGTACGTAATCAACGTTTGGCACCTCGGCACTACCTTTCAAATAAATATATAAAAAATATGACTATTAATACTGTACAAAAGTACAGCACCGGATGAATCACACGAACCGGGAAAAGAAAGCGACAGATTTACTAACTGATATAAAGAAAGGTTTGCTTGTTGAACTTGAAGAAAAAAACGTGAACTTCGAAATGACGCTGAGCATGCGAAGAGAGTACAACTGCTACACCAAAAAAAGGAAAGCTTTACATACAAAAGGCGATACATTATCGCCGCTTTTATCGACAGGAAACTGCCGATAAAGCAGCGATAATGTGCTTGATAATAGGCCCTTGTAACTTCCCATAGCAGCCCAGGTTCTGATCCTAACCTAGGCTACTATGGTTATTCACAAGTACATATTATCAAGCCTGTTATCTCCACTTTACCAGCAGTTCCCTGCCAATAAATGCGACGATACTATATCGCCTTTTGTTGACAATATGGACCATTGATCTTTATTTTGACCAGTAAACTTAGATGCATATTATCAAGGACCGGTGTTGAAATTATCGCAGTTTTATTGGCAAGAAACTGCTGATAAAACGGCGATAATGAACTTCATAATACGGCCTTGTTATTTCCCATAGAACTCCATGTTAGCACTAGAACATAGGCTTCTATGAGAATTAACAAGGACGTATTATCAAGCCCACCCTCCCAACATTAATAAAAAAACTCCAGATAATGCAGATACCCATAGCTGGAAGGTCATTTTTACATATCACTGCCCCAGAAAGGTGGCGTTCCCCGCGACGTGTACGGGGAGGGAGAGAGAGAGCTCAAAACATTTTTTTTTTTTAAAAAGACCCGAGGGGTGCCGCTCACCGAGACCGCGGGGAGTAGGACCGTAACCCCCCCCCCATATTCTTCAAAATAAAACCAGAGGAGTGCCCTTCCCCAGTGCTCGGGGCACCTTACAAACCCCCATTATGCAGAAAAATTGCCCCCGTAATTTACCCCCGGGACCTAATGAATAAAAATTGCCCCCGTAATTTACCCCCCGGGACCTAATGAATAAAACGGACTTCTACTTTTTTTTCCACCTTATCCACCGCGTACAAGTACTGCACAAGTACCCCTCCATTTTATATTTTAAAAAAATAAAAATTGAGCCTAAAGATCCATGTACCACCCCCTGACCAAGACTATAGGCTCAGAATGTTTCTACCCTGCCCCTATTTCTCAACTTTGTTTTTCTGTTTTCTTGTGACTCTGCTTTTCCGACAAACAACATGGCTGCCAACACTTCCTGGTTTGGAGTATTGACAGCCAATCAGCATGCAGCTCCTGCTCGTAATTGTAGGTATTTACATACGCGTACGCCGCGATTTTTCTTTAAAAAAAATAAAATAAAAAATAGAGCCTAAACATCCATATACGACCCCCTAAGCAAGCCTAGAGGGTCAGAATATCTCTAACCTACCCCCTTCCCTTATTTTTCAACTTTTTTTTACTGTTTTCTTGTGACTCGGTGAGAGGCACAAGATGGGCGCCAACACTTCCTGGTTTCGAGTGGTGACAGACAGTTCACAGCCAATCAGCATGCAGCTCGCGCTAGTAATTGAACAGATTTCAGTACGCGTACTGAACTCCGACTCTAGATATCGCTATGATTTTACTTGCAATTTTCTCAGAAACTACTGAACGATTTACACCATTTAATGAAAAGCACAATCTGCGAACAGAACTCTACCTCTCTGCCAAATTTCGTGTAATTCCGTTCAGCCGTTCGGGCTGTAGCCCTGGCTAAAGGTCCCTATGGAAAATTGCATGGGGAAAACACGTTTTGGGACCCCCCTTTTTTCTCAGCCCCCACTTGATGAATCACCCCCAAAGGAGCGGAACCGAGCAGCTCATTTTCTTGGAGAAATTCACGAAGATTCGTCCACCGGCGCCAAAGTTATTCCAAATAGAATGTTGTGGATTTCCTATGGAAACTAGGTCCTAGGTTTGAGATGTCATCAGTGATGTCATGAGTGATGTCACTGACCATGTCATGTGTGATGTAATATGTGACGTCATCAGTAGTGCATTGCAGGCGCGCGAGTTATAGTTAGCTGAACTAACTATAACGGGGGAATTTCAATGGTTTTGTATGAGTGAAATGTCCAGCTAACTATAACATGTGTGAAACCATGGTTTTTTCAGTGAATTTGCAAGGTTTTTGAAATTCTAATTCCCAACTAAAATATAACTAACTAAAATATAAAATATAAAATGTAAAATAATAACAAAACTAAATTGAAAAATATATTTTTTATTAATTATTTTTTTTCCAATATATTAAAATTGAATTCTATATAATTCCTTTATCATTGTTTTTTTTTATAATCGTACCGTACGTATACGCTAATGTAATTACACCAAATTTGGCAGAGAGGTAGAGTTTGGTTCGCAGATTGTGCTTTTTGTTAAATGGAGTAAATCCGTTCAGTAGTTCATGAGAAAACCCCAATAGACTATGCATGTAGTCTTCTATGCACCGGCAAACTTGTCTTTTATACCTTCAATTTCCCAATCTGTATCCTTACACTTCCAGTAAACACTATCACACTTCTGTTTCAGTATTGTAGTGACCAGACAACACTATGTGCTTATCTGTACACTATTCTAAAAGAATCCATTCACTACATCAAAACATTAATCAGCAGATGTACAATAAGTGGTACATTCCCAGAGATATGACAGTTATTGTGTACTGTTATATCTCCTCCTTCCGGCGCAGGGCATTATAATGTGATGCACCTTCCACATACCATGGCACATCTTTTGCACTACCAGTGCATCACAAAAGTGACGTAACGGCTGTGTTAAAAGAGGCACAAGGGGGTTGTAAATTCACCCCTAACACATACAAATTCACCCTGGCAGTTTCACCAGCAGTGCAAATTGAAGCATAGACTTGTAACATATTTATATGGATAAGTTACATTCAAGTGCTTCGGAGGTACTACAGTATACTATAGGTAAACACCTGATAGAGATGTATGCTGTAGCACTTCCTTATAGTTCTGCACTTTCACATTCACCATACAATAGTAATGTATTAATTAATTCATTTATGAACTACACATTCATTCTAAGAAACTTTTATAAACTAACATAGAAATATAGTTCTTTCTTTGACCAGTGAAGGTAGTTCTAAAAAGAACTGGGTTTTTTTGTGTTTTTATTTTTTTATTTTTTTGTGTTTTGTCAACAAGTTTTTTTCTAAAACCAAAAAAATTTAACTGGAACCCAAAAAGTGTCCAACAGGAACAAAAGAATGAAAAAAAAAACTAATGTCGAGGACAGCAATGCTCCTGTATCCTGCGTTTGATCAGATCAATAGACTGTTCCATATAACACAAAAGTTTATCGCAATAAATGCATACAATTTTAACATCAGCAAAATCAGGATCAATTTGTGGGTGTGGACTGCTTGCTGAAAATTCTGCTGCAGTAGTTGATGTGCTTGGTGCAGTAGCAGGTGGGTTGTCCTGCAACCTCCATGTTGCAGCTCGAGCAAAGTTGTTGGGGTGCAAGTTCTACACGTGTCGGACCATATTTGCTGTGCCAAAGGAGTATTTTTTAGATGGATCACCCCTTGAAAGAGTTGTTTGGCAAATTTTACAGGTTACTTTTGGAGCATTAACTTTTTTTGCCCTTCTGGAAATGTAAAAACTGCCAAATTAGAGCTTCTTTCCTCTTCTTTGGAGGTTCTTCAGGAATGAAATATTCCTCTGAAGAATGGCTGGAAGATGAGTCCATTGCTGTTATTATGGTAATCTTCCTTCTATTTCACAGGATTCTCAGAAGAGATGCTTCTTCTTAGAAAGTCAAAGTAGAAGGATTAAAATGGGACGGAACTTTCAAAAGTTGGAATAGGAACTATTATGAACCAATCAAATCCCTTCTTTTAAAGTCACATGGCTTTGCATACGCTTACGCTGAGCTTACGGGGCTCTTACGATGCGAGTACACATAATGTTCCACAGCGATTTGTGTAATTGCTTTTAAAAGTAATACACGATTGTTCAAAGTTTTAAAAAACTATTTTCAAAACTATTCAAGATAATGTATTCTGTTAGTGTGTTTATTAAATACATAAATATATGTTTTTAAACAATTAAAAACATTTGCGCCTTTCGTGTACGGGGCGCCGTACATGACATCACACAGAAGCTTTGATGGGACGCGTAAAGTCAAAGCGTATTCGTAGCGTATGCGCGGGTACGCGCTGAGAATGATTAGCAGTACAAACTATGGTGCGATCACTCTCACTGTCAAATCAGAGCACAGGGCGCGCTACAAGAATGGTTACAAGTGGTCACTAATTGGAGATCCGATTATGGGTCTGCCTCTGCGCACATGAAAACCCCGCCCCGTCTTTCTTTGTTGTTAAATGTTGGTGCACACACTCACACTTGAACATGCGCGTTGCATGCCCGCCCACACTTCCCAGATGTCACCACGTAGCTTTCTTGCTATTACTAAGCCCGGAAGCCAATACATTAGCCAATGGGAGGTCCCCCAGGGCCGTCATTCTTCTAGACTGTGAAAACGCTACCAATGACGGCCCTGGACTTAGGGGCACATTACGATCGCGGTTTTCCCGCATCCTCCGGGCCGGCGGAAGCCACCGCCGGCCCAGAGGATGCGGGAAAACCGCCGGGGAGGCACCATAGACCCACCGCCATATTAGGATAGCGGTGGGTCTCAAAATCGGACCGCAGCTTTTCCGCCGCGGTCGCCTTCCGACCGTGGCGGAAAAGCTCTAACATGGCTGGCGGTGTCTATCAGACACCGCCAGCCATATTAGGATGGCGGAAAACAGATGCCTTTCCGCGGCGGATTCTCCGCCGTGGAAAGGCATACGGTGATTTCTTTGGGGGCCCGTTGTGGGCCCCCAGGGTGATAGGGGGGTGGGGGGTGCACATGGGGGGTACCTATGGTACCCTCCTGCATTTGCGTGCACGAAGTGGCAGGCACCGCGCGGTGCCTGCCGCTTTTTTGCATGCAAATGCTAAGCATGTATATTTAACCTTGCGGCGGGTGCTGCTTCAAGCAGCACCCGCCGCAAAGTTAAATATTGAGGATGTGACCGCCAGGCTGGCGGTCACATCCTAATTGCACTGGAGAGACCGCCGGTGCCCCTGCGGACGGTCCCTCCTCCTCTAGGGTGGCGGACGGACGCAAGTCCGTCCGCCATCCTAATGAGCCCCTTAGTTTGGTCAGCCCCCACGGTTCTCATATAATGCGGATACTGACGTACGCACGCTCTCTTTTGCCTGCCTGTGCTACGGTGACAGACAGACTCTTGTCGTCGTCGATTGTACTACGAACTGTTTGCTCGAGCGGAGGAGGACTCGTGACACTCGATGTGGTGTCACTGCTGCTGCCGTCCAGCTAGGCCACCATAGGAGCAGTGCCGGTTTCGCCCGCGCCCAGCCCACCCCAGGCCCAGCCAAAGCCCCAGCCTTTGAAGACAAGACAAGAGACGACAGAAGCAAAGGTAGGAGAAGCTGTCACAACATCAGCCTCCGCTCCAGGCCCAGTCCACGCCAGACCCGGCGGCCCAGCCCCTACCCTCAGGCAGTCCCATCCTCAACCCAGGCCCAGCAGCCACGCATCTTTTGTGTGTGCATGAATTTCTGTGTCGTATTTCTATAGTACGCCACATGGTTTGGCCTGTATTATTAATTGTGCGTGCATGAGAGTATTCTTTTTTTACTGCGTCACATGTCCCTCCCAGCTCTGTTATTTTTGTGCGCCATGTGCTTTGTGCTTCATCGTATTTGCTCCCTCCTAATTCTCCCAAGACTTTTAATATTTATTACTGTGTCACGTGGCCTTCCCAGGCCTGTATTCTTATTGATCGTACTTGCAAGATCGTATTATTTATTGCCTTCTGCGTCACGGGGCCCTCCTAGGCCTCTTTTTAATAAATGGTGCATGCATTAATTTCTGTGTTGTATTTTTGAAGTGTCACGTGCTTTAGACTGTATTGTTATTAATTGTACGTTCATAACAGTATTATTTTTTTACTACGTCATGTGGTCCCAGCTCTGTTTTACTTTATTTTTGTGGGGTACATGCTTTGTGCTTCATCGTATTTGTTCCCTTCTAATCCTCTCGTGACTTTTAATATTTATTGCTACCTCACGTGGCCTTCCCAGGCCTCTATTCTTATTGATCATATATGGTTGATCATAATATTTCCTCTGCATCACGGAGCACTCCTAGGCCTTTTTTAAATAAATTGTGCGTGCATGAATTTCTGTGTCGTATTTTTGAAGTGTCACGTGCTTTAGACTGTATTGTTATAAATTGTGCATTCATAATAGTATTATTTTTTGACTGCGTCATGTGCCCCTCCCAGCTCTGTTTTGCTTTATTTTTGTGCTCCACGTGCTTTGTACTTCATCGTATTTGCTGTCTCCTAATCCTCCCGTGACTTTTAATGTTTATTGCTACGTCACGTGGCCTTCCCAGGCCTCTATTCCTATTGATCATCTATGGTTGATCCTAATATTTCCTTCTGCGTCACGGAGCACTTCTAGGCCTTTTTTAAATAAATTGTGCGTGCATGAATTTCTGTGTCATATTTATGTTACTCTTGATAGTAAAGTATACTATATATACCAGGGCTGACATGTAAATGCTACTAGTGGGCCTGCAACAGTAATTGTGCCACACCCACAGAAGTAACCTTAAATAAAAAAAGTGAGGCTTGGCACTACAGTGCCTGAGCGCCCTTTCTAAAACTGCCATGTTTTCAAACTGCATCCATTTGGCAGGCCTTACCCGTCCCTTTGTATGGACTGTACTCTGTATCCTTCACTTAACCCTTTAAGTGCTGCCGTCGGCCAACGGTCGTCATGGGCACTACCTCCCCAGTGCTGCGTGCGACCGCTGGACGTCCAGTTCAGCACTGGATAATGGACAGCGCAGCACTGGGGAGGTTTATTTACAAGCTCCTAAGGTGTTAAACTTTGTGGGCGTATTGAGCTGTGAAGACGCGGTGACAGTTGTTTTACTAATTATATATTTACACATCCTTTAGTCATTTATGTCATTATACTTGAATGTGAGCATATAAAATGTGTTCTTTACATCTATAATGCTTTTCTTCTAATGTTTTTTACGTTTACCTTCATTTTCCATAGAAATGAATGCCACTAAGTACCAAGAGCTTCTGCATTATATAAGCCATAATGTGTATCCTGATGGTTTCAATAAATACCACAAGCATGGATTGCGTAGACTATCTAAAAAATTCTCTGTTGACGGTAGTATAATTTTTTCAGTATTGGCACATAATTTGAATGTCTACATTAATGATGTTCTATTGACTGGTGTAATTTAACTCAGCAGCAAGTTGCCGAGATTTTTACTAATGTAATATTTCTACGGAATTATCTACTGAAAATTGCAATGGACCTAATTAAGTCATCAGGTTTGACTTTAACATTTCAATGATAAATAAGTTGTCACACTGTAGTATTGTCCTGAACATTGCATTATTCTGTATTTTCTTTTTTCATAGAAGGTCTTTTATAGATAAAGGCATATCATTAATTTTTAACATAGTACAGTAAGATATTGTCATTTTAGTTGTGAATTTTCAATAATGTTCGTAGTCAACCCATTTGAATATGTTTGCAACAGTTGTGACTATCTCTATTCCTGCATCTGAAAAACACCTAGAATCATGCATGATATATTGCAAAATAAGTTTTGAATTGTTAGCATTGCTGTTATGATGTGCTAATGTACATCTTTTTTTACATTTAGAGTTTGTTGAAAAGTATTGTGGTGTCTGCAACCAAGATACTTCAATGTTATATGCAAAACTTAATGGTAAGTACCCTCAATGACTGTAGATGCTGCAGATCAAAATTAAGTGATATAAGTTTTTGGGCTGTTTTGGAGGCATGAAGTCTCCAGTTAATATTCGTCTGATGCAGAGTCTATGATAGTATGACTCAGATAACTGAGCCGTTTGCAAGGGTCTTTTCAGAGTTACGTCCGCCATGTTGCTTAACTGGCTATGCACCCTTCATAATTATTGACTCATTCCCACTTTTCCACTAAGTTTTGAGAGATTACTATGTTTACTATGTTATATGTTATGTTATGTTATAAAGGAATTTATACATCGCGCACTGCTACTCAAGAGTGTCCTGGCGCGTGGGAGAAAGAAAACATGAGAGACCGGAGGGACTAGAAGGACTGTTTAAACAGATAAGTTTTTAGCCTCTTTTTGAATGCGGACAATTCCTCAATATGTCCTCAGGGAGCCCATTCCAGAGCGTTGAGGCCTTAACTGAAAAGGACATCCCCCCAGACGCGCTCTCCGAAATCTAGGAATCACCAGCCGTCTTTGCATAGCAGACCGCAAAGGGCGATTGGGAATGTAGAGGGACAGCCTGGCACCAATATAGGCAGGTCCCTGACCATGAAGTGCCTTATGGGTCATAGTCAGTGCTTTGTAATGCACTCGCTGGCCAACAGGGAGCCAGTGCAGATTACTCAGCTGCTTGCGCACGCTTAGGCATCTAGGGATATTAAATACAAGCCTAACAGCCGCATTCTGGATAACCTGTAATTTTCCCAGACGATATCCTGGGATGCCAAGGTAAAGGGCGTTGGCATAATCCAGGCGTGCCAGTATTAGGGCCCTGACCACCGTCTCCCTAGCAACACGGGGAAGCAAGGGAAAAAATCTTCTCAGGGCTTTTAGTGTGCCAAAGCACACCCCAGACAGCCGTGTTATCTGTTTGTGAAAGCCTAAGTCACCCCCAAACCAAATTCCCAGATTTTTTGCAACACCGCAGTCTCCTGAGGTGCACGGAAATCCGGGAGGCCAGAGAGACTCTCTAAAGGCAGGTGGAAAATAACCATAGAGGAGCACCTCGGACTTCTCTTCGTTACATTTCAGGCTAGCCTGGGCCATCCATGAAAAAACTGCTGATAAGCAGCGATGGGCCACCTCTGTTTGCAAATCATCCCCCTTCCAGGTAAAGAGAAGCTGGGTGTCGTCGGCATAAGCCATAATTTTGGCACCCAGCCTCTCCGCAAGACCGATCAGGGGGGTGAGGTAAATATTGAACAAGAGGGGGCTCAAGGTAGACCCTTGAGGCACCCCTGTTGCTACCATGGAAACAGATGAAGAGAAAGGGGGCATCCACACCTGTTGGGAGCGATTATCCAAAAAGGATCTAATCCATTCCCAAGCTGTACCATTGATCCCGATGTCAGACAGGCGGGAGAGGAGCTGGAGATGGGGTACCGTATCGAAGGCGGCAGAGAGGTCGAGTAAAATCAGAGCCGCCCTGCCGCCTGCATCCAAACACTCCCTAATAGCCTCCGAAATTTCCACAAGGGCCGTTTCAGTGCTAAATGCAGTTCTGAATCCAGATTGAGCTGGATGTAAAGCTCCTGTAGTCTCCACAAATCTCTCCAGTTGTTTGAAAGCCACCTTCTCACACACCTTAGCCAGGGCTGGTAGGAGGGAAATGGGGCGATAGTTGGAAAGAAGTGAGGGGTCAGCAGAAGGTTTCTTGAGAAGGGGGAGAAGTTTTGCATGTTTCCATTGCACAGGCACCCTCCCTGATTGGAGTGAGTCATTCACCAGCTTCACTACCTCCGGCACTACTGTCTCAGCCACCCCACTCAGGACCCTAGCATGGCAGGGGTCTGCCGGTGAGCCAGATTTTAGTGACTTGAGTATGGCTAGGACATCTCTCTCCTCGGCAACGGAAAAATGTGAAAAAAATTGGCTGGGAACAGTGGGACATAAGGCAGGCTGATCAGATAGAGGGGACTGTCCTAAAGGGCTAGTCCGTAGGCTATCTTGAATCTTTTGTATCTTGGCAGTGAAAAAGTTAGATAGATCCTCACACCATTGGAATGAGTTCGGAGAGGGGGGAAGTTCCGCATTAGGGGACAGAAAACTGCGTACGATAGCAAAAATCTCCTTGCTATTGTTATTAGCTTTAGAAATTCTGTCAGCAAAAAAGTTACCTTTAGCTTCTTTATTAGCAGCGTAATATTCCCTCTGAGCGGCCCGCAGTGCCGCCTTCGCACAAGGACAATACTCACGGCGCCAGCCCCGCTCCAGTTTTTTACATGTTATTTTCAAAGCTTTAAGGGAGTTGTTAAACCAAGGTTGGGAGGGAGAGCCTCGAGGGGGGCCCTTCCTCGCGGATTGGGAAAGTGAATTAGTTGCCTGGCGGACCCAGTTAGAAAAACTTTCCACTGCCTCAACCAAGTCGGCGGTTTTGACCGGAGATGTAAGGGCCAAAGCTCTAGCTAGAGATGGGATGTTAGTCTTTTGTGGATACTGACTGACAGCCATACCGGGTGACAGAGTAGAGCGGCCTATGTTCCAATTGAAGCAGATCAAAAAATGATCAGACCAGGTGACCGGCCTAGGGGCTAATACCCTGAGCTCGAAGTTCGAACATATTGGATCTAATACATGCCCATCAATATGGGTGGCCGCCGGCACCTGCTGGGTCATATGAGTAACATTACAGAGATCCAACAGGTCCCTCGACCCAGGAGCCAGCCGGTCCTCTAGGTGTATATTCAGGTCACCTAAAAGAAGAAACCTGGAGAACTGGAGAGCCCGGGAGGCAATAATCTCGTCCAGAAATTTAAGGAAAGTGCTTGGTGGACCCGGCTGCCGATAGACCAGTACCCCACCTAAAGAAAACTGAGGAGACAGGGCCAGTGAGAATTCTAATACCTCGGCCTCTGGGATCACCCTTGTGCACTCCTTCTTAATTGACCATATATCTCTAAACACTATGGCAACACCACCCCCTCTGCCAGATAAACGGTCCACCCTCACTATCTTATACCCCCTAGGGATAGCTAGTTCCACCACTGGCGAGCATGAATCGTTCAGCCAGGTCTCGGTGACAAATAAGAGATCAAGTTGTTCGTCAATGATCAATTCGTGGACATCGGCGGCATGTTTAACCATAGACCTTGCATTAATAAGTGCCGCTCGGATGTTAGCTTTAAGGCCAGAGGGAAGGGCGGGAGCAGGTTGACTCAAGTTGTAGCGAAACTGACAGAAAGGGCAAGCCCTCGTCCTATCTTTCCGGACGTCCTATGTAAATACATATAAAGTTTTCTTTTCAAAAAGCTATTGACCTTTAAATAATACAATGTTAATAACAAGTTACTTTTCACTATCTTCCTAACAGGCCCAATGTTTCGAATGCAGCAGATGAGTCCACCTTAAATGTATCAAACAAAATGTAACATCCTAGTTACCTTTTACTGCTTCCAAATGTACAAAATGTATATCTTAAACTAAACATGTGATCGCATGCAAGATGTCTAATTAGATGTTTTCAATACTCCTGCGATCTAGTGTTGTGTCCGGATTATCATAAGAACTAACCATGCTAAGTTTTCTTTGGCTGAATGGAAACATGTAGTGTACCCTGTCAAACACTATCAAATGCTACCCTCCCACTAGTCCTAGAGGCGGATGTAGAATTTAACCGTTCTACATAAAATAGAATTAGATGTCACTAAGTACAAAGTGTTTCCGTATTATAGAAACCCTAATGTGTCCCTTGAAGATTCCAGCCAAGTCCACACATATACGAACTGAAACACACCAACCATTAGTAACCTGTAAAATTTGCCAAACAACTCTTTCAAGGGGTGATCAATGCAAACAATACTCCTTTGGCATAGCAAATTTAGTGCAACATGTAAACAACTTGCACCCCAACAACTTTGCTTGAGCTGCAACACAGACATTGCAGGACAACCCAGTTGCTGCTGCACCAAGCACATCAACTGCTGCAACAGCATTTTCTGCAAACAGTCCATACTCACATATGGATCTTGATTTTGGAAAACTTAAATTTCTATGCATTTATTGCGATGAACTTTTGTATTACGTGAAATAGTCTATCGACCTCATACAAAACAGGAAACAGAAGCATCGCTATCCTCCACATTAGTCATTAGACATTTATCAAGCCTTTTTGTTGTAGCTACTACCCCGGCCGAAGGCAGTGGGAAATTTGCACACTTGCTGCCTTTCTTGGCTGTGTTTATCAATTATTCTTCTTGTAATACAAATACAAAGTACAGGCCCTTTATTAAGCCTTCTTGGTAACTACTACCCGTGAATGGCAGTGGGTAATTTGCACACTTGCAGACTTTCTTATTTTTTTACATTATTCATCTTCCACTTAATCAACACATCATCTACACGTACACACACCTAGTTTCTACCTTTGTTGGCTATGGTTAACAACTATATTCTTCTATTTCATATCCATATTCAAAATGCAGGCCCTTTATCGAACCTTTTTGTTGTAGCTACTAACCCGGCCGAAGGCAGTGGGAAATTTGCACACTTGCTGCCTTTCTAGAAGTGTGATAGTGTTTCCTGGAAGTGTAAGGAAACAGACTGGGCAATTGAAGGTATAAAATGGAAGAGTGCATACATAGTCCTTAGGGGTTTGAAGCAGTCCATGCCCTAATGCCCACTTTGCAACATGAGTACTTCAGTACTAGCTGAATGATTACAATTCTGCAAGAAGAGTGTCTCAAACCATTTTTATTATATAATAATAAATGTATTCTTGTAACTTCTCATAACTTAATAGAGCTTCTAACATCATTTCATCATTTATTTTCACATTCCTGATTATCAATTTCAAAAGTCATATGATCATACTCGATGTCATCTAATGCTTCCACAAAATCAGCATCTAAGGTTTAGTCTAGGAAATCACAGCTGATATCTGTAGCATTTATATCTTCCTCTTCATTCTCGCTACTTGTAAAAAGTATGTTCAGCTCTTCTATGACACTGTTACTAATTTCGAAACCGTCTTCCAAATTGTTTTGTTGATTTTCCATACTGAATTTCTTATCTTGTAGGTCCTTGTACAAAAACATAAACACTTCATTTTATCGTTACTGTAACATCAGCATATGTGGTGATCCATATGAAATATATTAAATATTTATCTTGGAAATAAAGCAACAATATTTTGTACATGAGTGTATATTATTTTGAAAACATTCGAAAATGAAATACAATAAATACAGTGTGACTCTGCGTTGTGTCAAGTGCTTTATTTACAATAAACAGGAATATGTTGCCTTTGATTGTAAGGACATACAAACCAAAACAACATAGGACACTGCAACTAAAGCACATTACATAATAGTACAAAGCATGTCAGTGGAATGTTGGGTATTAGGATAACATACACAACTCGCATATAAAATGATTTCAGAAACTAACTACTTTTTCGATGATAAGGATTAGTAATGTCTTTCCAAGAAGATTTGAATATTTAAAACGGTAAAGTAATAGATGAAGAACACAGATGAATGGTTACATCTCAGGTTGCAAGAATGGATGAAAAGGGTGGTCCAAGGTCTCCATGTACAATGGCCAGTGGAGACGTTTTGAGGGCGGGTACACTCAAGGTATTCTATAATGTGCAATAAGTGCTGACGATACCACCACACAGAATGGGCAAGAACAGATAAAATGATGGATTGTATGTGCTTGAACTATGATGACAATACACTGTAGGAGGACCACAGTCAAATGCAGAGATTAAATACTTAAGACATAGCAAATGAGGTGACAACAAGGGCCAGGAGGGTCCAAACAGTTGTGGAGACTGGGTTTCTTAACCCGTATCCTATCTACTGCGCTGCAAACTTAAAACGGTGACAACAGCAGTGCCTTAGTTTGACTCACCCCATTACATTGTCAATTAGGGTCGAGGGAGGCAAAGGAAAGAAGTAAACTACATGTCTACAGATGTACTGCTATATTCAGAACACTAGATGAAGCACTGAATAAACAAAGTCAGATACAAAAGAAGATACACAAAAGAAGGCTGCACAAAAGATACACAAAGGAAAGCTACACAAATAGGACACTGAATCTTGAACACAAACTAGTAAGTCAGCAAAAGAACAAAAAGGCTTAGAACACTGCAATGGACGCTACGCTGTGGAACTCATTGTGAAGAGAGGTAGAAACACAATGTAAATAAAGCGGAATTCAAATAAAGAAAAAGTAAAAAAGATATATGGATGACTAAGTCACTGGGGTAATACTCTGTTCTATATTTATCACGAAGGAGGGAAGAGGAAATAATAGTCCTATCTGTTCCCCAGAACTTATCAGTATAAATCAAATGTGGATAGGACACTTGTAACCACTTTGCCAGAAGATATCCATTGAAAAACCCTCATAAACGCCGAGTATTTCGAGTAGCGGTTTATCTTATTCTCCGCCCCACACTGGCGTTGTGGCAATAGTCATAGGGTTTGACAAATTATACCTTGCCAACCTCGCCCAAGGCAATCTCTGGTGTATCGTGGCAGTATCCAGAGACAAGAAGTTACCCAACTGGTAGGTATTCAAAAAAATAAAATAAAAATAGTCTTTAATCTACAAATTGGGCTTTATTCACGTAGTTGAGCGGCTATAATAAAATTGGTAGGTGGGTATGCTCTTAGGACTGAGTGATGGGTCCTTCGCATATCACTTTAATAGAATACGTCGACATGTTTCAGCTCTGCGGCCCGTAGGTCTATGGAGCTTTCGTCAGGACAAAAAGAACACATATACAAAGGATAAAAATACTTTCACTATTTGTGAAGTAATTTGATGATTTGAAAACTTAATAGTCTTACCCACTATGGATCAAGCTTTCCACCTAAGGAAGAGAAACAAGGCAATGTCTGGCTTATTACTTTTGTGGTGATTGAAGCATATATCATTATAATGCTCAACGGTGTGATCCTTTGCACTACACAGAAATTTGAATTCCGGTACATATTATTAAAGAACACTCGATTAAAAAATACTAATGGCGAATCAAACAAGAAAGACAACAACAGTGCGAGAAAGTGCGGTCACAATACGGCAATTATGCAGAAACTAATAAAGTTTTTTAGAGCTATCGTTATGCTCATTACCCCTCTACATGATGTGAACAGAGAAGGGTACTATAGTCAGAGCTGGCAATTAACAAATAAAATTCATACCTTTCATTAGGATAGAGGTCTCGTAACCTATGAAGGGAAATATCAACAGTAATCTCTAGATAATGGAGGGGAGGTATAGAGATAAAATTTGAAATACCTCGTGTGAGGTCTTACCTTTGGGTCGAATCATTAAACTCCTTCAGAGGGTATGGACAGTTAGTCCCAGGCTGAAAGAAGTATGTAACGTTAAAAAATTGTAATTTCTAACCCGTATTTTAAACGGGCTTCAGTAAACAGCGAGACCTCACCCGACCTCATAACGATGACATTGCATCAAAACCCCGCCGGAAACGTGGCTCCGGCGTCCAGAGGGCAGCGCCAGCACAAGACGCGGAACCAGTTTCCCACGCGGGTGAGGTCTCGCTGTTTACTGAAGCCCGTTTAAAATACGGGTTAGAAATTACAATTTTTTAACGTTACATACTTCTTTCAGCCTGGGACTAACTGTCCATACCCTCTGAAGGAGTTTAATGATTCGACCCAAAGGTAAGACCTCACACGAGGTATTTCGAATTTTATCTCTATACCTCCCCTCCATTATCTAGAGATTACTGTTGATATTTCCCTTCATAGGTTACGAGACCTCTACCCTAATGAAAGGTATGAATTTTATTTGTTAATTGCCAGCTCTGACTATAGTACCCTTCTCTGTTCACATCATGTAGAGGGGTAATGAGCATAACGATAGCTCTAAAAAACTTTATTAGTTTCTGCATAATTGCCGTATTGTGACCGCACTTTCTCGCACTGTTGTTGTCTTTCTTGTTTGATTCGCCATTAGTATTTTTTAATCGCGTGTTCTTTAATAATATGTACCGGAATTAAAATTTCTGTGTAGTGCAAAGGATCACACCGTTGAGCATTATAATGATATATGCTTCAATCACCACAAAAGTAATAAGCCAGACATTGCCTTGTTTCTCTTCCTTAGGTGGAAAGCTTGATCCATAGTGGGTAAGACTATTAAGTTTTCAAATCATCAAATTACTTCACAAATAGTGAAAGTATTTTTATCCTTTGTATATGTGTTCTTTTTGTCCTGACGAAAGCTCCATAGAACTACGGGCCGCAGAGCTGAAACATGTCGACGTATTCTATTAAAGTGATATGCGAAGGACCCATCACTCAGTCCTAAGAGCATACCCACCTACCAATTTTATTATAGCCGCTCAACTACGTGAATAAAGCCCAATTTGTAGATTGAAGACTATTTTTATTTTATTTTTTTGTATACCTACCAGTTTGGTAACTTCTTGTCTCTGGATACTGCCACGATACACCAGAGATTGCCTCGGGCGAGGTTGGCAAGGTATAATTTGTCAAACCCTATGACTATTGCCACAACGCCAGTGTGGGGCGGAGAATAAGATAAACCGCTACTCGAAATACACGGCGTTTATGAGGGGTTTTCAATGGATATCTTCTGGCAAAGTAGTTACAAGTAATACTCTGTTCCCCAACACAAAAAAAGATTTTGCAGAAATTATATGTACGAATGCTTAAGGAGCTGCAAAGGGACCCCATCCCCCGGGACTCAAAAAATAACATTGGGGAATGTGGGTGGAACCCCAAAACCCCCACGGTCCCAGCCTGCTCCCCCCGTCGTTTGAGAGCCGCCATTGCTTTGTCAAAGAGAGCAGTTTATATGCTGCTCTCTTTAACGAAAAGCAATCTGCTTTCCTACTTGAAAGAGAGAGCAGATTAACTTGCTCTCTCTTTCAAATAGGAAACCGGTTTACTGTGCTAAAGTGGGAGCTGTGACGCTCCTGCCCTACCATAGCAAACAGCAGTGTCCCAGGGGTAGGCACCCCGGGACACTGCAGAAGCCGGCCCTGAAAGATGGTGGTCCCCAGAGCCAACAAGAGCTCCAGGACGGAGGCCGCGCGACCCCCTCCCAACATTAAAAAGCCCCGAGAAGTGGTGGTGCCCGGGGCTGGGAGGTCCGTGCCGTTACGGACTCCCCCTATTTTAAATATTACTGCCCCAGGAAGGTGGCGGTCCCCGGGGCATGTAGGAGGGCCGTGAGCCCCACCGCATACTTCAAAATAAAAGATGGCTGCCAACACTTCCTGGTTTGGAGTGTTGACAGACAGTTGACAACCAATCAACATGCAGCTCGTAATTGTACGGTTTTCGGTACAAAGCCCCGAGGGGTGGTCGTCCCTGGGGCTGCAGGGAGGGGGGCCATAACCCCCCACATACTTCAAAATAAAACCACAGGGTGTGGCGTTCCCCGGAGCTCGGGGCACCTTACAAGCCCCCCATTATGTAAAAAAATTGCCCCCGGGATTTGCCCCCCCCCCGGAGCTAATTAAGAATAAAACGGACTTCTAGTTTATTTTCCCTTTTCCTATGCATTACGAGTACCATACGCGTGCCCCGCGATTTTTTATTCAAAAAAATAATAATAATAATTGAGCCTAAAGATCCATGTACGACCCCCTGAGCAAGCCTACAGGGTCAGGATGTTTCTACCCTGCCCCCTTTCCTTATTTCTCAACTTTGTTTTACTGTTTTCTTGTGACTCGGTTCTAGCGACGAACAAGATGACTGCCAACACTTCATGGTTTGGAGTGTTGACAGACAGTTGACAGCCAATCAGCATGCAGCTCTTGCTCGTAATTGTACGGATTTCCGCACGCGTACACCGCGATTTTTTTATTTAAAAAATAAAAAAATAAATTGAGCCTAAAGATCCATGTACGACCCCCTGAGCAAGCCTACAGGGTCAGGATGTTTCTACCCTGCCCCCTTTCCTTATTTCTCAGCTTTGTTTTACTGTTTTCTTGTGACTCGGTTCTAGCGACGAACAAGATGGATGCCAACACTTCCTGGTTTGGAGGGTTGACAGATCGTTGACAGCCAATTAGCATGCAGCTCGTGCTCGTATTTGTACGGATTTCCGTACGCGTACTACGCGATTTTTTTATTTAAAAAAAACAAAAAACTATTTGAGCCAGGGCCGGACTGGTGCTTTCGGGCACCGGGCAATCCCCCGGTCGGCTGGAGGGGTTGGAGGCCGGTTTTGAGCCAGGAGGGGGCCGGTTTTGTGAGTGAGGGCCGGTTTTCGTTTTCGGTCCGTCCGTCACAGGCCAAGCGTCAGCATCAGTGTGCAGGTCAGTGTCAGTTGTGTTGTGACTGCCTGCAGCGCCGCCCATGCTACAGCGCCATGCAGCAGCAACTAAGAAGCCTGATCCGAGTGCAAGCAGCAACCTAAATAAAAAGCGGAAGAAGCGTTTCAGGAGGGAGGAGGGACCGAGGGAGGTGCCTGACTGCCTGTGCGCAGCGCGCAGTCATGCCCTGCCTCCTCCGGCGCGTCTGCACGCCTAGGGTGCCCCCCCGCATTGCATTGGGGGCAAAAGAACTGCGCAGTCATCACCATCACGACGAGAGAGTCAGCCAGCCCTGAAAGGACCTCACCGGAGCGGGCGCGGCCATAATTTAATTATTACTGTGGTGGCGTGGCTAGCCCGCTCCCGCCCCTGGAAGTACTAGCCTGCCCTCCTGTCCTCCTGTGTCTGCCAGTGCCACCCACCAACAGCAGGAGCCGGGCCGTGCTGACGTGACCGTGACTGTGACTGAGTAAGTGTATTTTAATCATAGCTGCCAAGGTTTCAGGTTGCTCTGTGTGACATTTTCACAATTTGAGTGTAATTATGAGTGACATTTCAACAACGATGAGTGACACTTTCAGTTGATCAAAATCAAGCAATGAAGACTACGGAAACTTATAAATATCAGAAATTACACCCATTTGAGCAAAGAGAAACTCTAAGAAAATCGTAAAACTTGGTGCAAAGTGCCAGAAATGGAAGGGCACTTAGGTGTGAAAGTGGGAGGTGCTCTGCTTCTAAGTGTGTGGCATCACACTGCCCCTGACGACCTCCAGCCCTCCGTGGGTTCTGGGGAACTCTGTCCGCTCTATCATGACTCTCTATAACTGCCATGTTTTCAGTTTGATTATGTGTGGTATTTCCATTATAACAGTATACGTAGGAGTGACATTCTAAAGGCCAAATCATTGACACTTTGAGTGACCATTATCTACGAGTGTGCAAATTACAATCAATGACTTGCACAGTTAAAGTGCTTTCTCAGTCGCAGAAGCAGGTGATGTCATAGCATTATAAATAGGCAAGTCACTATGCCCTGCTGCGCCAAACAGTATTCAATTATTTCTCTCTCCTTAAAAACAGACAGACATCTGCAGTAAGACTGAATTAACCAAGTGAGGTTTCACAATGTAAGAGTGTATTTCTTATTGATTACTACTTGAACTTGCATTTATCTTTCAATTAATGTGCGTGCTTTAGATATGTAAAGGTGAAACACTAACGAAAATACATACAGAATATTGTCCTTTTTAACCACACCTATGGCCTACGCTCTGACACTGCCCCCATTGCTGCTTGACTCACCTGTGCATACCAGAAATGACCGACAGGGAAGGCTGAGTCACAGTAAATAAAATCACGTGCTGCAGTGCACCGAGAGGCATAGTTTGTGTGCTGCCCTTGAGTGTCATGCTACACTGCAGGCTGTTTTCTAGTGTTGCTGCCAGTGGCCGCTGCTTGAAAGATGATCAGTTGAAGGCAGACTGGCTCTCCTACGCGTGCCGCCACTGGCAAGGGATTGGACTAAAAAGAGCCCACACGTGACTGGAGGCAGCAGGGCCGAAGAGGCCTAACATATTCCTGCCCTCCTCATACACGATGATGGTGCTGGGGGCTGTGAGGGCGGGCTATGGCTACTGGCGCAAGGCAATTGGCGGGCCCACTGTGGGTGCAATCTTGTGCGTGAACATTTGCCGACCAGCTTATTTGTATCCCCATGCAATATTGATTCTTCCCTGAACATCAACTGCGTACACACCTGCCATTGCGTGGTACGGTTGGGTTCAGTTGCGTCCGCCACCGGCGTGCGAGCAGCCGTGAGCTCTGCCATGATTATAAATTAATTATGTTGCCATAACGGTACCTCTGAAATGCACAAGAAGCGGCCGATGGGGTCGGGTCTCTCTCGCGGGATCACACACTGCAGGGCAGCCTATCTGCAGCAGTCTCACTCGGCCCGGCAAAGCTCCTGACTCGGAAAAAGTTTTCGCTGACACTGCAGCAATAATTATTCTGCCCCACAGTGCGGGCGGCCCGGCCGTGCAGCAGCCAGTGCCATCAGCGGCGTTGCAAGGCAGCTGAGCCCATGATTCCGGTGCCGCCCGCGGTGCTAACCATTGAGCAGCCGGCCTCCACCTCCATAATTTAATTAAAAGTAACTCCCGGCGCGCACCCTCAGCAGGTCGTGACGTTGCGTCCCCACATGGCGCCAGGGCCAAGTTGCCACATTAAAGTTAACTGCGGCGGCAGGCCCCGCCCGGGTCTCTAGGCACCCGGGCAGATATAATGCAACATTGTAGCACTGGGAACAGTGCGCTTCTGAACTTTCACTGTTCCATTCAGAGCCTGCTGCCAAGTGAAGTCTGCTGCGGCTGGGCCGGGCGCAGGGCACACAGGTGTCAGAGGCGCCAGCGCGTGCGCTAGCAGCTAGCATAGGCTAAGGCAGCCTTTCAGCGCTGTCGGGTCAATGGCGAAAAATGCGTGACAATTCATTTCAGTGCGGTGATGCGGGAACACCACACTGAAATGCGTTAGCGTCACGCCTAATGCGTGATACTTGACAGGACTGTTTAATTTTTTCCGCCCTGGGCAGGCTCCCGTACCGACAATTACAGTTACTAACTTTCATCATTAATGACTCATGATGACTTTGTCGTTAATGCCTGGTCTTCACTGAAGTTGGCGGGAGGGGACGCGTCGCGCAGTGGTGGTGGTCAGTGGCATGGGTCCTGACTACAGGGTACTGGTACGGAGGGCTCGGAGTTGCTTCAGTAATGCAAGAGTACACACAGTCCGGTGGTGTTCGTCCATTTCGTGTATCATTGTTAATTGATGGTTAGGATGAGGAAAGGCCATATTTATTCCAGTCTGATCCTTCTGGTGCCTATTTTGCATGGAAAGCAACTGCTATGGGGAAAATTACGTGAATGGAAAAACTTTCCTTGATAAACGGTATAATGAAGAACTGGAACTTGAAGATGCCATTCACACAGCCATTTTAACATTAAAGGAAAGCTTTGAAGGACAGATGACAGAAGACAACATTGAAGTCGGTATCTGCAATGAAGCAGGATTTAAAAGGCTCACTCCAGCTGCAGTAAAGGGTTATCTGTCTGCTATAGCATAGTACTTGTACATTAGAATAACTGGGAATTTGTAGAAAAACATATATTTCTACCACAGGAGAATTACCATGTATAAAATGTTTAATTTGCAGCTTTTTTGAATACTTATTTCTAAATGGTTTGTCTGACGGATCTTTTTAAAATGGTATGCGTGCAAATCACAATAAACGAAAACCTTGAACTGTACATTCAGGGAGATGACTTCCGCAGCTACAGCCAATCAAAAAGCAAACTCTGCCCGCCGTCACCCCTAATACCTCTCTAATACACAGGAAATAAAGAGGGAAGAAACTCAACTCAATGTAAGCTATAAGGAAATCCATGGTGTGAAATGGAAACCTAGAGGGTCGGTTGTAATATTTGGTATGAGAAACTGTTTTTCAGAGTTTACCAATAGGTATCAAATTATTACCTCCACAAACAATTTTCCAGAGCAACATTCACAACCTGAAGAATGACAAAAACTCAATTGTTGCATATTCGAATTTTAATGCAAAACTAGGAGTGGCTGCTGATACTCTGGAATCAAAACTCCATGGACTCAAGGTTCCCCATATCCAATCTATAACATGAGACAAAAGTGGACGGGGTAGCGCAGGTGGCTGCTTTAATCTATCTAACATTGAAGCCCCACAAGTGTCAGCCCAGGAAGCAGCCATTCCTCGAATGGACATGCCGTCACCTTGCCTGGTAAAACTATGTCATATGAAACATAGGCCATGCTCATAGGAGTTCTAATCCAGTTACTCAAAGTCGGGGAGGAAGCTTTCTGCCCATATTAAAATATATCAAAATGAAAATATTTTCAAACTATCTACAGTCTTGTGACCTCGCCAGATAAGACACATAGATCTACAGTGTCATCAGCATATGCACTGTGTTTAAAGTATCCTTCTCAGGAATTGTAGATGCTGCAAAAGAAGACGGAAAAATATTTCTTGTCTTCATGGAAAGAAGACATAACTTTAGGATGGAAACCTGGTCCTAATCTAAGAATCAGTCTATCTGATAAAAATCCTCAAATAGCAGGGTTTAATAGACAACAGACCCAACTCACTTTGTCTACAGACTAATGTTATGGATGCCAAAGAGAACACCTTAAAGGACACATGTTTCCAGTGTCTACCTCCACCAAAGGCTCACAAGGATGAGACTATGAAACTTTAAAGACTAGAGGTAGATCCCAAGTAGGACATGTTGATTTCATAAATGGTCTCATCAAAGAACGATCCTTTGAAACCTTACTAATCAAGGAATCCATGTCCAGAATACTCCAAGGAGCTCTTGCTGTCCTTATTGCTGTCCATTGAACCATTAAAGTATTGAGTAGTGGCCAGACCTTTATCCAGAGCCAGCTCTAGAATGGTGCGACTGGTGCAACAGGGGGTATCATGTTTGCAAGTATATCATGGTTTGAAAAGCACCTGTTGCCGCGTTTCTGGCCTCCAGCAATTTTCAGGCAACAAAAAAATGGCAAGATAACACTGGTGATTAATGTTATTTCTAGAGAAAGATTGGAGGTTTGTCTAGTGGAAGTTTTGACTCAAATCAAAATCAAAACAAGCTTTATTCGATTTAAACGCTTAAATCATAAAAGCATAATACTTAAAAGAATAGGATCATATGTGACGAATCCATTAGATTACAAGTTATGACTCGTGGTAAGGTAGCACAGTGAGTTAATATGCCTGCTGCAAAGAACATGCACCATGCAGATCACAGAGTGCCTATAATGTAAATAAGTCCGTGGGTTACTGCTTTTGAGAGATCCTATTGTTACTTGTTGAGTAAACACTCACTTATATCGTCTGACATGATCTTTATAATATGAGTTCAATTTCCAGCTAACCCAGCCTCGGACTACGTCCCTCTGATGCAGGCCAAATGGACGTTAAATTGGGTACATTTGTTAGTAAGAAATCCTCTTATTTAAAACACTAAGAAGCTGCATAGGATTGGTATGAAGCGCTATATAAAAAAAACTGATTATTAATGACTGCCAATGAGTATTTAATCTATATTGCAAGATTGAAAATACATTAGCAGCTGCAGAGCAATGTGATTCCAATCCGACAAAGTTACCTCAGTGTGTAACATACAGAGCTGTGCTGTGCATATACGGTCAGTGGTAAGTTGCCTACCACCACTGACCGTATATGCACAACACAGCTCTGTATGTTACATGAGGCCTCTAGTCTTGGAGTCCCTCGGAGTCGTCAGCTAGAGCCTGCCCATAGCTGCCAAGGTTTCAGATTGCTATGTGTGACATTTTCATACGTTATGCATGTTCTCAAATCGTAAAAATCTCTCTAGAGTGCAGACCCTTGCATCTTTATTTCCAGCGCATTACTTCTGAATGTGTTTTCTACCAAGTGGAGGCTCTAGTGAGCTGCTTAAATCTTAGACGATGGCAAAGGAATTTATTTCGGCATGCCTAGTTCTTATTTCACTGCTTAAACCATGCTGAAACTAGTCCAGGCTGGCTGGCTGCTTTGTTCATGCTCCTACTTTAATCACGGCCTTGGCATGGGTTGGATTAATATTAGTGATCAGCAATTGCTGTAACTTTGAGGGATTGTGCATGGAATCTGTAGGCTGCACCAAGCTATTTTTGCTCTTAGTTTGAGAAACTATTCAGTGAGATGCAGACACACTTTATTGTTGTAAATCACTGGCAGTGCCAGAAAGGCCATCTTTGTAGTAAAACTGTACACGGTGGTACATCCTGCAAACCTGACCCCATTGTGTCCATTGAAATTGCCATATCATGTGCCTTTGTGATAACTCCTAACAGTGAAATCTACTTATTTTTGACTAAAAACCCAGTTGTGTTTAAACATTGGAGTTAATCGCATGATCACGCATTTGTTTGCACTTTGGGGACCAAAGGAAAGTGAGGCTGACAAACGTGATGTAAAAAAAAGTTGTCTCTTCTTTTGGATCTGCTGCAGTTTACAACAAGTTTTGAAATGCTGACTCAGAGGCGTCCAAGTTTGGTCCAGGAAGGCTGGATCCTTGGCTGGTGTTGGGATAAGCACAGACTGCGTAATGTGTTCCATTTCAGACTCGGTGGATGTGCATATATCTCATGCCCATAACCTTAAAACGTCTCTATGACTATGGACCTTTTGGTTTAAGTGTTGCCCGCTGTCAATATTGGGACGTACAGGTAGCACAGTCGTGCTCTGTCTGGCATGCATGTTGCCCCATAGGTGGCTGAAGCGTAGCCAGCCGGGGGTGTAGAGATGAAAGGAAGAAGAAAAGACAAATGCGGACAGAAAAGGGAACAGTGAAATCTCGATCTCTCTCTCTCTCTCTCTCTCTCTCTCTCCCTCTCTCTCCCTCTCTCTCCCTCTCTCTCCCTCTCTCTCCCTCTCTCTCTCTCGCTCAGCTCTTTCTCTCTCTCTTAGCTCTTTCTCTCTCTTAGCTCTTTCTCTCTCTCCATCGCTCTTTCGCCCTCCTTCTCCCTCCCTCCCACTCTTTCTTTCTCTTGCCCTCTCTCTCGCTCTCTCCCTCTCTCTATTTCTCTATCCCTCTCTCTCCCTCACGCGCTCTCTATTTATCCCTCTCAATCTGTCGCTATACCTATCCCTCTCTCCCCCTCTCACTCTCCCCCTCTCACTCTCCCCCTCCCTCTATCCCCCCTCTCTCCCGCTCTATCCACATATCTCTCTTACTCTCTATCCCTTTCTCTATATCCTTTTCTCTCTCTCCCTCTCTCCATCCCTCCCTCTCTCTTTAATATCCCTGTATTTGTCTCCCCTCTCTCTCTCTCTCTCCACCTCCCTCTATCTCTCCTCTATCTCCCCCTCCCTCTCTCTATCTCTTTCCAACCCTCTCCCCATCTTTCTCTCATTCCACTCCTTCCTCTCTCATTCTCTTCCTCTGTTTCTCCCTCTACTTCTCCCTTTCTCTTCTTCTGTCTCCCTCTCTCTCTCTCCTCCTCCCCCACCCTCTCTCTCTCCCCCCCTCCACTCTCTCTCCTCCCCACGTACGAAACATAACCAGATCTATTGCTGTTTTGGCCTTTCTGTCTCCCAAATTTTCTTGGGGGGTAGAAGTTCAACCCCCCAACCCCCCCCTAGTGGTTGCTCACGGCGCTTGCTCACTACACACCATGTGGGGGTTGGTCTCACTTTTACTTTGTTCTTTCTGATTCACTACTTGTGTCTATTTTTGGTGCTCTCTGAAAGAATGCCTATGGATACATATGACTGGGTGGGTAACCTGATGTTCTTTAAGGTCATCATCTACTGTTTACTGTGCTTTGAACGTTGATACAATTTGAATATGTAATGAAAAATGTGCTGTAAAATTCACCATTTTGGTATGTCGTTTTTGAAAAAGTTCTTGGAGGGAGAACCCCCCCAAACACCCCTAGTGGCCGTCGGGCTCGCTCGCTCCGCTCGCTCTCTACGCGTCGGACGGGTGCTGGCTCGCTGCGCATCGGACGGGGGCTGGTCTGGCAAAATTTGCCAGGGCTGCTTTCACTTCCCAGTCCGGCCCTGATTTGAGCCTAAAGATCCATGTACGACCCCCTGAGCAAGCCTAGAGGGTCAGGATGTTTCAACCCTGCCCCCTTTCCTTATTTCTCAACTTTGTTTTACTGTTTTCTTGTGAATTGGTTCTAGCGACGAACAAGATGGCTGCCAACACTTCCTGGTTTGGAGTGTTGACAGACAGTTGACAGCCAATCAGCATGCAGCTCGTGCTCGTAATTGTACAGATATCGCTATGATTTTACTTTTAATTTTCTCAGAAACTACTGAACAGATTTACACCATTTAACAAAAAGCACAATCTGCGAACCAAATTCTACCCCTCTGCCAAATTTGGTGAAATTCCATTCAGCCATTTGGGCTGTAGCCCTGGCTAAAGGTCCCTATGGAAAATTGCATGAGGAAAACACGTTTTGGGACCCCCCTTTTTTCTCTGCCCCCACTTGATGAATCACCACCAAACTTTCAGGGAAGGGGCGGAGCCAAGCAGGCCATTTTCTTGGAGAAATTCGCGAAGATTCGTCCACCGGCGCCAAAGTTATTTAAAATAGAATTTTGTGGATTTCCTATGGAAAGTAGGTCCTAACTATAACTACCTACTGGTGATATATATGTATATATATATTACCTACTGGCGATAGCCAGTAGGTATATATAGTTAGGATTTTTTCTCTATGGGATTTCTGAAAATTCTATGTCTAATAACTTTGGCGTTTGTGGACGGAATTGGCTGAAATTTTCAGGAAAATGGCACATTTTGTTTCTGAGCAGCCCCTGAAACTTTGGGGGGGTTTCGTGAAGGGGGGGCCGAGAAAAAAGGGGGGTCCCAAAACGTGTTTTTAACATTGAGTTTTCCATAGGGCGGTTGGCCTCACTTTTAGCTCGAACGGCTGAATGGATTTCCACAAAACTTGGTAAAATTGTAGGGACTGGTAGCCCGATGTGCCTTTGCTATGTCTCAAGATATATGCTCCAGTGGTTTTTACGAAAATTAACTTTGAAAAATATATATTGG
This sequence comes from Lissotriton helveticus, assembly GCF_964261635.1. Classification (NCBI taxonomy): domain Eukaryota; kingdom Metazoa; phylum Chordata; class Amphibia; order Caudata; family Salamandridae; genus Lissotriton; species Lissotriton helveticus. The sequence continues at coordinate 1,571,302,260 of NC_136069.1, read as the reverse complement.
GCTACATTGGGCTATATATATGTTGGAGCCCAAATGTAGCCCAATGTAGCCCAATGTAGCCCAAAGATGGCCACCAGAGACAAAAAAGCCAAAATGTAGCCCAAATATCAGCCAGATGTAGCCCAACTATAGCCCAGTGACAGAATGTCCCAGAGTGTTCTAAAGAACAACTACAGCGCTAACAGTCTTACTTATGACAAAAGTATGGCACACCTGAAGTCATCTTGATTGGAATAAAGTGTTAACACTTAAAACATTTAATTTGCAAAGGAACAAAATGAGGGGGTTCATTTTGCCATAGAAATGTTATATATATATATATATATTACTTACTGGCGATAGCCAGTAGGTATATATAGTTAGGATTTTTTCTCTATGGGATTTCTGAAAATTCTATGTCTAATAACTTTGGCGTTTGTGGACGGAATTGGCTGAAATTTTCAGGAAAATGGCACATTCTGTTTCTGAGCAGCCCCGAAAATTTGGGGGAGTTTTGTTAAGGGGGGGCCGAGAAAAAAGGGAGGTCCCAAAACGTGTTTTTAACATTGAGTTTTCCATAGGGCGGTTGGCCTCACTTTTAGCTCGAACGGCTGAATGGATTTCCACAAAACTTGGCAAAATTGTAGGGACTGGTAGCCCGATGTGCCTTTGCTATGTCTCAAGATATATGCTCCAGTGGTTTTTACGAAAATTAACTTTGAAAAATATATATTGGGCTACATTGGGCTATATATATGTTGGAGCCCAAATGTAGCCCAATGTAGCCCAATGTAGCCCAATGTAGCCCAAAGATGGCCACCAGAGACAAAAGAGCCCAAATGTAGCCCAAATATCAGCCAGATGTAGCCCAACTATAGCCCAGTGACAGAATGTCCCAGAGTGTTCTAAAGAACAACTACAGCGCTAACAGTCTTACTTATCACAAAAGTATGGCACACCTGAAGTCATCTTGATTGGATTAAAGTGTTAACACTTAAAACATTTAATTTGCAAAGGAACAAAATGAGGGGGTTCATTTTGCCATAGAAATGTTATATATATATATATATATATTACCTACTGGCGATAGCCAGTAGGTATATATAGTTAGGATTTTTTCTCTATGGGATTTCTGAAAATTCTATGTCTAATAACTTTGGCGTTTGTGGACGGAATTGGCTGACATTTTCAGGAAAATGGCACATTTTGTTTCTGAGCAGCCCCTGAAAATTTGGGGGGGTTTCGTTAAGGGGGGGCCGAGAAAAAAGGGGGGTCCCAAAACGTGTTTTTAACATTGAGTTTTCCATAGGGCGGTTGGCCTCACTTTTAGCTCGAACGGCTGAATGGATTTCCACAAAACTTGGCAAAATTGTAGGGACTGGTAGCCCGATGTGCCTTTGCTATGTCTCAAGATATATGCTCCAGTGGTTTTTACGAAAATTAACTTTGAAAAATATATATTGGGCTACATTGGGCTATATATATGTTGGAGCCCAAATGTAGCCCAATGTAGCCCAAAGATGGCCACCAGAGACAAAAGAGCCCAAATGTAGCCCAAATATCAGCCAGATGTAGCCCAACTATAGCCCAGTGACAGAATGTCCCAGAGTGTTCTAAAGAACAACTACAGCGCTAACAGTCTTACTTATGACAAAAGTATGGCACACCTGAAGTCATCTTGAATGGAATAACGTGTTAACACTTAAAACATTTAATTTGCAAAGGAACAAAATGAGGGGGTTCATTTTGCCATAGAAATGTTATATATATATATATATATTACCTACTGGCGATAGCCAGTAGGTATATATAGTTAGGATTTTTTCTCTATGGGATTTCTGAAAATTCTATGTCTAATAACTTTGGCGTTTGTGGACGGAATTGGCTGAAATTTTCAGGAAAATGGCACATTTTGTTTCCGAGCAGCCCCTGAAAATTTGGGGGGGTTTCGTTAAGGGGGGGCCGAGAAAAAAGGGGGGTCCCAAAACGTGTTTTTAACATTGAGTTTTCCATAGGGCGGTTGGCCTCACTTTTAGCTCGAACGGCTGAATGGATTTCCACAAAACTTGGCAAAATTGTAGGGACTGGTAGCCCGATGTGCCTTTGCTATGTCTCAAGATATATGCTCCAGTGGTTTTTACGAAAATTTACTTTGAAAAATATATATTGGGCTACATTGGGCTATATATATATGTTGGAGCCCAAATGTAGCCCAATGTAGCCCAAAGATGGCCACCAGAGACAAAAGAGCCCAAATGTAGCCCAAATATCAGCCAGATGTAGCCCAACTATAGCCCAGTGACAGAATGTCCCAGAGTGTTCTAAAGAACAACTACAGCGCTAACAGTCTTACTTATCACAAAAGTATGGCACACCTGAAGTCATCTTGATTGGAATAAAGTGTTAACACTTAAAACATTTAATTTGCAAAGGAACAAAATGAGGGGGTTCATTTTGCCATAGAAATGTTATATATATATATATATATATATATTACCTACTGGCGATAGCCAGTAGGTATATATAGTTAGGATTTTTTCTCTATGGGATTTCTGAAAATTCTATGTCTAATAACTTTGGCGTTTGTGGACGGAATTGGCTGAAATTTTCAGGAAAATGGCACATTTTGTTTCTGAGCAGCCCCTGAAAATGTGGGGGGGTTTCGTTAAGGGGGGGCCGAGAAAAAAGGGGGTCCCAAAACGTGTTTTTAACATTGAGTTTTCCATAGGGCGGTTGGCCTCACTTTTAGCTCGAACTGCTGAATGGATTTCCACAAAACTTGGCAAAATTGTAGGGACTGGTAGCCCGATGTGCCTTTGCTATGTCTCAAGATATATGCTCCAGTGGTTTTTACGAAAATTAACTTTGAAAAATATATATTGGGCTACATTGGGCTATATATATATGTTGGAGCCCAAATGTAGCCCAATGTAGCCCAAAGATGGCCACCAGAGACAAAAGAGCCCAAATGTAGCCCAAATATCAGCCAGATGTAGCCCAACTATAGCCCAGTGACAGAATGTCCCAGAGTGTTCTAAAGAACAACTACAGCGCTAACAGTCTTACTTATCACAAAAGTATGGCACACCTGAAGTCATCTTGATTGGAATAAAGTGTTAACACTTAAAACATTTAATTTGCAAAGGAACAAAATGAGGGGGTTCATTTTGCCATAGAAATGTTATATATATATATATATATATATATATTACCTACTGGCGATAGCCAGTAGGTATATATAGTTAGGATTTTTTCTCTATGGGATTTCTGAAAATTCTATGTCTAATAACTTTGGCGTTTGTGGACGGAATTGGCTGAAATTTTCAGGAAAATGGCACATTTTGTTTCTAAGCAGCCCCTGAAAATTTGGGGGGGTTTCGTTAAGGGGGGGCCGAGAAAAAAGGGGGGTCCCAAAACGTGTTTTTAACATTGAGTTTTCCATAGGGCGGTTGGCCTCACTTTTAGCTCGAACGGCTGAATGGATTTCCACAAAACTTGGCAAAATTGTAGGGACTGGTAGCCCGATGTGCCTTTGCTATGTCTCAAGATATATGCTCCAGTGGTTTTTACGAAAATTAACTTTGAAAAATATATATTGGGCTACATTGGGCTATATATATGTTGGAGCCCAAATGTAGCCCAATGTAGCCCAAAGATGGCCACCAGAGACAAAAGAGCCCAAATGTAGCCCAAATATCAGCCAGATGTAGCCCAACTATAGCCCAGTGACAGAATGTCCCAGAGTGTTCTAAAGAACAACTACAGCGCTAACAGTCTTACTTATGACAAAAGTATGGCACACCTGAAGTCATCTTGATTGGAATAACGTGTTAACACTTAAAACATTTAATTTGCAAAGGAACAAAATGAGGGGGTTCATTTTGCCATAGAAATGTTATATATATATATATATATATATTACCTACTGGCGATAGCCAGTAGGTATATATAGTTAGGATTTTTTCTCTATGGGATTTCTGAAAATTCTATGTCTAATAACTTTGGCGTTTGTGGACGGAATTGGCTGAAAATGTCAGGAAAATGGCACATTTTGTTTCTGAGCAGCCCCTGAAAATTTGGGGGGGTTTCGTTAAGGGGGGGCCGAGAAAAAAGGGGGGTCCCAAAACGTGTTTTTAACAGTGAGTTTTCCATAGGGCGGTTGGCCTCACTTTTAGCTCGAACGGCTGAATGGATTTCCACAAAACTTGGCAAAATTGTAGGGACTGGTAGCCCGATGTGCCTTTGCTATGTCTCAAGATATATGCTCCAGTGGTTTTTACGAAAATTAACTTTGAAAAATATATATTGGGCTACATTGGGCTATATATATATGTTGGAGCCCAAATGTAGCCCAATGTAGCCCAAAGATGGCCACCAGAGACAAAAGAGCCCAAATGTAGCCCAAATATCAGCCAGATGTAGCCCAACTATAGCCCAGTGACAGAATGTCCCAGAGTGTTCTAAAGAACAACTACAGCGCTAACAGTCTTACTTATCACAAAAGTATGGCACACCTGAAGTCATCTTGATTGGAATAAAGTGTTAACACTTAAAACATTTAATTTGCAAAGGAACAAAATGAGGGGGTTCATTTTGCCATAGAAATGTTATATATATATATATATATATATATATATATATATATATTACCTACTGGCGATAGCCAGTAGGTATATATAGTTAGGATTTTTTCTCTATGGGATTTCTGAAAATTCTATGTCTAATAACTTTGGCGTTTGTGGACGGAATTGGCTGAAATTTTCAGGAAAATGGCACATTTTGTTTCTGAGCAGCCCCTGAAAATTTGGGGGGGTTTCGTTAAGGGGGGGCCGAGAAAAAAGGGGGGTCCCAAAACGTGTTTTTAACATTGAGTTTTCCATAGGGCGGTTGGCCTCACTTTTAGCTCGAACGGCTGAATGGATTTCCACAAAACTTGGCAAAATTGTAGGGACTGGTAGCCCGATGTGCCTTTGCTATGTCTCAAGATATATGCTCCAGTGGTTTTTACGAAAATTAACTTTGAAAAATATATATTGGGCTACATTGGGCTATATATATATGTTGGAGCCCAAATGTAGCCCAATGTAGCCCAAAGATGGCCACCAGAGACAAAAGAGCCCAAATGTAGCCCAAATATCAGCCAGATGTAGCCCAACTATAGCCCAGTGACAGAATGTCCCAGAGTGTTCTAAAGAACAACTACAGCGCTAACAGTCTTACTTATCACAAAAGTATGGCACACCTGAAGTCATCTTGATTGGAATAAAGTGTTAACACTTAAAACATTTAATTTGCAAAGGAACAAAATGAGGGGGTTCATTTTGCCATAGAAATGTTATATATATATATATATATATATTACCTACTGGCGATAGCCAGTAGGTATATATAGTTAGGATTTTTTCTCTATGGGATTTCTGAAAATTCTATGTCTAATAACTTTGGCGTTTGTGGACGGAATTGGCTGAAATTTTCAGGAAAATGGCACATTTTGTTTCTGAGCAGCCCCTGAAAATTTGGGGGGGTTCGTTAAGGGGGGGCCGAGAAAAAAGGGGGGTCCCAAAACGTGTTTTTAACATTGAGTTTTCCATAGGGCGGTTGGCCTCACTTTTAGCTCGAACGGCTGAATGGATTTCCACAAAACTTGGCAAAATTGTAGGGACTGGTAGCCCGATGTGCCTTTGCTATGTCTCAAGATATATGCTCCAGTGGTTTTTACGAAAATTAACTTTGAAAAATATATATTGGGCTACATTGGGCTATATATATATGTTGGAGCCCAAATGTAGCCCAATGTAGCCCAAAGATGGCCACCAGAGACAAAAGAGCCCAAATGTAGCCCAAATATCAGCCAGATGTAGCCCAACTATAGCCCAGTGACAGAATGTCCCAGAGTGTTCTAAAGAACAACTACAGCGCTAACAGTCTTACTTATCACAAAAGTATGGCACACCTGAAGTCATCTTGATTGGAATAAAGTGTTACACTTAAAACATTTAATTTGCAAAGGAACAAAATGAGGGGGTTCATTTTGCCATAGAAATGTTATATATATATATATATATATATTACCTACTGGCGATAGCCAGTAGGTATATATAGTTAGGATTTTTTCTCTATGGGATTTCTGAAAATTCTATGTCTAATAACTTTGGCGTTTGTGGACGGAATTGGCTGAAATTTTCAGGAAAATGGCACATTTTGTTTCTGAGCAGCCCCTGAAAATTTGGGGGGGTTTCGTTAAGGGGGGGCCGAGAAAAAAGGGGGGTCCCAAAACGTGTTTTTAACATTGAGTTTTCCATAGGGCGGTTGGCCTCACTTTTAGCTCGAACGGCTGAATGGATTTCCACAAAACTTGGCAAAATTGTAGGGACTGGTAGCCCGATGTGCCTTTGCTATGTCTCAAGATATATGCTCCAGTGGTTTTTACGAAAATTAACTTTGAAAAATATATATTGGGCTACATTGGGCTATATATATATGTTGGAGCCCAAATGTAGCCCAATGTAGCCCAAAGATGGCCACCAGAGACAAAAGAGCCCAAATGTAGCCCAAATATCAGCCAGATGTAGCCCAACTATAGCCCAGTGACAGAATGTCCCAGAGTGTTCTAAAGAACAACTACAGCGCTAACAGTCTTACTTATCACAAAAGTATGGCACACCTGAAGTCATCTTGATTGGAATAAAGTGTTAACACTTAAAACATTTAATTTGCAAAGGAACAAAATGAGGGGGTTCATTTTGCCATAGAAATGTTATATATATATATATTCACTGAAAAAACCATAGGTTATAGACCATATATAGTTAGGAATTAGCATTTACAAAACCTTGAAAATTCACTGAAAAAACCATAGGTTATAGACCATATATAGTTAGGAATTAGCATTTAAAAAACCTTATTTTACTCACACAAAACCATTGAAATTCCATATATAGTTAGTTGCACTAACTATATATTGCGCACCCGCAATCCACTGCTGATGATGTCACATATTACATCATTCATGACATGGTCAGTGACATCACTGATGACATCACTGATGACATCTCAAATGACATCACTGATGACATCACTGATGACAACATCCAGTGACTATGTTTCTGTAAAGTTAAAATATGTCTTACATATTGAAGAATGAGTGGATGTATAAGTGTCTGGACGAAGGATTTAGTAGGTGCATGACTGAATGTATGAGTGAGTGATTAAATGTGTCTCACTGAGTGCATGGGTTAGTGACTAAACTGTCTTAATTTGTGCATCATTATGTCTGTTGTTCTGTAAACTGCTGCATGTGTTGATCAGTAGCTATATGAGTAACTATATGGGTTATTGATTGATTGCCCAAGTATTTGCATGGGAGACTGAGTGTGTGTGTGGCTGGATGGGAGGTGTGTGACTCTGTACAGATCAATGTGTACTTGTATCAATGATTGTATAAGAGAGTAAGTATGTGTTAGTATATGGTTGAAAACGTAAGGTGCTCTATGTTTAACTGTATAGAGTAGAAAATGGAAGTGTGATTGATTCTTTACAGGACTGACTAGGTGTGTGAGTAACTCCATGGATGAGTGGCAGAGTGTGAGTGTCTGTATAGGTGTATGAGTGCATATGATTGTGTTGTAAACATGAGTGATTGTATGTATGAATGATTGTATGGGTGAATGAGTGAATGTGTGTGTAGACGTAGGAATCAGTGAGTACGTATGTAGTAACTAGTATTGGTGTGTCAATGGTTTCAAAAATTATACTCTGTTTTTAACACTGGGTGAAACAGAGGTTATATTAAAATGTGAGGAGATGCATTGTATTGTCACATGAATGATATCATCAGTGATGTGATCATTGATGTCAAGTGAGATGTCATCAGTGATGTCATTTGAGATGTCATCAGTGATGTCATCAGTGATGTCACTGACCATGTCATGAATGATGTAATATGTGACATCATCAGCAGTGGATTGCGGGTGCGCAATATATAGTTAGTGCAACTAACTATATATGGAATTTCAATGGTTTTGTGTGAGTAAAATAAGGTTTTTTAAATGCTAATTCCTAACTATATATGGTCTATAACCTATGGTTTTTTCAGTGAATTTTCAAGGTTTTGTAAATGCTAATTCCTAACTATATATGGTCTATAACCTATGGGTTTTTCAGTGAATTTCAATGGTTTTTTAATAGCAAATATCATAAGCTGTCGAATGTCAAGTACGTGGTAAGAATTTTTTTTTCTCGTGTTTATGCACACTGATCTGCTTTGATTGCTGCCCCCCACCCCTCATTTCTATTAGGAGTACTCTCTCTTTGCAGATAGTGAAGGGTAGTTAACGCAGCCCTTTCCCCCTTTGTAATCCGTCGTGCCTGCTTCTCTCTCCATTTGATTGATTGTTCTCTTTGGTTCATTCTCTATTTACAAACAAGCACAGAGTCGCAATACTCTGTTTAGTCTTTGCAGATAGCGAAAAATCGTGTAAAAAAACAAAAGGAATCGAGCAAAATCAGTAGGCCACTAATGGGATCTCTTTTGACCTCGCTAAAATAGAAACATTAGGAACAACCTGTTGAAAATAGCAATGCGTATGTATATAAGCGGCGTTCATTTGTGTTCACAGTACCCCTTGTTGATTGTTTCAATCGAGCATTGAATTGTTCGAAGTTAATTCTCTTAACGATCTTCTCTACCTGCAAACGAGGAAGAATAGGAATATTCTATCTCCCTTTGCAGATAGTGAAGGGTAGGTAACGCAAGCCTTTAACACGTCGTACCTATTTCATTCCTCATTGATTGATTGATTGTCCGAACATTGACTGTTTGGGAATTAGTTCTTTTTGGAGGTATTCCCTGTTTGCAAATAAACGTAGGAAAATCTTTGCAAGTAGTGAAAGGGTACGTAATGCGGACCGTTCTCCCCCGTTGTAATCTGTCATGCCTATCTACTCCCCACTGATTGATGCACCTTTTTCACCCGGACCATTTACTAGAGATACGTCATCTGGCCCGACCAGAGAGCACCCCTAGTGAAAAGGACATATGCAATAATAACGAAGTGATCACTGTATCCTGTTAACAGAAACTTTACCATGAAACAACCTGGAAAGAAAAAAATAGGAAAACGAAAATCAGTAGGCCACTGATGAACATGAACTTTTATTAAACAACGAACAAAGAAACGATAACATAACGTAATGATAAAACCTATTAATGTCCTAGAAACAAGAAAACGTTAAAACTATGCCAGTGGTGAGAGACCAGAAAAACAGTAAGAGAAACCAAATCACCCCTCGCTGTCCCACCGCCTGCCACGCCAAAAAAATCGATAGACTAGGGAAAATGCAAGTCAGTAGAACATCCACCCCCACTCTGGAAACTTCCAAGGTGGGGCAGGGTTCCGGCTACGCCCAGCCGGGAGCAGCCCATATAAGGCAGGTCCTGCTGCCACGCCTCGGCCAGGAGATCCTAACGTAGGGTGTAGCCGGAGGAGAGGCCGAGACCAGCGGGACCCGGCCAGGGGATTGCCTTTACAACGCTGAACAGTTGCAGGGGGGGGGGAATGTCTCCTCGACCCTCCCCTCTCTCTCCCAGTCCGGCCGCGGTGGCCCTTGAGAGTTGCAGGTAGTCCCGCCACATGCTCTTCCGGTCCGACCACCAACGGTCGGGGGGCCGAGGCCGACGGGATCCGGCTGCAGCCGATAAACCAAGAAACCCGTTCATGGGGCCAGAGCCAGGGGCGTCCGGCCGACATCCACCGGAAGCCCGGCCCGAAGACGGACGGGACACTTCTTTCTTTTATAATGGCTGCGACAACACTGGAGGGGGATGTCTTGCACATGCCTCCGACCCCCCCCTCGTCCTCATCGCCTGGTCCGGCCATAACAAATCTCAAGCGAGACGCCGTGGGGTGCACTGGGAGGGAGAGACGGTGCGAACAGGCCTCTCCCGCCTCCCCAGGTGGAGGCTTCCCAGCTGCACCCTCAGCGCTCCAGGCGGTGGCATCCTAACAACTACAGTGCTGCACAGTTTCGGAACGACCTAGATAACGGTTCTTCCACTGTGGCCATGCTGCAACGTCTCGCCCGGCAGGGTGGAGCCCGTCCGCTCATGTGACCCCGCGATCGCCGGTAGCTGCCGAACTCTCAAAATGGCGGTCGACCTGGCAAGAGCGGGCCCAACATAAAGAAATGGCCCGGTCACTGGTTGACTCCACCACCGTAGTCCTCCACGACCTTGAAGATTCTAGAGGAGCCGCGGGAGTCTCCGACCCCCGATGGGGAATGACTGCCATGATCGCCCGTGGAGTGACGAAACTGTATCCGCGGGACGTCGGCGCTCCCATGCTGGCGCCAGCCTCACTTTGAATTACTACAATCCTGCAGACCTTACTTCCGGTGAAAGCACAGTGTGACCCGGTAGGAAAAATTATTGCACCCCCTCCCCTTTTTGACTGATAGTTCAAACCACCGATCCTTTCCTTTGCCCTTTTAACGGAACTTTGGACTGCCTCCCCCTCTTTTACATTTTCTAGAGAAAACAAAACATTAACCACTACATTAGCATAGCAGTTGACACCAGAACTGTTTTCAAATTGAAAACCAACAACATCTTCAACAGAATCCTTTTTGTTTCTGCTGTGACCCTGCTACAGCACAGGCATTGTCCCCAGCAGTAATTCTGCAATGCCGGTAAGAATAGCTGTGGTGCCTACTGGACTCACTCACCCCCGCGGCGCCCCACGCCGTTTTTTGCTGGGCGGCAACTTACTAGACATCACTTTCGTGCCATCTAGATTTCAGCGCGTTCTGCTGCCTTGGAACTATTCGCACAACAGACCGCTACTGACAAGAATATTTCATTATTGGTGCTGTCAATTTCAATAAATCTATTGGATAATTAAAAAGAAATTGCCACGGTCTCTTCGTTGTTTAAATGTTTTTACTGTTTTTGTTTTGTTGTGTATATTTATATGTTATTAAAGTTTTATATTCCTACTACTTTGTTGGAGTGCTATATATTTTTAATGTGACACATAATTGTAAAAACTTTGATGTACAAAGAGTCATTCCTGGAATCTTCCGCTTCAGGCTCGGTCCCCTCCCCAATCACAATACAGGATGGTTTTCAGATAGTAGGAACGCGTGTGCTGTGACGGATCACATCGGGTGTGGGCCTTGATCTACTATAACTCCTTTGAAGAGGGGTGATTCTTTACAGCTGGGGCCATAAACTACATCTGCAGGGCTAGCTGATAGCCTAGGACCGGCCTGGACATTCGGACACAGAGGAAGAGGAGTGTCAGAGGGTGCGGTAGTGAATAGGGCGAAAGGGAGGTGTCGGGCGGGCACAGAGTGTGATTCTCAGGGAAGAGCAGCGCAGATGGGGGAAGGTTTATTGCCCATGCATAAGACAGAGAGCGGTGGTGACCAGTGCCTGGGGGAGATGCTTACGAGGGTGAGGAGCCATGCTACGAATCGACAGCGTGCAGAGAGTGGGTCTGGTCAAGACATCTAAAATGGCTGCCGTGCACGACAAAAGTGTGGCATTTCAAAAAAGGCAAGATGGCGCAGACAATGTTTTTCAACACTTCCTCATTTCCTTCGAATCGAACGTTAACAGACGTTGGGGCATATTACCAAAGTTAAGCGATATTTATCGCTAACGATGCTTACCAACCAATTTTTTACCACTAAGCATCGTCAGAAATTATCGAAGATAAACCTTACTATTATCAAGGTTTATCGCAAATGCGATAATAAACGGCCGCAATGCATGAATATCGCTAAAAACTCAGCGATATTCATGCATTACCGAGCTAATACTCTTAGCCATGTTATCCACCTCCCATTGGATAACATGGCTAAGAACTGCTCAGGGCAGGTGTTACTTTTTGGAGATATTCGCGCTTAGCGCGAATATCTCCAAAAGTTGGTAATAGGAGATAGATATCTTGCATGTTTTAAAGCAAGTTATTGTGGTATATGGAACTCATACCATAATCTCTCAGGAAAGCAGAAACTGATCCTTTTAGGACCGCCTAAAAAGGCCTAGGGGGTGAGGAGTACTCTACTTTGCCCCCTTTTCACGTTCCGAACTATTTTATTTTACTCTCTTCTGTAATTACACAAAATACCAGCGATAAGATGCATCGGAGACACACAGTGAGAGAAAGGAGGCCGGAGATGAAGAAGACATGTCAAATACACATTGGAGATAATATAGTGGCAGAAGGGAAGTAAATATGAGTAAACTTACCATGTAACATAAAAATGTTGCACTCTATACTATAAGTCTCATTTTATACTACAATCACTTCGCTACAACCTCATAAATTAAAAATAAAAATAAATAATGTCTCAAACAATTTTTGATTTCTAAATATAAATTTATTCTTCAGAATTTTCTAAATTTGAAACAACTAGTAACATGTCCTCATCAGTAATTTCCTCTTCAATCATCTCATCTGGAATCTCCTCATTAAAAGTCTGCAATGATGATTCTTGTAACTCTATGGTCTCCAAACACTCGATAAATTCGCCATCAAGAGATTGATCAAAAAAATCATTCAAGTCATCTCCTCCTTCTGACAATATTTCATTATTGGTGCTGTCCATTTCAATCAATGTAGTGGAATCATTCAAGTCATCTCCTCGTGACAATATTTCATTATTGGTGCTCTCAATTTCAATCAATGTAGTGGAATCATTCAAGTCATCTCCTCCTTGTGACAATATTTCATTATTGGTGCTGTCCATTTCAATCAATCTAATGGAATCATACAAGCCATCTCCTCCTTGTGACAATATTTCATTATTGGTGCTCTCAATTTCAATCAATGTAGTGGAATCATTCAAGTCATCTCCTTGTGACAATATTTCATTCTTGGTGCTGTCCATTTCAATCAATCTAATGGAATCATACAAGTCATGTCCTCCTTGTGACAATATTTCATTATTGGTGCTCTCAATTTCAATCAATGTAGTGGACAATTCAAAAGAAATTGCCACGGTCTCTTCATTGTGAGCCATTTTATTTTGAAATTGCTTGCTGTAAATTGCAGAAAAAAATAATCACTTTCATTTATCGTTTTTAGTAATACATAATATAAAACTAACTTCATCAAGTATTTAGTATAACAGAAGGACTGCAAATAAATAACAGAAAACATTTTTCAAATTATCTTCAAGTGTACAACATAGTTCCCCTTACAAATTAACAACTCACCTTTTTAAAAGTAGCAGAAGTGTTAGTACTGTGTAAATCAAACACCAGAAATTCACCACCAAAAATTCCTCACAAATGTACCTCAGACAGTAGTATCACAAAATGGCTGTGGTTTCCTCTCATTTGACATATATACATAACCAATTAACTTTCATCACACACAAATACAAAACCAAAGTAACATTTTAATTGGTTCTAAATTTCAACACTTTCAAATGTGTTTTCCCCATGCAATTTTCCATAGGACATTTACATACGTCTACAGCCTGAATGACTGAACGGAATTACACCAAACTTGGCAAAATGGTACATCAAACCTAAGAGGTCAGGAAGGATCTACTATGCCCCCTTATGGTCATTTCCCCCTTCGCTTTGGCCTCCTCTTGTCTCTCAATCCTACCGAGGGACAAGATGGCGGCCGCTACGGACTGTTTGGAATGTTGACAGACGCCGGAGAACCAATCAGCTTCGCAAAGCTCCGTAACGCGAAAAGTACGCGAAGCGGAGCGCTGTTACAGATATATATCTTTTTTTCAACGTTAATTTCTCAAAATCCACTGGAGCACATATATTGAGACCTAGCAAAGGCACATCGGGCTACCAGTCCCTAATATTTTGCCAAGTTTCGTGCAAATCCATTCAGCCGTTCGATTATTATTATTTTGTTTTTTTTTTGCCCCGCGGGGCCCTTTTAAAACCTCCACATCAAACCTAGGGGGTCAGCGAGGATCTACTATGCCCCCTTATAGTTATTTCCCCCTTTGTTTTGACCTCCTCTTGTCTCTCGATCCTACCGAGAGACAAGATGGCGGCCGCTACGGACTGTTTGGAATGTTGACAGACGCCGGAGAACCAATCAGCTTCGCTTCACAAAGCTCCGTTGCGCGAAAAGTCCGCGAACCAGAGCGCTAACCGGTCCGCTGTTACAGATATATATCTTTTTTTAAATGTTAATTTCTCAAAATCCACTGGAGCACATATATTGAGACCTACAAAAGGCACATCGGGCTACCAGTCCCTACAATTTTGCCAAGTTTCGTGCAAATCCATTCAGCCGTTCGGGCTAAAAGTGAGGCCAACCGCCCTATGGAAAACTCAATGTTAAAAACACGTTTTGGGACCCCCCTTTTTTCTCGGCCCCCACTGGACGAACCCCCCCCAAATTTTCAAGGGCTGCTCAGAAACAAAATGTGCCATTTTCCTGAAAATTTCAGCCGATTCCGTCCACAAACGCCAAAGTTATTAGACATAGAATTTTCAAAAAACCCATAGAGAAAAAATCCTAACTATATATACCTACTGGCGACCGCCAGTAGGTAATATATATATATATATATATATATATATATATATATATATATATATATATATATATATATATATATATATATATATTACCTACTGGCGGTCGCCAGTAGGTATATATAGTTAGGATTTTTTTGAATAGGGATTTCTGAAAATTCTATGTTGAATAACTTTGGCGTTGATGGACGGAATTGGCTGAAAGTTTCAGGAAAATGGCACATTTGGTTTCTGAGCGTCCCCTGAAAGTTTGGGGGGGTTTCGTCAAGCGGGGGCCGAGAAAAAAGGGGGGTCTTAAAACGTGTTTTTAACATTGAGTTTTCCATAGCGCGGTTGGACTCACTTTTAGCTCGAACGGCTGAATGGATTTCTATGAAACTTGGCAAAATTGTAGAGACTGTTTGCCCGATGTGCCTTTGCTAGGTCTCAAGATATGTGCTCCAGTGGATTTTGAGAAATTAACGTTCAAAAAAATATATATCTCTGTGACAGCGTCCCGGTTAGCGCCCCGGTTCGCGTACCAGACGCGTAACGGAACTTCGCGAGGAGAAGCGGATTGGCTCTCCGGTGACTCTCAACATTCTAAACAGTCCGGAGCGGCCACCATCGTGTCTCTCGGTAGGATCGAGAGACAATAGGTGGAAATAAACGAAGGGGGAAATGAATGAAAGGGGCAAGGTAGACCCCTCCTGACCCCCTAGGATTGATGTGGGGGCTATTAAAGGGCCCCGCGGGGCAAAAGAATAAAATACATTTTTTTCGATTTTTCGCGGTGGAAGCGCTACCCGGTACGCGAACCGGGTAGCTCACCGGTAGCGTAACGGGAGTCCGCCATCTTGTGTTTCGGACGAATTTAGTCACAAGATGGAGGATAAACAATGTTGGGAATGGGTATAAGGGGGCACGGGAGACATATCCTGACCCCCTAGGTTTTCTGAGGGTGGCTGAGGAGGCCCATATATGTAAAAAAAAAAACACCTTTTTTTTTCAAATTTTCGCACGGTTAGCGCCCGGACCGCGCACCGGGTAGGGTTCCGGAAAGCGTAACAAGGGGAAAACCAAGGGAAATAGTAAAATAATATTTTAGAGTGCTTTGAGGTAGGGTAGCTCTGAATAGAGCTGTTGTGTTGTGTGGGTGATGTAAGTACTAATATGTAGGTACCAATGAAGAGTCTAAAATTCAATGTACACCGTCTCCTCTGTAGATATTTTGTATGTTCTAATATGGGTTATTTAAATGTAAATGTGTGGAAAAGCACTTCATGCTTTAAAGCAATTGTATTTTTGAACTGATTGTTCTTTCCTCTTAGTCCTCCTCTTTGGTTTTTTTTCCCCACACTCTTCTTCAGCATGATAGTTGATAAATTTGTTCCCTCAAAAAATTTATATACATAAAAAAATTATATTAAATAGATATAAAATATATTTTTCCTTTAAAAGAAGAATACATTTTACAGCTTTTGATATTTGCTATTAAAATACCATTGAAATTCACTGAAAAAACCATAGGTTATAGACCATATATAGTTAGGAATTAGCATTTACAAAACCTTGAAAATTCACTGAAAAAACCATAGGTTATAGACCATATATAGTTAGGAATTAGCATTTACAAAACCTTATTTTACTCACACAAAACCATTGAAATTTGCATATATAGTTAGTTGCACTAACTATATATCGCGCACCCGCAATCCACTGCTGATCATGTCACATATTACATCATTCATGACATGGTCAGTGACATCACTGATGACATCACTGATGACATCTCAAATGACATCACTGATGACATCACTGATGACAACATCCAGTGACTGTATGTTTCTGTAAAGTTAAAATATGTCTTACATATTGAAGAATGAGTGGATGTATAAGTGTCTGGATGAAGGATTTAGTAGGTGCATGACTGACTGTATGAGTGAGTGATTAAATGTGTCTCACTGAGTGCATGGGTTAGTGACTAAACTGTTTTAATTTGTGCATCATTATGTCTGTTGTTCTGTAAACTGCCGCATGTGTTGATCAGTAGCTATATGAGTAACTATATGGGTTATTGATTGGTTGCCCAAGTATTTGTATGGGAGACTGAGTGTGTGTGTGGGTGGCTGGGAGGTGTATGACTCTGTGCATAGATGTGTGAGCAGTTGATTCACTAGATGTATGGGTTCAAAAGTGCATGTGGAAACAGCTGTATGGGCGGTTGACTGTGTGCATGAGTGTATTGGTGAGTGAATGGATATCTCAGTGCTACATGTCAAAGTAAGTACATATGTAAAACACAGTACTTGTGAGAGTTGACATATATAAATAACTGTGCATAAGAGCCAGTGAATGTGTGAGTGGCTGTATGGATCATTGTGAACTTGTATCAGGGATTGTATAAGAGAGTAAATATGTGTTAGTATATGTTTGAATAAGTAAGGTGTGTATAACTGTATAGTTGAGGAAATGGAGGTGTGATTGATTCTTTGCATGACTGACTAGGTGTGTGAGTAACTCCATGGATGAGTGACAGTCTGTGAGTGTATGTTTACACTGAGTGTATCTAAGGTTATATTAGAGTCTGAAGAGGTTCATCGTATTATCACATGAATGATGTCATCAGTGATGTGATCAGTAATGTCAAATGAGATGTCATCAGTGATGTCACCAGTGATGTCATTTGAGATGTCATCAGTGATGTCATCAGTGATGTCATTTGAGATGTCATCAGTGATGTCATCAGTGATGTCATTTGCGATGTCATCAGTGATGTCATCAGTGATGTCACTGACCATGTCATGAATGATGTAATATGTGACATGATCAGCAGTGGATTGCGGGTGCGCGATATATAGTTAGTGCAACTAACTATATATGCACATTTCAATGGTTTTGTGTGAGTAAAATAAGGTTTTGTAAATGCTAATTCCTAACTATATATGGTCTATAACCTATGGTTTTTTCAGTGAATTTTCAAGGTTTTGTAAATGCTAATTCCTAACTATATATGGTCTATAACCTATGGTTTTTTCAGTGAATATATATATATATATATTTTGAATGCTTCGCTTTCGATCAGTTCTTGCTGCTGAAAAAAAAAGACAGACACGGACCACCATACAATTGTGCTGGTAATTTTATTTCAGACTGTCTGCCATAAATATATATATACAGAAATACACTTTCAAATCAAACAGCCATACTATAGCTGAAAATGTACTTGATTTAACTACGAGCAGACCTATGGTATGTTGATAAGGCATGCCTGAGGTCTCACATTTTTCAAATATGAATACACTTATCCGAAACTGTCAGAAGCTATATACACATGTTTTTTGTCACCTATTACAAACTTAAACAACAGCAAACAAACAATACATTGAGAACTTGAAATGATTAGCAACAAGATGTATCAGTAGCAGTAATTTTTTAGTACCACATAATATATATCTGATAACATCCTGACAACATACAGTATAATAAAGACACCTTACTGTAGATATTTTAAGATACAAGTTCAGCTCCTCTAGTTCATAAAAGATAAGGCTTTTCCCTTCAAGGACAATTCTCATTTTAGAAGGACTTGCAAAGGAGAACAATATGTTAAGTGACTTCAATTTCGATCCTAGGGCTTTCTTGTGTGTTACTGTTTCCTTGGCATAATCTAGTGATATGCTTATCTTTGTTCCATTCCATGCAATCAATTTGATCAAGAATCAGTTCTGAGTGTTGAAAGCTCTTCGGTCTAAAGGACAAATGTAGGTAAAAGGTTGTGCAAGCACCTATTCCTATTTTGGGGTATACTGGGGTTCAAAACACCCACTCCTCATCCAACTATGCCTGTTTAATAAAGCATAAAAGCATAGCTGAAAATTGAGTATATAAATAACTGAAAAACATGGCATGTGTTAAAAAAGGATGCAAAAGTTAAAATGCTCTATACGTCCTCTAAATAATCAATATACTGTTAGACCAACTGAGCATGCCAAAAGCCATAGTGCTCAGTGAGATGAGAAGAGAAAAACAAACCAAAAATGGTGTTGTCGAATTCCAAATTGGGTAGTTTTGGAAAAAGGCCGAATTGTTCCCAACACACGGAGAGCCAAATGTTTGTGTCCTGTGTTGAAGATGCAACATCACTGCTGCTTGCCTTCGCAGACAACTGTCCCTGCAATACCTCTTGGATCAAGTCAATGGAGCAAAGGTGATCTTCTCCGGTTCCCACAGTAGCCACTGAGGAAGCATTCGAAACCTGTGAGCCCGCTGCAGAGCCGGTGTCCATTCCGACAGGAGCTGAAGCATCCTCTGGAGGCTGTAAGAATGCCGACATCAGTATTGAAATACGCTGTAGACACTGTAATACATGGGCCTTTGTTGGGTCCAATAGTACATCTATGTCCGGAGGCGCAAACAATGGGAGGCTCGGACACAAGTCTGGCAAGACACAGTCAACCCAGACTGATCAGAATGATAGGAACCAATTGTTGCTTAGCTCCTGAAGCCGAGGTGTGCCCAGATGCTGTACCATGAGTTCACAGCAACATCGCACTGGGTGTGCTCTTGCCATCTCTTTGGAAGTTGGGACATCAATTGCGTAGTAGGAAAATTAAAACCAGGATACCCACTACAAGTAGTAGGACCAGCGAAAGCCGTCCAAAAACGCTTCCCGATCGGAGAGTATAAATGATGGAATGACTTGGAACACGTCTGAAAGGTGCTTGATTGCCAAGAACCTATACACTTAAATAGGTGTACTATCCCACTCGTATCAGACATGGGAAAGATACGATGTACCATTTCCCCGAAATGGAGCAGAAGTTATTTCAGACTTGTGCCTGTTTCTCAGCCAAAGACCCTGCCATCTTGAGATCAAAAGTCTCTCGGGCTAAGGTTAAGGTGACATCTTTCAGTAAAAGAGTGGCTTTCAGTCAGCTTAGAGAATCAAACTGTATAAGGGAAACATCCAATGAAGGCCATAGCGCTCCTCCCTGACGGTCAGTGAAAAATACTTGCATACAACAAATAACCCTGGAACTTACTGTGACCAGATTTGCCATGCCTGGCAGTATCCCACAACAACCTTCATCATTCAACATCAAATAACTCCCATTCAAGAGCAATTTGAACACCGGATGAATCACAGCAGCTGGGGATCCCATCAAGAGACAAGATAGGTTTGCAACTGAAGCATTACAGGCTTCGTGAAGCATAATATCCTGACAAATTAGAGACCCGCTTAAAGCATTTTCACAGTCTGAACTACTGAAAAAGAATTCAGTGTCTTCATTCCGGCATCTAAATCGTTATGGTAATTCCGAAGATTCATGTATGTATTCCTTACCCAGCGCGTCATACCTGCAAACCTGCTGATACTGTAGACAATATTGAAAATGGAATGTTGTGACTGGCAGTGTAATATGGCCATGGATTAACCATTCTGTGGAAGGTGAAATCAGCGATGGTGAAAGGTAATTGGTCACATTTTGTAATGTGCAGCATTGTATACTTTGCATCTCTTTGTGTCATTGTTTTATTCATTTCTGTTAGATTGTAAGCAGAAAACAGAGAAGTACTGTTGATATACCACCAGGGCACGTGACCAGGGCGCAATGAATGTGGAATCCAGCTCAATAATAGAATGGAGCATAAGTGCGATTGCCCATGTCGAAGCACAGACAAATCTTGTTCAATTGTCTATTGCAGAAGACACAATGTTGCCAAATGAATAAATCCTGGAAGTCAGTGTGGTCATGCCATTGTCGACCACTGCCAAAGCCTTTTCTAGGTTAACCCTGTCAATTTCTCACAATCTATCTGCAGCTTCCTGTTGAGAGATCTTCCATACTTCATTATAAATATTATATAAGAAGAGTTTCTGACGTGGTTTCTGGGGACCTAACAAAACAATCCCTAACATCCATGTCATCTGACAGTAAGGACAAGTGTTGTTTCACCTGGGACAGTGTTGAGGCTTTCAGCCACTCTAGGCATAACTTCCCAACACTGTAAGATGTCACCACTCCTGAGTGTTCTCGTTGTACGAGGCATTTGTAAGGTCTATGGATACTAATCCCTTCAGTGGTACCCTCAATTTTTGACTGACACCTATTTGTGTCTACAGGCCAAACAAACCATCCCTTTCAATTGAGGTCTGAAGAATTGTATGAATACTCATGTATAATGTCATCTAGCGTATCCGCACTATGTTGTATATAGTTTTGCCATCCCTCAAAGTGTGAAAGCGAGGGAATCTGAGGTGTGTTCAAATCCTTGATTTTGGCTTGTCCAAGACAGGAAGTTTGTTGCACTGTGTTGTTCAGGAAAATAATTTGCTGTGGAATAAGGCATGCTCTAAATAAGGCCTCAGATCCTTGAACTTGCCAATCTTTAGTCCACCAGACAGATTTTATCTGTGGTGTCCCTCCAAAAGTCGAAACCCTGTTATGACAAGTGGGAAATAAAGGAAGCAGAGTATATCTGTTTTGTGTTGGTGAGCATATTTTTCTTTGTAGGCGTAGGTGCAAGCTTATAATAATATGATGTCGGGTCCAAAGTGTTAAACCCAGAAAAATAAGAAAACTTCTGTGGAAACATTTGTGAACTACCTTTCGGTGGAGTTGGGCAATGTTTCCCTTGATGATAAGTGAAAACATTGAGTGGGATACGTGTTTTGAGCAAAAAATGATGACCATAATGTAGGTAGCAATACATGGTATCAAAATCAGATGTAGCATCATATATTTCATTGCTCGAGAATGCAGCAGATAGTTCTAAATCAGAGAGTATACTATTTACCATTTCAAAATCTCAATCATCAGAGAATGTTCTGGAGGTGATGATATCATTCTTGTTTTTGAAAGACCAGATGGCCGCTGAACAGGAGCTCTGGTAGGAAGCTCCAGGGTTAGGGATAACCAATCGGTAGATATCCCTTTTTAACCCCACCAACCACCATCTCAGCTCATACCTCCCGGCTAGAAAGATCTGCTGGCTTTACCTACTTGAAGGATAGAGGCTGGTCCCTCCTCAGAAGTGCTTGGATTTGTTCCTCCTCTGCTGGCTGTGAGATCATGCAGCAGGTGAAGTGGTGGACCTTGGAGCAAGGAGGAATCGGAGGAGTGATCGCCTCTGCAAAAGAGGTTGAAGGCGTGGCATCATTCAGCCGGGAAAGAGCACGAAGTCCTGAATAAGGGTGAGTGCCGGTTGGGCTCGGCAATTCAAGGAACCACCCGACCTCCCGCAGTCGACCAAAGAGAGGCTCGCTCTCTGATCTCTGTCTGGCGTGGCCACGTGGCAGTCTGTGCTCCCTCTCTGTGCTCGCCGGGAGCCTCGGTCTCCCGAGAGGCTCGAAGACTCTGCTCTTACTGATCCAGAGCCGTAATCTGTTCTGGGACCCTTGTGGACTCTCCCAGGGGCCTCCTGTTCCAGAGCACTCAATCTTCGCCATGACGTCACCTCAGCTGCAGTGGCCGTGGGTCATCTTCTAGACCGATGCCAGGTATCGACATGGGAGGAGAGAGCGGAAGCGCTCCTGGACCACGGGAGTGCCCCTGCGTCCCCTCCCACACTGCACGAGACGCAATTGAGCCCAGGCAATAATTTTGGTGGCTGGGCCATGAATGATGCGGAAGAATCTCTTCACACCAAGTAAGAACACTTTTTGCTGGATTTAGTCTGAGGGTTAGTCTCCTTAAAGCGCTGATTGGAGACCATGGCTTATAGTTTACCACAGGGTCAAAATGGCTAGATGATAAGTAGTCCCGTGCCCTCTAAAAAGGAAATGGAGCACTTATAATAGAAAGAGGACCAATCCTCCTCGGACACCAGAAAGGAGAATTGGACTTGAGTGGACTATTACAAAAGAAGCGGCCATATTGGAACATCCTCCAGCAAAGAAAAGAGGGCACTGATAATGGAAAGAGCTCCAACGCATCATGGATAACAGAAATGGAAATAGGACTGGAGTGGTTTTCCTCCGTTGCTCAAGGCAGCATACCCCCTAAGTTCAATAGAGGTCTGCGAAGCCCATCTTCTATACATCACCACATTGCAGCCCTTGTAACATCTTCATATGTACAACGTCCCCATTCCACACCCCCTACGTCAAGCAAACAGGACAGACAGAGGTCATCGCTAATCCCCCAAAAGGTCCTTCGATCACCCCTCTGAGTAGAAAAGGTCCCATGCTCACCCCTCCGTTTAGAATATCGCATACGAGGAGGTTGAAATTTAGCCCCTCCTCCATGGTCGCAGCTTAATAGCAATCTTAGCTCAGGTCCCTGGGATGCCTCGCTGCCATTTTCAGTTAACACTAATGGACCAAGAAGCACTGAATAACTCAACAGTCAGAATATCACAGAACATCCATAACCCGATTCTCGAAATAAAGAGCATATTATACGTCACTGGAAACTATCTCTCTAAAATCAAGTGCATTAAAAAATCAGTACTCAACCTCCAATGCAAGCCTAGCCGTTAACCCATGTCACTAGAAAATGGGCAATATTACCCTCATAAACAGCTTAACTATTTATTCGAGGACAAAACTCTAGCTCATCTACTATCCTACGAGGCTACTCTAGATACTGCCAGTCTCCCCAACAAGGAAGATGAAAACTAAAATTGAACTGTCCAAATCAAAGGAAATCACAATCAGAAACTGAAGGGTTAATAGCAATGATATGAAGAGAGTATCTTTAACCACCTCCCTTGGGGGATTTTAATCTACATTGGAATGATTTTAACGATAATCAGGTTAACATGTTTAAAGAATTCCTAGCAGACCAAACACTTACTCAAGCCTGCACTTTGCCAACTCATACAAAAGGCTGTCCATTGGTTTGGAAATCTCAAAGAAAAAGGCTGTCAGGTTATCTTCAATTGCTCCTTGCGACTGGTCAAACCACCACGTTATTACCATGCGTATACAGGGCATAATCAAGAAATGGCTAATGCAATCAGTGAAACTGAAATACTGGGTAAGGGATACAAAAAACTTGAACCATGCGAAACTGGCAACATGATGCGAGATTGAACTTCCCCCTCCAGCTAAGCTTTTAAATGCCAGCGAACTTACGGAACATTACAACTCAACGATGTCAGATATAATTGACTCACTACCTCCATTAAAATTTAAAAGAATCCAGGTGAAAGCCAAGAATCCCTGGTTTATTGGGTCACGAAATATGGAAAGGAGAAGTCTGAGACTAACAGAATTGAAATGGAGACAACACCCTTGATCTCCCCAGCTAAAATTTCTTAGAAAGACTAGAAAGGGGTACAACAAAAGCATTCTCAATTCAAAAAACGAATTCTTTAGATTGGAGCTGGAGAACGCTAAAAATAGACCTCATAAGCTCTTTGAAATGGTAAAACAATATTTGAACAAATTGGCCAAATCCGCTAAAGAAACAACAAAATCCCTAATAAACTGTAATGAGTTCTCTTCCTTCTTCTCAGCCAAAATCAATGCATTGAAAATCGCACTGGTAACTGTCGCTATCCACTTGTCTCATCCGTCGGCGGCACAGATCAACGAACCTGCACACTCCCATCTGAAAGTACCTAAAAATGAAGCTCACTGGTTTACCCTCAATCTATATGATGACCACAACATCTCCAAAATCCTGTCATCCATAAAACCGAATAACCACTTCAATAACCCTTTCCCCTCTAACTGTCTGTTTTCAACCAACCAAGTTATCATACTCATCTGGACCACAATATTCAGCACGTCCTTAATGCACGGTTCTATACCCAACTCTTTAAAATCGGGCCAATTCATCCCCATCCTAAAAAAACTACACTGAATCCCGCTTTGCTGGATACTTTCAGACCAGTATCCAATATTCCACTTCTAGTGAAAGTGCTTGAAAAAATGCGTGCAACAACTTAGCCAACACATCACAAAATTGAATTTGCTTGAATGTCAATTGGGCATCAGGCCAGATCACAGTACTGAAACCACAATCCTCCATATAGTATGGTATTTAGCGGTCCATAATAGTGAAATCGCTATTTTAAATGCAATCACAAATTGCGATTTTTGCGTTTGGGATGATGCATCCCAAACGCAAAAATTGCGGTCGCAAAGGGGCAGATTTGCAGAATCTGCCCCTTTGCGAGAGCAATTTCCAATGATGCATGTTCCCCCATATATTTTCTCTTTGTGGGAAACAGAAGCTGGCGGTGACTCAGGTTCACTCGGACCCATAGAAAAGGTAACAAAGTCGATGAAGTAGCCAGTTAATGTTCGATACAACTTTGGTAACTCAGCAGGTTTTGTAGAACTGTAGATGACTCGTTTCGAGACATATTCACATACATGTCAGTATTAGGACTAATTGAGATGTGTGTTTCATTTGTATTTTATTGCCGTTCAATTTCAACAGGCATGAGTACCATTCCATTGATAGGAACTCCATTGCGTAGAATCCTCAAACGTTATTAAACTGTCTGTCTGAAATTCCTATATGGTAGCGAGAGGAGATCAGTGGCTACCTAGGAGCCCAATTGGCCTGCTATTTAAAATCGGTTGCATAGTGTGGTTTGATCAGGTCAATTGAGACAAATCTCTTTTCTTTCTTGCTGGCAAGAGGCAGTAGAAGTACTGTTCTTGTTCCTTCAACAGCCAGGACAGGTACAGGCATTATAAAAGATGGGTCAAATCCTTTTTCTCTACAATTTTCTCTCTGACTGGGTCCTCGATCTTCGGGACCAAGGCAAGTCTTGCCCAAACAACTTTCACTCCCATAGTGGTGGTGCATTTTACTTGGACGTTGCTTTATAATGCCCGGAATTCATTGAGCTCCTGTAAAACAGCCAAGCGATCACTGATGTCAAATGCTTTTTCATCTGCCACTGTGCTGCCTCAATCGAGGTCGGGTATCCAAATTCTCGTCTCAAACAGGACCTTATATGGAGTACGGCCTCCTAGGGAACTTCTTGGTATGTATTAAGTGCCCTCTGGTCCCCATGAATCTATGACAAAATATCGAATACAAAAATATCTACATACAAAAATATCGTAACAAAAATATCGATGACAATAATATTGAAATCCTATCTCTAACAAGGTAAGTACAAAAATATTGAGAAATAAAATATAGATGTCAAAAATATCGTTTTTTTAATTAAAAAAAAATGTAATATTAACAAAATAATACTTATAAATGTAATAAACATAGTTAAAAATATATTATAATATTTAAAATTATTAAATAATGTAATAAAACAAATAATAATAAAGATATAATACATAGTATATACTTCATTAATAATAACTCTAAAAAATTATATTAATAACGTATAAATAAATGAAAATATAATAAATTACAAATACATTTATATACATAAAATAACAATATAAATAACAATTAATAAAAATGTAAAACAAATTCAAAAAAGTAAGTAAATGTTGGATAGCGTACGGGTAAAAATTACTATTCCTACTCCAGAGAGTGCAAAAGTAGGAAAAGTGTTGGATAGCCTAGGGGTACAAATTACTATTCCAACTCCAGAGAGTGCAACAGAAGGGAAAGTGTTGGATAGCGTAGGGGTAACAATTACTATTCCAACTCCAGAGAGTTCAACAGTAGGGAAAGTGTTGGATAGCGTAGGGGTAACAATTACTATTCCAACTCCAGAGAGTGCAACAGTAGGGAAAGTGTTGGATAGCGTAGGGGTACAAATTACTATTCCAACTCCAGAGAGTTCAACAGTAGGGAAAGTGTTGGATAGCGTAGGTGTAAAAATTACTATTCCCACTCCAGAGAGTGCAACAGTAGGGAAAGTGTTGGATAGCGTAGGTGTAAAAATTACTATTCCAACTCCAGAGAGTGCAACAGTAGGGAAAGTGTTGGATAGCATAGGGGTAACAATTACTATTCCCACTCCAGACAGTGCAACAGTAGGGAAAGTGTTGGATAGCGTAGGTGTAACAATTACTATTCCAACTCCAGAGAGTGCAACAGTAGGGAAAGTGTTGGATAGCGTAGGGGTAACAATTACTATTCCCACTCCAGAGAGTGCAACAGTAGGGAAAGTGTTGGATAGCGTAGGGGTAAAAATTACTATTCCAACTCCAGAGAGTGCAACAGTAGGGAAAGTGTTGGATAGCGTACGGGTGAAAATTACTATTCCCACTCCAGAGAGTGCAACAGTAGGGAAAGTGTTGGATAGCGTAGGGGTAACAATTACTATTCCCACTCCAGAGAGTGCAACAGTAGGGAAAGTGTTGGATAGCATAGGGGTAACAATTACTATTCCCACTCCAGAAAGTGCAACAGTAGGGAAAGTGTTGGATAGGGTAGGAGTAAAATTTACTATTCCAACTCCAGAGAGTGCAACAGTAGGGAAAGTGTTGGATAGCGTAATTGTAAAAATTACTATTCCAACTCCAGAGAGTGCAACAGTAGGAAAAGTGTTGGATAGCCTAGGGGTAAAAATTACTATTCCAACTCCAGAGAGTGCAACAGTAGGGAAAGTGTTGGATAGCGTAGGGGTAACAATTACGATTCCCACTCCAGAGAGTGCAACAGTAGGGAAAGTGTTGGATAGCGTAGGGGTAACAATTACTATTCCAACTCCAGAGAGTTCAACAGTAGGGAAAGTGTTGAATAGCGTAGGGGTAACAATTACTATTCCAACTCCAGAGAGTGCAACAGTAGGGAAAGTGTTGGATAGCGTAGGGGTAGCAATTACTATTCCAACTCCAGAGAGTTCAACAGTAGGGAAGGTGTTGGATAGCGTAGGGGTAAAAAATACTATTCCAACTCCAGAGAGTGCAACAGTAGGGAAAGTGTTGGATAGCGTAGGGGTAAAAATTACTATTCCAACTCCAGAGAGTGCAACAGTAGGGAAAGTGTTGGATAGTGTAGAGGCAAAAATAAACATACTTATAAATAAATTAATTTTTTTAAATAATAAAAAACTTAACTGTTAAATACATATAAACCATTTACAAATACCAATACATAATTATTAAAAACATGATTAGCAATAAATAATTTAAAACATGTATATAATTAACAAAACAATTAATTAAAAAACTGTATTACTTAATTATATTTAAATTACTTCCCACCCTATTCCCCTATAAACCCACAACCCGCTACAGAACATAATTATCAATTATTCAATTAATAATAATTAATTAAAATTAATTACCAATTAATTAAATTTTATTTTTAATTCCTACTAATTAATCATTAATTTAGTATAATTAAATTACTTCCCACCCTATTCCCCTATAAACCCACAACCCGCTACAGAACATAATAATCAATTATTCAATTAATAAAAATTAATTACCAATTAAATAAAATAATTACCAATTAATTAAAATTAATTTACAATTCCTCTAATTAATTTAGTATAATTAAATTACTTCCCACCCTATTCCCCTATAAACCCACAACCCGCTACAGAACATAATTATCAATTATTCAATTAATAAAAAAGAATTACCAATTATTACTATTTATTACCAATTAATTAAAATTAATTTATAATTCCTACTAATTAATAATTAGTTTAGTATAATTAAATTACTTCCCGCCCTATTCCCCTATAAACCCACAAATAGAACATAATTATCAATTATTCAATTAATAAAAATTAATTACCAATTAATGACAATTTATTACCAATTAATTTAAATTAATGTATAATTCCTACTAATTAATAATTAATTTAGTATAATTAAATTACTTCCCACCCTATTCCTGTATAAACCCACAAACCGCTACAGTACTTAAATACAAAATTGAATTAAATTACATAAAAATAAATTAAAAACATAATGAATACATAATAATATATATAAAATTAATTTAAAAATCGATATTAGTAACATTGAAATTATTTACATCGATATTACTAACATTGATATTTAAAACATCGATATTACTAATTTCGAAATTAAAATCTATCGATATTACTTACCTTCTATATTATGTCCCTTCAATATTTAAACTTCGATATTATTGTATATCGATATTTAAATATCGATATCTTGTCTGCATACCGGTCCCCATGTAGGTGCTTGACCCAACTGTTACTTGAGCCTAATACCCTTGCTGTTGAGGATTGCATTAAATCCTAGTTTTTCCTCTCCACAATCGAATTTCCCTTGGGATGATACGGAGAGGAGTACCACAATGCAACCCCCAAACTTGCCACAGCTTCCTTGTAAGCCCTAGAGCTAAACGCGGGGCCAAGGTCAAAATTGAATGTGCCTATTGCGTATGTCCCTATGAAGACTCGCAAATCCTTTATAACAGTTTGAGCATCAGCCGACCACTGGTGCCAAACCCACAGGAATCTAGAGCATTAGTCCCTGCCACCAAGATGTATTTACAAGCCCCATCAGATTGTAAGGGGACGCAGTGGTCCAAACAGACACATGTGAGTAGTATGTCTGATATCAGTAGTGGTGTTAGTGGCGGACGTGCTATGGTGGAACCGTTCATCTGCTGACAGATGTCCCACTTATGGACAAAGCCCTTGGTCTGCTTGTATGACCTGGCTACCAATAACATTGTTTCAGCAATGAAACTGTTGCCGTGATACCTGCGTGTGCTGAGCCCAGACCCTTGTGTGCAGCTAGTATTAAACCTAATCTGCGATCCATGTTTGGTCTTACTCTATCCCCCAATTCTGGAATCTGAGGATAAGGTATGATTTGCGCATCTAACTTGTAGTAGTATTTGAGTGGAAAGCAAGGCTGAGCATGGAGATGACAGCTAACATTATCTGTCTGTCTATCCTCATGTTAGAACGAGTGATTGCAGCAATGGCAGCAGTTCACACTGTTGCCTTGGCAGCTTCTTCACCCAATGAATCCCCTTCAACTTGCACGCCAACATGCTGATGACTCAGCGTATGAATCACGTGAGTCCGTGGCAAGCTTTTTTTCAGCTCTGCCACTTGTTCCCAGAGTAACTTGTGCTTTATTGTGCAACCTTTTCAATCTTTAAACCCATTCTGGCCCCAATAGTGAAGATATTCATTGTAAGACTGAACACAATGAAAGGAATAGCACACGATAAGTGTGGGGAATTCTCAATCCGTTTTTTTTAGTGCCATTATCAGGGTTTTGAGTTCTGCCAGTTGTGCTGTGCGATCTCCTAGAAACTGCATCTGCGTATTGCTAGGACGGAACTTACTGTCCCACATACGCCCCTTTACAATTGCACAAGCTGCGCTGTATTGCTGTTTACTTCCTACGGTTGGCTGAGCTGAACCATCAGTGTAAATTATATGTTCATACTGATCTAGAGGCACTATTTCATTAAGAAGAGGATATTCTTGTTTGTACTTCAAAAATGCTTGTGTTTTTAATGTAGAATCAAATGTGTAGTCTACATCTATTGCAGTGAGAGAATTAGGCCATTGTATCCATCATGGATGCAGTACTTTTGCATTTGGAAAGCTTGCTTTGGTAACATCCTCTAAGGTTGGTACCGGAGTCACAACAATTGTTTGTTTCCCCTAAGCCAGTGTTCTTTCTCACACTACAGCAGTTTTTTTCAGTTGGTGCAAAACGCATCTCAGCGTTCGTGTACAAATGTGATTTGTATGCAATGGGTACAGTTTCGCCTTCATGGAGGTTAGGTAAGTATTGATATTGGAGATGTGTCGAGTTGTTGCCTGCGCTTGATTATAGGGTGTTGAATTGGTTTATTGTGATACGCTTTCCGTGGAATGAATGGGGGAAGCGAGGAAGCAAAGTGTGGTGATGTTGAGGAATAGGGGTGCAGTTAACTCCATACCAGTT
Source organism: Lissotriton helveticus (assembly GCF_964261635.1). NCBI lineage: Eukaryota > Metazoa > Chordata > Amphibia > Caudata > Salamandridae > Lissotriton > Lissotriton helveticus. Next base: position 1,571,271,994 of record NC_136069.1, on the reverse strand, counting down.
TTTAGGAATTGGTTTTATTTTTTGTTGGGGAACTGGGAGGAAAAGAAAAGCAGAAGCAAGAATCCTTGGTGATCGGTCATGGCTATATTTTTATGACACACAACTAAAGCTGCTTTCTTGATTGCCGCCGCCCGCCCTCAGGGTTGTGGGCTAAATGGCTGTGTATTATGAGCCCAAGTGCCTTGGGCGTCGCACGCATTGGATGGGGAATTGTTGACCGGCATAATTGTATTTCATATCAATCTGCAATAAAAATATAATAAAAAAAATAATAAAAAAACCAATTTGGAGGTTAGGTAAGAGTACTCTGATTGACCCACGATTGCACGTATCACCAAAGTTATAGTATTTACACGTGTATGTAAATATTTGAAAGCTATCTAATCAGCTTGTAGGGAATGAAGAATTTCTGTATGTTCCAATGTCCAATGCTGAACTGAGAAATCAGGTCGCATTAAGTCGTAGAAAGGTTTTACTTTTTCTGTGTCAACTAAAATGTATGTGCTGCCAAAATTTAGGAATCCTAAAATGGATTGTAAGTTTTTCAGACTTTTTGGAGGTTGGAGCAGCGCACACTTTTCTAAAAGATTAGCTGCTAGGCTTTTCCCTTCACTTCAGAGCTCATATCCTAAAAAGAGTACATTGAGGTGGGCAATTTTTTATTTTTTAAAAGTTACATTTATAGCACTCAGAGGTAAACCCCAAAATGATGTTGTTCACCCTATTAAAATGATCAAATAGTTCATCGTCTCAGATAAATATCATCTACATAGGAAAATGCCCCCTTGTCAAACTTTTGAATTAACTCTGATACTCTTGCTGAGACCAACCCGGGGCTATTCTCATACCCTTGCGGCTGTCTACAGAATTGACTCTGAGAGCCTAGGGCCAAAAATGGTGTCAACTATCTGCTCTCAGGTGGTATATTTTGAAAAAAGAGATATCTAGGGTTGCTTTGTATTTCTTCCACACAATTTTATTAAATAAGGTGGCACTGTGTGCATTTTGTACCGTAAATGTCTTTCTGCATGTGTTCAAATGCCTGTAGTCTAAAACTAGACGATAGGAATTCTCAGATTGTATTACGGGAAACAAAGGATTATTCATGAAAGAGGTGTAATTCTCAATTACACCCAGGTATTCAAATTGATCTAAGATCTCCCTGACATGTTTTTTCACATCATGTTTTATTGAGTACTGCCTCTGTGGAGCAGGGGTCGTTTTTACTGGGATTAGATGATGAGGTTACTCAGCATCCCATCCTACATCTTTACGGTATAATGTAGGAGCTAGTGCTACCACCCACTCCGGCGCGTTAGAATGTTTTAATGATTCTAGAACGAGGTCAGAGAAAGACGATAAAATTACCATTTCTCCTTTTGGGCAGTCCACAACGAACGCAGGTGGCCAATCTTTTTCAGCCAAAAAGATGTCTTATCCATATGTCAGGCACTCCCAAAAGAAACTTTTCACTTTCCTTGGTATGGCCCCTCCATATGCAGTGTTATTTCATATAACTGATGTGGGACACTTACCCTAGTATCAGGTGTTTCCACCGTGATATGCTCATTCAACGCTGCTGTCACAAAAAATTCCATTAGGTTCTGGCGAGCTACTGTTACTTCTGCTGTCAGAGCCCCTTCCCCGTTCAGAAGTTGAGTCCTTAGTAGTTTGGGCATTTCTTACTTTAAGGCCAGCTTCTTTCGTCTTTTTAAATTGAGATTTACTCTTAGGTTTATCTTCTTTTTTGATAATGTAGTCTGAAGTTCGATGTGTGTCTCTTGGCTTGTCTCGCTCTTCTGATCTGTATTCTGACCGTACTTCCCTCTCAGAGATTTTTGATGAACCATGAAAGGAATGAGAGGAATTTGTATGAGTATCCTGATACCTGTCAGGTTTTTTAATGTTATCACGGTTCCTACGGTTATACCTCATGTCAAAAGGCTCCTGTTGAGGAGACCCGGCTCCTGATTTTAACGTATTTTACCTATTTTTGTTGTTGTTTATTATCCCATTTCTTTTTAGAAGATTCGGAGGCTCGCTTGGGGTTATCTTTTTTAGTATTATCCATTAATTGTGGCTTTACAGGTCTAGCTCCCAAATTATTTCTATCCAGTGAAGCATAAGTCTCGTTGATAATTTTGGTTAATTACCGCTTCTGTTGTGCAGGAGTGCATTCCGTCAGGCGTTGGCGTATAGTCACTGCTGCTGCCTCCCCTTTGCTGACATAATTGTAGATACCTGGGAAAAACTGCTTATTAATTTCATCCCTAAGTTCAGGGCAGGTTCTGTCCTGTACCCATTCTGTATTTGTCTTAATGCTTCCGGTATCACTGCTATTTAAGGGGTGCCATGAGTCCTGGTATAGATGGCAGCGAAGACTATATCCCAAGTGGTACAATTGTCTATTTGGGGGGCTACCCCAATTGGCAAGCAGATTGTTTAGTAATCTGTGTTTGTCTTGTGGGCCTGTGTGTGGAAACACTGCTTCTAGCTGTGCTATTTTCTGTGCTATCCAGAATGGCATTTGCTCACGTTTAGTGGGCATTCTTCCCATAATCGCTTTAAGCGTTTGTGGGGTGATTTCAGTTGTGGTCCCTTGTAGTTGACCTGCTGGAATAACCCTTGTAGGTTGAAGTGTAAATGTTCTCATAACGAACTGTGTCACATTTCTGTAAAAATTTTATTATTTCTTTGTGAAGTGGATGTAAGTCTGCTACTGGTAATGTGTCAATTTCTGGATGCGCCGTGTAAGCTGCTAGAACCGGCCAAGCCACTCAGTCTCTGCTGAGCAGCCTGAGTCTCACTTTTTCTGTGGTATGTGGGAGGGCATCTTTAAAACAGTTTATATGTTCCTGTCACGTTAATGGGACTCCTTTGTCCTCGTATGGATTGTATTCTTCTGGTATTTGATCCGCTACATAAGAATGAAATGTATGTGTACATGCATCTGCAGGTAGGAACTTGACCCAGGAATAGAACACCTCTGTCCTGTATGCTTTGTGTGGCCCAATCATGAACATAACATTCCCACCTACTGCTAAGACTCCAAAATCTGCTAGTTTTATAGTAAGTGCATTGCTGACATTTTCTGAAATATTTATTGCACCTTCCTGTTCAGCTTCCCCTGCATTTGCATTTAATGCAGGTGCAGCCTCATCTTGGACAGACATTTTTTAAGGAAGTAGTTTATCCTTTTGCAAGGGAAAGACCTAAGGTTTTGTACAATCTGGGGAACTATAAACCTTCAAACTTGAACAAACCTACAGCCAATACATTGGATATAGCTACTCGGCTGCAGTAGATTTTTCTCTTCCCACTCCAGACGTCTTTGGTTAAAATGTGAGTTGGGGTCACTGAGAAAGCACGACTCAACTACTCCCAGGCACTAGGCTGCACGCGGCTGAAGTCACGCTTAGTCAGGGTCCCGGGAAGCAAGTTGGGTTGGTAGAAAGGTCAATTAGGAGGCAGACAGCACAGGGGGGTTTGGCAATCTGGAAATTCCCCCACAGGATGCAGAGCAGACCCAGGCCCAGGGCAAATGACGGTCACACCCAAAGGGGGCCTATGGGGTTTTCAGGCACCAGCCCATGTCTGCGAAGCATAGGGGGTCACACATCTCTTGACCCACTTCCGATGGCACTCGGAGGCATTCCTCCTGCCCAGTCAATCACTCTCACCTCCCAGGCCCGAGTGGGGCAAGATTACCTGGCAACGTGTCGTTGAGGAGGACCTTGTGAAAAGAGGGCAGTTGGTCTACTGCGCTGAGGGCCCATAAGGGAACAGTATATGAATGGAGATTGAAACAGATTGGAAATGAGGTACAACATCCTGGGCATATAATTTTTGGACACACCAGACAGCTCTGGTCACACACACAATCGAAGAGTTGCAGAGTCCATACCTTCCTGGAAATCAGGCACAATGTCCAGTGTACATCGATGTCGGTCGCACCAGACAGTTCTAGTCTCACACACAGGCTAAAGTTCAGCAGTGTCTCACAAGGTAGACGGAATCACGACTACGGTTGTACCCCCACCTCTAAGGGTCGCAACCTGCGAATCAGACACCACATGCAATCATCATGCAGTCGAAATGTCACGTGAGAGAGATACGGCGGGATCGACGAGATGATGAGAGAGATACCGCACGATCAACGAGACAGGTTACTTGGTTTCAGCAACCGGCAAATTCGCTCAACACCCACAACACGCTTATGGGTACCAAGGTCCCTACGATCAGGAAGCCCCATTCCTTATAGGCGAGCCAGACTTAGGGCTCAGCGCAATGCGACCTGGTCTGTAGGCACAGTGCTTAGTTACACACTACAATATCAGTTGCAATCCAGCAGATGAGGTGGGCACTTGAGAGGGCACTGTGCTTCAAGTGACCCAGTTTTATGGTGTGGGTCCCTCTTAGGAGATCGTTGATGTCCCTGAGACCTCTGAAAGAACAGGGGAAAAGCTGAACAAGCCTCAACTTTCTAGAAGTGGTATTTATCCACAAATTACGACAAAGCCACCTTTACAACTGGCAAAGGGTTGGTGCTTCAAATTCAATGATATGAAACATCATGAGGCTACTCCACTGCAATCCACTATTGCAGTCTGAAGTGATTTCACCCATTTCCCCATTTTAGCCCATGCGAAGAGCAAACCTCATAGGTTGTGAAAACACGCATGGATGTACCTCAATACCTGGGCAGGGGACACATATGTGTACCTGCCATGCCTTGCAACTTCCAGTTGCTTCTCCTCTTAAGACGTATCCTCTGGGTACTTGGGTGGAGGTGAAAGGTCCTCTCACGATGGCCTGTTACTTAAAAAGATCACAGTCTGAAGGCACGTGCTATTGCGCACATCTGCCTGCAAGGGCAGGCTGGACACATATTTAAGAGCATCATCGGTGCAAAGCAGACACCAGCCTGCAATGGTAGGCTGAACACGTATTTAAGAGCACCATCGGTGCAAGGGCACACCCTGGCCTGCTATGGCAGGCTGGACACGTATTTAATAGCACAATCTGTACAAAGTGCATACCAGCCTTCAATGGCAGGTTGGACACACTGTTAAGAGCCCCCTTAGTGCAAAACAACATACCAGCCTGCAATGGCAGGCTCAACAAGTTGTTAAGAGCACCATTGGCGCGGGTTAACACACCAGTTGCAATGGCAGGTTGGACACATCTTTAAGAGCACCATTGGTGTGAGTGAGTACACTAGCCTTCAATGGCAGGCCAGACACCTTTAAGAGCACCCTTGGTGCAAAACACACAACAGCCTGCAATGGCAGGCTGTACACGTTTTTAAGAGCACCATTGGTGCAAAGCACACAAAAGCCTGCAATGGCAGGGTGGATGTGTATTTAGGAGCACAATCAATACAAAGTAAGTACCAGCCTGCAATGGCAGGCTGGACATGTCTTTAAGAGCCCCATTGGTGCAAGGGCGCACACTAGCCTGCAATGGCATGCCAGACCCGTCTCTAAGAGCACCATTGGTGCCGAGCACACGCCAGCCTGCAATGGCAGGCTGGACACGTATTTAGGAGCACAATCGGTACAAAGAGCATACCAGCCTGCAATGGCAGGGTGGACATGTCGTTAAGGGCACCCTCAGTGCAAAAGAACATACCAGGCTGCAATGGCAGGCTGGACACTTTTTTGAGAGCACCATTGGCGTGAGTGAACACACCAGTTGCAATGGCAGGCTGGACACATCTTTAAGAGCACCATTGGTGTGAGTGAGCACACTAGCCTGCATTGGCAGGCCAGACACGTCTTTAAGAGCACCATTGGTGCAAAGCATACAACAGACTGCAATGGCAGACTGGACCTGTATTCAGGAGCATGATCAGTACAAAGTGCTTACCAGCCTGAAATGGCAGGCTGGACATGTCTTTAAGAGCACCCTTGGTGCGAGTGCACACACCAGTTGCAATGGCAGGCTGGACACATCTTAAAGAGCATCATCGGTGCAAGGGCGCACACTAGCCTGCAATGGCATGCCAGACACGTCTTTAAGAGCACTATCGGTGCAAAGCACACACCATCCTGCAATGGCAGGCTGGACGCGTATTTGGGAGCAGAATCAGTACAGAGTGCATACCATCTGCAATGGCAGGATGGACACGTCATTAAGAGCACCCTCAGTGCAAAAGAACATACCAGCCTACAATGGCAGGCTGTACATGTCGTTAAGAGCACCATTGGAGCGAGTTCACACACCATTTGCAATGCAGGCTGGACACATCTTTAAGAGCACCATTGGTGTCTGTGCGCACACCAGCCTGCAATGGCAGGCCATACACAGTTCTTAAAACATAGTGGTGCGAGGGTGCACCCGTCGGCTGGCCATGGAAGACCTGACCGACGTTTTAGAAACCTCTAGTAAGCACCCTTCCTAACGTGTGTAGGAAGGGCAAACGCACTTTCACTCTGCACTTACAGTGGGAAAGTGGGCCAGGCTCTAAGGCCATCACAAGGGAATTGCCACCCCCAGGAAGTGTCCTATTGTAAGAGCCTACCCCCCCAGATAGGGAAAACCCACATGGGGTTCATCACTACCCAGGCGGTGCACACGCCAACGTACCTACCCAGCCATTCACCTACCCCGGTTTGACGGTAGTGAACGGCCCCCTCAGGGGTGTCTTTAGAGTGAGACTACCCACCCTGAGTATGAGACATTTTTGACAGGGTATTCGGGTGGGTGACACATTCAGTGAAGCGTCCTACTAGCAGCTAGCATCGCACCAGCCCTGGGTATGTGGTGTACCTTTTTATATGGCACTCACAGGTATGACAACTAACTCAACCAGGTAAGCACCCTATCCTGACATGTGCAGGAAGGGAACGTGCACCTTCCCGCTGCAGTACTGTGGGAAAGTGCCCAGACTCCTAAGGTCCGGAAAAGAGAGTTGGCAAAAACCAGAATTTTAGGGAAATACCCCTAAGAAGAGTCGTGTACAACAACCTTATTATAATACCTAAAAATTATATAAAACCTTTGGTTTTTTCAAAGATTTTTCTTTTACTTTAGTTTTTCATTTTTAATTGTTTAAGCAACCAACATTACAGCATACATTAGTTCATCAGTATCTTCTGCATAACCCCTAAAGTGCCCATGGCACTATCCCAAATTAAAGCTGTGGTATACTTGACAATGAGAAATACATTTTAGGCGTCATCATGGTTCACTGCAAACACTGGGGGCCATCATTGCAGTTGTCCCCTTGAATCCTCCCCACCCCTGTCTTCCCCCTCAACTGAGCCGTTCCCACTAGATGCAGTGTCACTCTGGTTGCCCTACTCCACCCCTGAGTTGAGTGCCAAGGCATACAGTTCTCGCCACTCCATGAGGTCAGCCTGTAGATTATCATCCTTGTGAGCTTGGGCCCACTCTCTGACATCTCGTATCCATGCGGCTACATCCAGGCTTCTTTACGCTATCCAATTTATAGCTATTCTACGTCTGGACAGGACCATCACAAGCTGCAGCAGTTTAAATGCAATTTATTATTTTTAGATTTGGGTACATGGGCTAGCAAACATTGGATTGGTTCGTCTGGTAAGGAGAGACCCGTGCTCCTTCGCAGCTTCTCCACCACCAGCGCCCAAAACTGCCGCCTCTCAGGGTACGCCCCCGCCAGGTGCAGAAAGTCTGCCTCCTCTGCGCCACACCTTTCAGTGAATTTTTAAGGTTTAAAAAAAAACAGATCTTATTATCGTTAACTATAATGTTATGTTAACCTTTCGTTTTTTTCAGTGAATTTCTTGGGTGTTTTTTTAAAACGCAAAGTAATACTTAATTACCATATGAAAATGCAACCCCACTTAATGCCCAGCCAAAGGCCTTGAGCTTCAGAGAATTGGTTGCAGGCCCCTTTATGAAATCAGTTCCGAGGGTAGGCTGTCCGGGGCATAAGTAATTAAGTGTGGTCCGCCCGCCAGCCATTTTTTGGGGGGATCATGAGAGAGTCTTGCGGGATTGCAGCATTTTTTGCAGTTTTGTTGGCCCAAGAGGGGTTCCATTGGGTCCCCCTTCATGGGGCCCAGGGGGACAGGTATCTCAAATCTACCCTCATATATATGTTTTTTAGATCTTCAGGACAGGGGACTATCAGCCAGATTCATCAAGCGAAATGCGCTCTGAGAATCTGGCCCTTTGCGAGTGCAATTTTTGCATTTGGGATTCATCATCCCAAATGCAAAAATCGCTAATAAGGAATTCGCGAATTTGCGAGGATTAGCATTTAAGGAATCTCTATTAGAGATTCCTTAAATGCTATTCATGAAACATTTTAAAATTGCGAATTCGCAATTTAGGACCGCTATTTACCACAAAGTCAAACCTCGTGGTAAATAGCGAAAACTTAGAAAAATGCATTTAAATGCATTTTTCTAAGGTGCGTGTTACACACACACATGTCCTTTGGACATGTGTGTGCACAACATTAGTGTAAATTCACATTTCAGGGGTGCAACAGGGTGTCCTTTGGACACCCCTGCACCCTTGAAATCGCATCCTTATTGGCGATTAGCAAATTGCTAATCGCAAATAAGGAATAACTCCCCAATCATTCCTATGGGCCTTTAGGCCCATAGGAATCGCAAATAAGGAATAACTCCCCATTCATTCCTATGGGCCTTTAGGCCCATAGGAATGAATGGGGAGTTATTCCTTATTTGCGATTAGCAATTTGCTAATCGCAAATAAGGATTGTGTAGGAATCGCAATTTATTTAGCAATTCCTACATGAATCCCGTTTTGCAAGTCCTTAATAGCGATTCCTTATGAATCGCTATTAAAGACTCGCAAAACGGCCCTTTCATGAATCTGGCTGTAAGTCCCTGAGTCCTGCAATGTCTGGAAGCAACATTTTTCTCATGTTGCAGGCAGCCAATCAGAGTGCTTGCTCTAGTTTTAAATTGGTGCTCCAGCGAGTCTCTGAGACTCTCGTGGACCCAACTGTCAAAATATACAATCATTTTTTACCATACATATTTTCAAACTAGCAAACAGATTTACGCCAAATCACAAAAAGCACAATCTGCAATCTGTGAACCAAGATCCAGTTTCCTGACAAATTTGTTGCAATCCCATTCCTCAGCTTTTGCTGTAGGCTTGTCTAAAGAAGTCTATGGAAAATGAATCGGGATTTGTGTTTGGGACACTCCTGTTTTTTAGGCCCCACTTGATGGCGGTCGCCAGTAGGTAGTTATAGTTAGAACCTTGTTTCTATTCAGAAAGCGTTTCTTCTTTTCCCAATAACGTTGACGCCGGTTGGCGAATCTTCACGAAATTTTCAAAACTAGTGGGGCCGGTCTGTTCCTATCCTGAAAGTTTCAGGGTGATTCGGCAAGCGGGGGCCGAGAAAAAAGGGGGTCCCAAAACATGTTTTCTCCATGTTAATTCCTATAGGAAACTTTAGAACGGAATTACACCAAATTTGGCAATAAGGTAGTCCTTGTTTCAGAAGGAACTCTTTTTGTTAAAGGGTGTAAATCCATTCAGTAGTTCCTGAGAAAATAAAAATATAGAGGTAGAAAAATGCATTTCCCTTGGAAACTTTAGACATGGCTACAGCTCGAACTTCTGAACGGAATTACACCAAATTTGGCAAAAATATAGTGCTTGGTTCAGAAAGCACTCTTTTTTTAAATGGTGTACATCCGTTCAGTAGTAACTGAGAAAATCAAAAAATAAAAGTTTCGATATATAGAGGCGCGGTGGATTCGCGCACCCTGCCGACCACAAGATGAATTCTAATTGGCTGACAACACTTCAAACCAGGAAGTGTTTGCAGCCATCATATGCCTCGGTAGAACTGAGGCACAAGAAAAGAGAAAAACAAACGTGCAAAACAAGAAAAGGCGGCAGTGTAGAAACACCCTGAACCCCTAGGCCTGCTTAGGGGGTCCCACCCACAAGGACCCCCAGGGCCCAAAAAAGCTTTTTTTTTTTTTAAATCGGCGGGATGCGCGGAAGATCCGTGGATCCGGCCGCGAAAATAAAAAAAACGAAGAGTGGGCTCCAGACCTTCGTTCTTACTTAGTCCCCGGGTGGGCCAAGTCCCGAGGGCATGTCAAAAAATATTTGCGGCGGCCCAGGGGGACCGCCAGCCCCCGGGGCTTTCTCTAAATATTTGCTGGGGGCACAGAGCCCCCCCCCGCAGCCCTGGGGACTGTCACCGCCGGGGCTTTCATTAATTATTGTACAGGGGTCACGCAGCCCCCCGCTGCCCTGGGGACCGCCAACCCGGGACTTCTTTTTTTAAAAAAAAATACCTGTGTGGGGTGGCTCAAGCCCCCTCACACGCCCGGGGACTGCCACCTCCCCGGGGCATTAATATGTAAATTTGGAAGTGCGTTAAGTACTCCCAAGCCCCGCGGACCACCACCTCCCCGTGCTGTGTACACATTGGGAGGGGGGCCGCGCGGCCCCCCTCCTGGAGCCTGTGATGGCCCTGGGGACCGCCACCCCCCAGGGCCGGGTGCTGCAGAGTCCCGGGGTGCCCACCCCTGGGACACTGCTGTTTTCTATGACAGGGCGGGAGCCTCGTGGCTCCCACCCTGTCATAGCAAACACTGGTTTGGATTTTAGAAGAGAGAGCAGGAAACCTGCTCTCTCTTCCAAAATCCAAACCAGATTGCTTTTCCAGAATGGGAGCTGCTTGTCAGCAGCTCCCCATGTGAAAAAGCAATGCCGGCTCCCGCAGGACACGGGGAGCCGGCAGGGACCGTGGGGGCATTGGGGCTCTCCCAAAGGTCCCCAACGAGAGGCCAGGCCCGGGGGATGGAGTCCCCGGGGCAAGAAGTGTCCGGGAGGGGGGCCACGCGGCCTCCCTCCCCCATTCTATAATTTTTTATTTTTTTTAAAAGCAAAGGTTGGCCCGGGGGATGGGGTCCCCGGAGCCATAAATGACCTTAGGAGGGGGGCCACGCAGCCCCCTCCAAATAAAAAAAAAGGATGGCCAGACCTCGGGGGATGCGGTCCCCGGTGCCAGAAGTGGCCCGGGAGGGGGTCCACGCAGACTCCCGCCCCCTCCACCTCCCCCTCAAAAAAATAAAAAATAAAGGCAGGCCCTGAGGGATGGGGTCCCCGGGGCCAATAGAGGCCTTAGGAGGGGGGCCATGCAGCCCCCCTTCCTATAAAAAACAATATTTGACCATGCTTGATTTGGCCACAGGAGGGGGGCCTACGGGGCCCCCTTCCCATTCATTTATTTTTTATTTTTTGAAAAGAGATCAGGCCCTGGGGGTTGGGGTACCTAGGGGCCAAAAAAAGGGGAAAGAAGGGGGGCCACCTCCCAGAAACACTCCGCAAACGCTCCCTGTGGCGCGTTTTAAATTGGGGAATTAATTCCCCTTCAATACTGGGGGTCCTGGGGGCCAACTAGCCCACCAGGTACCTCCAGTAAGCGCCACAGTGCTACGTTGCACAGAGGTGGTCCAGGCCACGTCCTTTTTTACACCTCTCTGCCACGCAGCTCTGTGGCGCTTACTGGAGGTACCTGGTGGTCTAGTTGGACCCCAGGGACCCTCAGGATTCAAGGGGACTTAATCCCCCAACTTAAAACGCGCCACGGGGGAGTTTGCACAGTGGTGAACGGAGGAGGCGGGGCATAAGGTGACATGTGTGCAAACACATCCTGTGGCGCGCATTAAGTTGGGGAATTAATTCCTCTTCATTCCTGAGGGTCCCTGGGGGCCAACTAGCCCACCACTTACCTCCAGTAAGCACCACTGTACTGTGTTGCAGAGAGGTGGCCCAGGCCATGCCCCTTTTTACACCACTCTGCAACGCAGCTCTGTGGTGCTTACTGGAGGTAAGCCCCCAGGGACCCTCAGGACTCAAGGGGACTTAATCCCCCAATTTACAATGCACCAGGGGGTGCGTTTGCGCAGTGGTGCAGGGAGTGGGTGTGGCCTGATGTTACAAGTGTGCAAACGCGCCCTGTGGCGCGTTTTAAGTTAGGGACTTAAGGGCCAGATGTAGGTAGCCCTTTACCGGTCGGAAATGGCCGAAAATACCGATTTTCGGCCGTTTCCGACCGGTAAAGGGCTATGGAGATGTAGGGGCCAAAAAAACGTACATTTTCGGTAATTTTACCGAATCGGTAAAATTACAGAATCGGTAAATTTACCGATTCTGTAAATTTTACAGATTCGGTAAATTTACCATTCGGTAAAAATACCGAAAAAGTATTTTGGGATGTAGGTAGCACTTCTAACAGTGCTACAGGGCCTTTAGAATTCGGTATTTACCATGCAATACAATAGCATGGTAAATTACGAATTCTTGTGTACATGCACATCTGTGCATGTACACCTGTGCCATGTGGCACACAGACATGCCCTAAGGGCATGTATGTGTGCCACATGGCGCAAACGCCAGTTACAGGGGTGCAACAGGGTGTCAAAGTGACACCTTGTCCCACTTAGCAATTCGGTATTTTTACCGATTCGGTAAATACCGAATCGGTATTTGCTATTGAATCCTATGGGCTTCAACTACTAAACAGCCCTAGGGTTATTTTTCATGTTGCCAGTTATTTGGTGGGTGCTGTTAGGGTTAGGAACAAGAGATTGAGAAATTGTAATTGATTGTATTTTCATAAAATTGGATTTTCAGTATTGTATATATTTTTCTTTTTATTATCGAGAAATGTAATATGGCAGCTAAATTTACAGTAAAATGATTTTTATAATATTTATGAAATTTGTGGGATATTTTTAAATATATGAATTATAATTGTTTTTAAAGTGTATTTGATTGTATAGTATGTATCACCGTCTTTTTATGATATTGAATTATCGAAATAAAGTATTTTAACTGACTGACTGACAATAGCAAATACCGATTCGGTATTTACCGAATCGGTAAATACCGAATCTTACCGATTCGGTACAAAATACTGAATTTTTACCTACATCTCATTTACAGATTCATAAATACCGAATCGGTAAAATTCGGTATTTATGAATCGGTAAATGAGATTTACCTACATCTGGCCCTTAGTCCCCTTGAGTCCTGAGGGGCCCTGGGGGCCAACTAACACACACAAAACAAAAAAAGGTGAAAGTGAATTCATAGTTAGGTGGAAATGTCAGTTAAAACATCACATTTTAAATACACAAAACAGTGAATTTAAGTGCCTCAGGCAGTGCTTGCCACTTTTCCCCCACGCCACCCCACCTTTAAAGCCACGTCCCCTCCTCACACAGTGAAAACGTTTTCTAAGTTGACAGGTCTGAGGAGGGCCACCAAAAGTAGATTCGGATAGGACTAGTAGTTCCACAAGTAGGCATGCAGCAGTGTTTAACTTATAGTGACTGTCCTGCATCCACGTGGAAATATTCTAAAACAGTTCTGAAATGCAGTTTGGAGGGCAGCATCCATGTCAGTTATTCAGAATAACAACTGGCTTTGTAATCACTTCTGTTTACACTTAGTGTAAGTAGAATTAACTTATGACAGTATGAAGTAAACCTAGAATGGATCTGGCTGTCCTGGACTTATGTGGGACACCTCTGGGTTATAGAACAGAAAGACCACTTTGTAGGAATGACAAGGTGCAATAAGCTGGTTGGGTTTATAAAAACACTTTAAGTGTTTGGATGTTTCTCATGTTATTGGTGGGTATGTGGTTGGCAAAGAGGTCTCCTACTTCTGGACTATAATGATGATCATGCAGTGTTGTGTTAACTGTGGCCCAGATGGTCACATCTATGGAACCTGCTGGCTCGAAGACAAATGACCTGCATCTGTTGCTTTTCTTTGTTTTAGACACCGCCTGCTCAAGTCAAAAGGTTTTGAAAATTAGCCTTTTCACATCTGTCTGTGTGTGGAACCACTGATGACTTGAAAACCATAATTCTGTGGTACTTCTGAGAGGGCAAATAGGCTCAGGTTGGACTGTGGACATGAAAAATGCAGCAGCTCCTATATCTAACCACTGCACATATAGGGCTGATCATAGCTGCAGGGTACTGGGAACCATAAACAGTATGCCCATTCTTGCACTGCTTCACCTACACTGCTAAGCTCTGTGTCTTCTAAGACACTATTGCACCTCATTGGAACTCAGCAATGAGATATAAATACTTTCCACATAGGATCAGAAACAAAGATAACACCCTTCCAACCATACACCCAATCTGTGTTGTGTACAGCCCATGTAGCAAGTACTTCAGCGCCCCACTTAAAGCTGATAAGCACTATGTAATGCTACAAAAATGTACCTTGCAATATGAACTCCTTCTGCAATCGTGCTATTGACTACTGCAGGCCAAGACATGAAGAGTCATCAAAACAACTTCCCAGGTACTGAAAGTATAACAGCATTTGAAGAATCCCTCTGCACTTGTACATGTTGCATCTTCAGAGGAGCAGATAGCCATAGATCATTCACGATGCTGTGCATGGAGCTACCATTGCCAGTCAACCTTACCCAACACCTTGCCACTGGACACATCACTCCGTCACCTGAAACTAGACCAAGTAGCTCAAGGAACCACCTGCATCAAAAAATCATGCAGATGTGATATTGCTTGTGGGTCATTACATCAACAGAATCCAGGCCTTCAATATTTGGAATCTCGACGATTGCCTTCCCATCTTAATGGAGTCTGGATTCTTGCTATTGGGGGTACACAATCTACTTAATCAATGCAAATCAACTCAACTGCATGCCTCAAGCGCACTCTGAAAACGAGAACTCAGGAACTGTACTTGCCATGATTTGCTAGGGTTTAAGAAACTGACAACCATCCAGGTGGTGGCTTTTGAACAAATGATGTATCTTAAGGCCACCTACCTCAGAGCAGGTGCATCGGATGCAATACATAAGACCTTGAGGTTCTAAGTAAGGATGCCAGCTCTCTCCTGGTCCATATCTCTTTCCGTGAAAAATGCAGAACATGTCAGGACCTAAACATACAAAAAACAGAAGTGATAATTAGTGTGAAGGAATACTGGCACAGGAGTGCTTTACTTTGCTGGATGCTAAAATCTGGACCCACTGTCCAGGGCCTACACATTATTGCATTAATGCTACAGAGGAGTTATGGGCATGGTAAGTACAAAGAGATTCAGAGAGTTATAGTAGACAATAAACTAGCTATGATCATTCACCGAGATTCAGTATCATAAAATACCAATGCATTACTCAACTGTTAGAAGATGTATCTGATTTATAAGGGTGAACTACTTCAGCTGTTTGTTTCAGTGATGCTAACCCACCTATGTTTTGCCTTTGTGTGCTTAACTTCCCCCCTGCATGTTAAATAGTTGCCTGTGTTTGAGTAGCTCCTTAAATCAGGATTCACCAGAACACCAACTCATGCACTTCCAGGTCCTAAAATCATAGACAAAGATCCCTGGAAACCAATGATCTACTTGATGCTTGAGGTGGGAGCCTCCAGAAGGTACTCCAGGACTGGAGTGTGAACCACTGACCTGGGGTCATTATTGGCCGATAGACCCCTATGCCCATGAGAACCGAGGTGGTACAAAGAATGGAACTGTTATGCACTAGGAGAATTGGTCCATGGAATACGCAACCAGGACTCTTTCTAAAAGCCTATATTGACTATCACCTGAGAACCATTAGAGCTACAAGCATCAGATTAGCAACATTGGTGCATATTTACAAGGGCATTGCGCCACCGCAGCGTCACTTTTTGCGACGCTCCAGTGGCGATGTGCCCTGCTCCATATTTACAAAGCAGCACTAAGCCACTTTGCGTGGCTTAACGCCGAATTGTAAATATGGTCCTCCTTAACGCAGTTTTCTGCGGCAAAGGGACGTGCAATGGGTGTTGCTGTGGACGTTTCCACGCAACACCCATTGCTTTTTGACACTGCTCCAGATTTACAAGGATCTGTAAAACTGAGGCATCGCCAAAAACGTATGCCTCACCGAGGTAGCTTAAGAATGGTACTACCAGGAGAAATACTCTTATTTCGCCTCGTTTTATGCTCTTTCTTTTTTTGCTCTTTCTATGTGTGCTGCATTGAGCAGCACACATAGAAGGAACAAAACGTCATTGATGATTGCTTTTGTGCAGGAAGGTGTCCCGTTCTGCACAACAACAATCCTCCCTGCAATGCAGGCACCCTTGCACCATGGTGCAAGGGTCTCAGCGCTGGCGCCAGCTGCTTTTTTTGCGCAGGGGTGAGTACAGGAATGCACCGTATAGTTGTAAATACGGCACATTCCTGTACTTACAAAATGACGCCGCTCTGCGCAGCGCCGCTCTGCGCAGCACCACGTTGCGCCATTTTCTTGTAAATATGCCCATTATTTCTAAATGTAACAGTTGTACATTTTCAGGATGCTAATTAAACTCTTACTCCTTTTGAAGAATCAGTTCTCCTTCAAAAAAGGTGCTTTTCGGAGATATGTTAATTGTACTATGTTTAAAAGTTGTAACTTACATAAATTGAAACAAAAATTGCAATCAATACTAATGCAAGAGGTAACAGCATGGAGACAAGATTATATGTAAACATTAAAAGAAAAACCTTTGTCGCCTTAAGCAACCTGGTTACTGAAATAATGTCCCTAGTGAAACAGTTGTGCAATTTATCATTCATCCTCATCTTTATTTCGGCCCAAAAGAGCCATAAAAGTACACAATACCACAGCACATTAAAAGGAAAGAATAAATCGACTAAATAATAAAATAAATACATGATTAGAACATACAATTCTCGGGAATAATAGAAACGTTCAGCAGCCAACATTCCTAGGCAAAGTGTAAGAACAATAAAATTATAAAAACGCTGCATAAAAACATAGTTATGATCGTAAAGTTTGCAGTCAATAAAAGGAAACGTACAGAGATACCCCCCTCATCCTACTGGCTTCACAGATGGGCAGCCTCTAACAATAGCCTAAAATAAGCTCTCAGCGGGCCCTTGCTATCCAGGCAACTCAAGTTATAATCTGAATTTGGGTTTCCCTCATATCACCAGGTTTTGCTAGTGTGTTAAAGAGCACGGTGCAAAAGGTAGTAAAAGTGTAACCAATATAGTTTCAGTATTGTACAGGTCACAGCTCTAAAAGACTCTTGCCCCGACAACATGTTGTCTAATATACCACATGGAGCATAAAAAGGCTGGAAACTGACTATACAACACTGGGCCTAGCGTCTGATTTATAGATTCTTAAAGCTAAATGTCGGTTCTCTAAGTGGAGGAGATGGCATAGAGGGATGATCCAACACTTGTGCTGCTTCGCATAAGCAATACAAAAGAATAAGATATGTTCTTCATCTTTCAAGTACAAGGTTCAAGAAATATAACCCTGATTGAGAAAAAAGTACATATTATGCATATTATTGAAACTCTAAGAAGTTTTGACAAGTATCCAAATTCTACTCTTGTTGAAGATTTCACATTTGTGTTGCATTTGTGGTAAGTTACATTTTAACAATCATTGAGAAAGCCAGTAGTTATTAGTATTTTCTACGTAACAGTACTTTATTGGTAAGTGTGTATGGATGAGTGTGTGATTGTGAGAATGAACAAATGTTTGGATGGGTGAGTGCAATGACAGATTTTTCAGTGGGTCATGCATAGATGAATGGTTTCATAAGTGAGAGCATAGATGGATGAATAAGTGAATGCATGAAAGGAGGAGTGAGGACTTGGACGGGCACAGATGGGTTCGTGAGTTTCAGAAGTAGACGACGCGTCATCAGAAATGATAATGTTTTTAAAATTTAAAGATTACTAATATTATGCCAGTGCATGCATTCCACCATGGCCAAGCATCTTTGTGCCACCATTGCAGACAGTAAATAAAGAACCAATGCCATTATGTAAGCATTACACCGGAGTGGGAACACCATTCTATAAATATCAGCAGTATGTCAAGAATTACTACCAAATTACCCTGACCCGCAATGAAGTTGTGGTGGGCATGAGCATGGCATGGATGCCCATATTCTTTCAAGCATTGTCATCTTTATGCCAATACTTACCCCCATGATCCCAGGAAGAGCATTATTCCAGAGGTAGGTACCAATGTCATGCTGGCATGGGTGTGCACAATATGCATAGTCTACTTCCATTTTTGCCAGAGCCTACATTAGGGTACCACCATCATCATCAAATACTTTATTTTCACAAAGATCTTATAAAGTGTGAAGTGCAATAAAAGTAATATACAAAATACAATATGCAACATTGGTTAAGAGCAGTACAAAGTTGAAAGGCAATAAAAAGAAACAGCCCCGATTTTAACATGCAAAACATTAAGGAAGCTATGTGATAGATTTAGAGCGTTTGATCCATAGTGCATGCCAAAATATGGCCAAACAAAATACCACCGCCCTGCGTGTATCTGTAGTTAAAATCCTCATAGCCTCCAAGTAGTGCCCAGGTCCTTCCAATCTGTACAATGGCACAATCCAAATAGCCTGCAGATTTTTGTAATATAGGCAGAAAAACAACAAATGGACTATTAACTCTGAGCAAGCTTTACATGCAGGACATTGATCATCTGCGGAAGCATTGCTACACCATTTATTACAGAACACTCAAGTTGGCAAAGTTGTGAAACTGTATTGAATAAATAATTTCCATGCAAACGGTGGTACAATTTTATTAATATTTTCCTCCTAAAAAGGGGCAAATTTTAAATTCATAAAATTTTGGGCCAAGGTACCCACCCGTTTGGCCGCTTCCCTATCCACAATAGTATCCCAGTACATCTTTTTGACCCTACATTTTGGGATGAGGCCCAGTTTTTCTGGGGTGGACCAGTATTCCTCCATCCCAAGGCTCTTTAATAGATTCTTCAAACAACTAAAACATGGGATAGAGTTAACCTGGGATCGCTTTAAGAGATCTATCGTGTCTGCTCTATATGGAGTGAGCTTATTTACCGACCACAGGCAGTGCCAGAACATTAACTTTCTATAGCCAATTTTGTGCAATAGCGTTTTTGACCCAGGTCTAGAAACAAGGGGGCCAGAGGAGTGCTAATAGGGAGGTTTAACATTGATCGAATGAACCTGTTTTCTACCAGGGTGAAGGAGTTTGTATTTCCAATACCCCACAATTTGGCCCCATAGAGCGTTCCCCCCCAGTATTTTGGTATTATGAATTTCTAACACTGTGGCTGCTTTACTTTACACTGAGTTTTTTGTGTATCTTGCCTAAGTGAGCAGTTTGCTGGATTAGTGATAATTGGGTCTTTTCAATTTGTAATGCCCAACTTAAATTTGAGGTTAGGTGAATGCCCAAATAATCAAATGCATAAACTTGCTCGAGGGAGCTATCTCCTACGTACATTTGTCTTTTGGGTGGCTTAGATAGTCCCTTCGAAAAAATCATATATTTATTTTTTGCCTCATTTAGTACGAAGCCATGCTCATTACAAAATTTGGTAAAATTATTTAGCAATTGTTGCAAACCAAGGGGGGATTTAGAGACTAAAAGAGTATTGTTCGCGAAGTGTAAAGATGGTACTCTTCGATCCCCCCTTTGGGGTGTCACGTCCATCCATATCTAGATAATCAATCAGGCCATTAACAAAAATGGAGATTAGCATGGGTGCGAGTATGCACCCTTATCTCACTCCACAGTTGACAGTGAGCTGGTTATTATCCCCACACCTAACTTGAGCAGTGTTTGAGGAGTGCAGTGGAATTAAGATTTCTAATAAATTGTGAGGCAACCCTATTTCGGACAACACTCTCCAGAGCTTTGCTCGTGGTACCAAATCAAATGCAGTATGTAGGTCCATTAATGCAACATGTAGTTTGTCCCTCTAATGCTAACCTCCCTCCAATAGTTACACAGGAAGCAGAAAACGTGATCCAACATGCTAATATTCGCACGAAAGCCAGCTTGGAGATCGCTCAGGATATTGTGCTCAGAGGTTCATTCCTGTACTCTTCACAACACCTGCTTTCAGACAATTTTCTGCAGTGAGTCATTTAGGCTTATAGGCCTATAGCTGGCTGGATTAGCTCTATTACCCTTTTTAAAAATTGGGATAATCTCCGCTATATTCCATGACAGGGGTAAATCCAAACCTGCTACAATAGCATTTGTAATCATGTTGATGTAAGGGACCCAGACTGTTAAATCCTCTTTAAACAAATCGTTTGGGATTCGATCAGGGGCGGGGGCTCTAGCTGCAATACTAGAGCAAATTGCCACCCGGGTTTTTCTATGGAGAACACCAGGTCCTCCGCAACTTCATCCTGGGTCACCCTTCACTCTCCGGAGGGGCCTCTGACTTGCAGTTACCTTGTGAATAATGCCCCCCCAAATGGGTCACCAATTCCTCAGGTTGGACTGTATACTCCAATTTTGGTGCCCTATCATTAAGCCAATAGGCCACTGGTTTCCAAAAGGATGCTAAGGATGCCTTTTGAAGGGTGTACCAAAGGGAGTCGTCCCATCTCTTCCTAGTTGACTCTGAAAACGTTCTTATAATTTCTTCTGCATCTCACTAGATCTGAGTGAACATTGGATTTTGCTGCCCGTACAAGATCAGCCTTGGCTTTTCTACAGTCCTGATTGTACCATATTGCCTGTGTCTGTCTATGTTCCAGTTTCTGATCCCTGCATGGTTTGGCTAAGAAATCCCTAATTTCCTGAAAAGTGGATTCATGCTTGGAAGGCAGCTTCCTAAGTAACCTATCTTTGGTACATTTCAACAGTTCTTCAACATTCAGGCATACAATGCTTTTCACTGGTTCCATGGCCTCAGGATGTTTCTCCACGCAGTCCCATCTGATCGTACTTATATTATTTGTAATTGAAAGTACTTCCAGATTTTTCTTACCATACCTGCCTATTTCTATAGAGTTTTCACCCAGATTCTTTAAGGACAGTGTATCATAAATACCAGCATTAGACCAATAATGTGAGTTTCTATCTCTCTTATCTATTATATTATACTGCACATGTATCGAAAGAACAGTGTGCACCCCTTCAAAAACACGCACAGAGTAGAAGCACACATAATATTAACTTTCCATAGCAATCACATACATTTATATTGGGCATGCTAAATTTCCCTAGGCACTCAAAGAAGATTACAAACTCATGGCACATCCTTCCACAAGGCGGGGCACTGGTTTATTCTTTCTTTAAAAAAAAGGACAAGAACTGAATCCCCAACGCAATGTGATAAAACAGAAACACAAAACAAGAAAACAACAAGCATTTACAATGCAATAGGTCTCGCAGCATTAAAGTTTGAGCTATTGGTATTGTATATTACAATGTGTTGCATTAATTTGTTATCAAACTCTGAATTGTTTTATAAAGATGATTTGCAAACTGTCAAATGTTGCTGAATAGTAAGCAACCTTGTGAATATATTTGTTTGCTAGTCATCCTTGCACACGAATCTAGGAAACACTTGCTAAACACTCAAGAACATAGAAAACACTAGAGAGACACAAGAAACTAAAAATCACAGCACACACAAGCTCTAAAACACTAGACATACAGGAAGCTTGAAAACACACAAAAGACTCACTAGAAGCCAGAAATTACTTGCAATTCAAAGAGTAAAAGGTCGAATTTATATGAAGTTACAGACTCATTTATGTATCAGTGTTGCGAGATATATTATTGATATGCAGAAATAGGAAGGCGAGAAGGCAGTAGTGTGACATGCCGGGACAAAGGTCACCACTGCAGACAAGAATGACCAGGCACCAGTGGTCAGAGCTGCATCACTGCACAGTCCAGTCCAGCGGTTGTGTACACACTGCCTGTACACCAAGACGAGCGCGGGAACATCTGGAGTGTGGGAAGCGAAGCTCCAAGTAAGGGGCAGCCCTGTTCCCAGATGTTCAGTCTTTGCACTCAGGCAGCGCCCCGGGGGAGCGCACCTTAGTCCCTGGTGCCCCCCAGCGCCGCAGCCCGTGCAGAGACCCGCCCGCTGCCCCCGCCGCTCGGTCGCCATGGTTACTGCGGGAGCGTCCACTTATCTTAAACGTTTGTCTGTGAAACATATGTTTTGTATCAGAGCACATGCTAAAGGTAAAATCACATGCTGCCAACTAGACAAGGCACTCTGCCAGCTAAATTATGTTTACATATTTAGAACAGTGCTTTTTTAAAGCATATAGTGACAACCAGGTCTGCTCTTTAGTCCAGTTCGTTCTAAGCCCACCCCATATAAACACAATATACCAGGGCTGAATGTGTGTGCCAGTGGTCACAGGTAGTGGACAACAGTACTCATTTGGGAGGAATGGGGATTATTTCTCATCCCTAAACTTTGACCCAGGACAACAGAGAGAAGGGAGGAGGAAGAGAAGGAAGAAAGGACGGAAGAAAGAGGACGGAAGAAAGAGGACGGAAGAAAGAGGACGGAAGAAAGAGGACGGAAGAATGAAAGAGGAAGGAAGAATGAAAGAGGAAAGTAAGGAGGAAGAGGAAGGAAGAAAGGAAGGAAGAAAAGGAAGAAAGAAAGGAAGAAGAGTAAGAAAGAAATAAAGAAAGAAAGAAGGGGAAGGAAGAAAGAAAGGAAGGAAGAAGAGGAAGAAAGGAAGGAAGAAGAGGGAGAAAGAAAGGAAGAAGAGGGAGAAAGAAAGGAAGGAAGGAGTGGACGGGAGGAAGAAGTAGTGGAAGGGAGGAAGAAGTAGTGGAAGGAGGAAGAAGTAGTGGAAGGAGGAAGAAGTAGTGGAAGGGAGGAAGAGGAAGGAAGAAGGAAGGAAGGAAGGAAGAAGAGGAAGGAAGAAGAGGGAGGAAGGAAGGAAGGAAGGAAAGAGAAGAAGGAAGAAGAAGGGAGGAAGGAAGAAAGAGGAAAAGAGGAAATGAGGAAAAGAGGAAGGACGGACTGCATGGTGCAACCTATCCCAAACATATCAGATTTCTGTATGATGAACTGCAGATTCGAGAGGAATGTTTCACCAGCGCAGGCTTGTTTTGTTTATAAGGGTGACCTCAGGCTGCCCTCTTTCCTTGTGATGTCACCGAAGGACAGCGGGGATTGTCAAATCAGCACAGCCCAGCTGTCACCTTCCGATCGACTTATGACATACCCAAGAGAGAAAGTGGGGATCGTAAAGTTTAATCCAAATCTCGGGAAACCGACACGATGCTTCATAATATGGCGGGATTACTAACTAAATGTGTGTTTTATTATTTCGTCAGCATACTGAAGGGTGGCTGTACAAGCATTCTCTGTGCCAAGGCCACGACGTACATCGCAATAACACAGGTGTCACTTAGTTCAGCAGATTGGAAGGTTACCTGTTACCACTCCTGCCTCTCCCTCCAAAACCTGCCGTGCAGCGATTCCTCCCAGCCCTTCACGATTCTAATTATCTGCAAGTAATTCTTTTTTTAGAATTGTTCATCTGTTAGAAAAATACCACATGCCAGTTGGAAAACGCCACCTGCAACTTCCTAAAGGGGTGTCCCCTTCAACATTCCGAATTAACACTTTGTCAATGTAACGCTACAATAAAAGGGTCTACCTAGCGATGTGCTCAGTAGCAGTAAGACACTGACTGACCTTTATATACATGTCAAGACTAACACGGAGATCTCGAACAACCCAGTGTCAAGTGTGAGGACTTCAGTCAGTCCCGGTTTCAAATGTAGTCCTAGATTCCTAAAGGGAACATCAAGACAACATTTACCAGAATGCACAGCCAACGTCAGAACATGTTGCGTTATTTGGATCTGACCAGGAGCAATGTAAGATCTCTTAGCGTCGATGCTAGAATTACAAACGACGCTCTCCTGTCAATCGAAAGTGGTGGCAAGAGAGAGGCATGCAATGATGCAAATAATGCCTTCATAGACGTATCTGTATGCAGAAGTATCTTTCCTCTGAGCCAGTCCTACGTGCCTCTCTCTCGGCTTCACAGCTGAATGCAGGGAATACATACACAGATATCAACAGTACCTCCCTTACTGTACAGTTAATGCACATTCGAGTGGAAGCAAAGGAACGGCTCCAAGTGAGATTAAGAAAGGAAGGGGAACTATGTGGACAGCGCATCCCACGCTATTTTCTCTCGTGCGAGGTGAGAAAGTCAATGACTTGCAAGACTGGCGGCAAGAAAAAAAGAACTAGTAACAATTAGCAACAAGTGAATGAAATAGTCAACAAGTGCATTACAATGAATGAAAAGGTAGTACAGCTACTCACTTAGCGACGAGGAGCTTGAAAAGCCGTCTCTGGCAATGAGGAGCAGAGAGTTGAAAAGCGGTGCTCTGCAGGACAGCACCTACTTCCGGTTTGGCCGGCAATGCTTCCGGGTCGCCGCAGGCAGCGCGGCGGCCCGCCCTGCACGGGGAAGGGAGGCAGCTTTCGAGGAGGACAGCACCTGGCCGCGAGCGCGTTCTCGTGCGCGTGACCTTAACAAATCGCCGCGCGCGGCCAGTGCTGTCCTCCTGGGAAGCTGAGCCGCTAACTATAGGTCTCTGGCGAGAGCGAGCTTCGCTCGCTTCACCGAGACCTAAAAAACCACCAGCTGAACATCATGTTATATAAACACATCACAACAGCACAACAAACAAACAATGCACAGCATACATCCAATTTACCACATCAGACTAACGTATCACAATGCATTGTTGTGTTTGTTCCTGTGTAGCTTTGTAAAAGTGTGAGGTACTGCTGTATTGTTATTTCGGTATTGTTTTGCATGGGTGTGTTATTTTTAATAGTAACAAGCTATGTTGTATTTAGGTTCAGTGTTAATCTGTTGTTTGCTGTTGTACTGGACTGTGTTGTGTCGCATGTTATGTTTTATTTTTATGTTGCGTTGTAATATTTATTTCCAATTGTGAGATTTTGTTGCATTATTGTTGTTTTGTTGTTATCATATTGATTTGCTGTGTTACTATTGCTGAGTTTTGTTTGATGTCCATTGTCATAGTTTGTAGTGTTGTTATTGTTGTTGTATTTTTGGTGTGTTGTATTATTGGTAATGTGCTGTATGTCTTGTGTTACTGTTATGTGAAGTTGTGTCTTATTGGAATTTATTGTAACTGTAATGTAGATTGTTTTATATTGTGATGTTTTGTTTTGCTTTGTATGCTATGTTGGTGTGGTGTTCATGAATTTGATACTGAGTGTTGTTATTGTGTTGTTATGGTGAATATTGTTGTATTTTTTGTTTTATAGTTTGATTATACTGGGTCGTGTTGGTTGTTTTGTTACATGTGTTTTGATATTTGTATTTGTTCGTGGTTGAGCCATTATTGCACAATTGTGCTTTGGTATTCTGTTGTTTTGGTGTGAAGTAGTATTGATCTGTTGTGTGTTGGTGTATTTTTGTATTATGTTGGTGAATTTGTATTATGTGATGTTGTAGCTGTTTTGCGGTGGCTTTGCATTGCATTGCTGTGCTTTTGTTGCATTTATTTGTTGTTATGTTTTGTTAGTGTATTGTTGTGTTGTATTTTTGCCCTCTGTTAATGTGGTATTGTTGCTCACATCTTCTGTATTATTACTGTTGTGTTTATGTTGTTGTGTAGTTATTGTGCGTTTATCATCCCATTGTGATTGGTTGCTATTGTGTTTGTGTTGCTATTGTGGTTGTCATTATTTGGTCTGTTTTTATGTTGTGTGTTTCATTGTTATGTATGGGGTTATTGTGCAGTAAGTTATGTTGTATTATGTTCTTATTTGTTGGTGTTGTCCGGTATTGTGTTGTATTTTGACATTGCGTTGAGTTGTGTTGTGCTGATGTTTAATTTATTTGTGTTTGGGTATTAGTAGTGTATTTTGTGTTATTGCTATAGGCTGTTGTGTTGGTGTCTTGTTGAATTATGTTGGGCTTTTTGCATGCAGGTGTGTTGTTGTGACATTTTGTTGTGTTAGTGAGGGATTGTGTACTTTCTGGGATGTAATATGGTGGGGTGCTGTGTTATGCTGTTGCTGTGTATTGCAGTGATTTTTGCTGCTGCACTGAAATGTTGGTTATGCGTTACGTGTGCTGTGTTAGTGTATTACATCGTGTTACATTTTGTGCAATGTATGCAAGTATTTTTGTGTTATTCTTGCTGTGTTGCTATTGAGTTGTCTTTTTGTTCAGATGTGTTGTTACTCTGGAGTTACGCTTTACATTGTATGTAGTAGTTTTGTTATTATTTTTATATTGTGTTGTGCTGTTGAGTATACTTTTTGTTGTTGTGGCTTTGTGTTTTGTGTTTTGTGTTTTTGTTCTATGTTGTGTGTAATTGCATTGTCGTACTGTTTTGCTGTGATTGTGCTGATATGTTCTTTTGCTATTTTCTGGGTGTGTGTGTTTGATTATTATTTGGTTTTACTGTGTTGTGTTAGTGTGTGTTTGCTGTAGCACTGTTCTACTCTACTGCATTGTATGCTCTTGAGTTATTGTGCATGTGTGGTGATGTGTTCTGTGGTGTTACTGTGATGCTGTCTGTTACTGTTTTATTATGTTGGAATTCCCTATAATACGTTGGTGTGTCGTGTTGTATTATGTAGCATTTGTGATGTTGTGTTTTGTTTCATTGCATTTTGCCTCATGTTACTGTCATAGTGTGCTTTGTTTTAATATGTGATTTTTTGCAATTATTGGTATTTTGTAAAGGTTTGTTGTGGTGCTGTGTTTCGCTGTTTTTGTGGTTGTGCTGCTTGTCCTGTTCCCTTCAGTGGCCCTGCTAATATGGGGGAGGGGGTCATTAGCACTGAGGAACTCAGAAGGGAATGTGATTAGGAGCACACTCTCTTATGTCCCCAAGCAGTGAACAGCAAGCACACTGGTTGACTCAACAAGGACATATTTGCTAACAAGCTCCTGTCGTTAAATATGAACAAGAGGTTATAAGATGGAGCCACAAGCTGATAGGTCCCCAACAAACTAGGGTCCTGGTTTGCTCGGGAACTATCAGCTGCCTTTGACACTATTGACCATCCCACCCTCACCTACACCATGAAGTCTCAAATGAGAATTACTTGTGAAGTCCTCCACAGTACCTATCCTTCCTCTCCAACCATCACCAGTTCATAAGTAAAAGCTCCCATAAAGTCCCCGTCACTTGCAGACTACTTCAAAAACCCATCTTGCCCACTGGCATCATCAGCTTCCACATGGAACCCCTTCAGCTCTGCTTACTGATAACAGCAACAAAGTGTATCAATATGCCAACAACACACAACTTTACACATATGAATAAGGCACATTTTCTGTAGACATCTGACAAATCAATCACTTCCTGCACCTCATACAGAGCCAGAGGTCCAGCAACTAAGTGATATGTAACCCTACCAAAACCAAATTCTTACTATTCGTTAAGAACAGCTAAACTAGCATGATGACATGAACTGTTACAGATTTGAAACCCAACTTTCAAGTATTAAGAAGCCACGTAGACTTACTCTGGACCTCGCCCTCAAGGAAGACATCATCAAGAAACCAAGATTGCATGGTACCAGCTCTCTCCACAAAAGAAGTGAAACCATTCCTCCCAGAAAATGAGCTCAGAATAGCTATTCAAGAACTCATGCTCTTGCATCTGAATGATGGCAACGCCCTGCTTTGCAGTCTCCCAGCCTCAGTACTGGTCCCAGTTAAGGGCATCCAACAGGTCACATAATGAATGCCACACCGAGGGCATGAAGAATAATCATGTCGCTTCTAACAAAATGTAACTTTACTGGCTCACCTTGGTTAAGCAATCTTCATCATGTACAAGCCTTCATGACCATCAACACCACATACCTGGATGCCAAGCTCACCATCTCCAGAAGCTCTCAGCACACCTGCATCCAGTACACCATCAGACTGAATATAAAGAAGTTCAAGAAATCAAAAACTATGCAGCAGGTTTTTTCTCTCTACGTACCCGGGATCTGGAATGATAGACACTTATCCAAGACAATTGTTCAATTTAGAAAAGAGCTGAAGACACACCTGTCCAAAGAACATTACATCCCAAAACAATAAAAATGTCACCCTTGATCTCAAAACCCAGAAGACAAATGAGAAGATCAGTCTCTTGGCTGTACAGAGCGTGGTGTTTCGACAGATTTTCTGTGTATTGAAGACCCAATATATGACAGTCTTAGTTATGAAGGTTTCCATATTCACTGAGGGGTTAAAGTGTACCCATGGTTTCTGGCTGAAGATGATGAGTTCATGATATCTG
Source organism: Lissotriton helveticus (assembly GCF_964261635.1). Taxonomy (NCBI): domain Eukaryota; kingdom Metazoa; phylum Chordata; class Amphibia; order Caudata; family Salamandridae; genus Lissotriton; species Lissotriton helveticus. The sequence continues at coordinate 1,571,243,881 of NC_136069.1, read as the reverse complement.
GGCATTTGGATGGGGTGCTGAGCTAGCAGGAAAACATATTATTTCCATTTTGGATGAATTCAACATATGTGAGTTGACCAGCCTCCAGTGACTATGACACAGGCTTAAGATCCATGTCTGGAGGTGAGGGGTGAAAGTAGGAAATGAAAGACATGTTTTAGTAGCATCTTCGTTGCGCTGATTGGAAAAGCAGACAAAAGCAATGATACTACCAATGGGTGACACGAGAAACAGAAGAAAAACTAATTTCCAGAAGACTCACAATTTTGAAAATATATATAATCTTTAGGTTGTCTACCGAACACATTGATGATAATACAGAAAGAAATTGAAGCATGTTCCTATTCATTGCCACCTCAAGAAATGGAGTCATCAAAAGGCTGCAGTGCATGGCAGGTGTTACAATATGATTATTGAGGAGTTATATTCTAGACTCCCGGCAATAAGTCTCTGTTATATACAGCAATGGCAGATGCCCTGCAATATGAAAGAAAACACCAAACAACAAAATCATGACAAAAGATGTTAGAATTGGGGGTCGCTAGTTGGCATAGGTAGGTACCTGTCACAAATAGGGACCCTTGCGTCTAGTCAGGGTAAGGGGGTACACTCCTAAAATAACCCCTGCTCACCCCCTTGGTAGCTTGGCACGAGCAGACAGGGTTACCTCAGAGACAGTGTGTAAAGCATTTGTGAACACATACAGTAACCCAGTGACAACACTACAGATGGACACCACACAAGATGTAGTATAAATATAAGTATTTTTATATAGACTTAACACAAGACCACAAACGACAAAAATCCACAATACTGTACTTTAAAAATGGTAGAACTAGCTTAGTTCTCTTAAGATGGTAAATGCGACACTTTGAGTTTAATGTACCTTTGGATGCATAGCGCTATACAACGAAAGTGTTGCAGGGAAGGTGATGCTTCAGTTCCTTACACGCACGAACTGTGATGCGTCGGTTTCTTACTGCGCTTCCGCGGCGATGCGGACCGCAACGCCGTGATGCGATGAAGATCAGGTGCAATGAAACAAAGATGGCGTCTTCTTGATGCGACACGATGCGTGAACGCCCGACGGCCTTGCAGCGCCTCAACGATTCTTCTGAGCCACGGCAGACCCTGCGATACGCTTCTCCGGTGATGATAGGCGCTTCGGTGAGGCGATGCGACAGCTACAGCGGCGACACCCTTCTTCAGTGATGCAACGACAGCGACTGCGGCAGTGACACACTTCTTCTTTGTGAGTCACGCTTCCAGCTCCTTGCGACACGCAATCCCTCAGAAAGCCCAACACAACTGCAGGCACTTCCAAATAACTCTTGGGGAGCTGGTAGTTGAAGTCTGCTGTCCCTAAAACTTCAGCAGGAGGCAAGCTCTTTCTCAAGCCCTTGGAGATCCTTCACAAGTTGCAGAAAGTACACACAAAGTTTCTCTCTACTTTCTTTGGCAGTCAGGCAACCACTGCAGGCCAATCCCCCAAGCAGCACTTCAGCTTAGGGATAGACTCTCCTCAGTCTCTCTGGTTCCTCTCCTCAGCAAAGGTTTCTTCTTGTTTTCCAAAAGTGATCTAAAGTTCTGGGGTCTGGGTCCCTTCTTTTATACACCAAAATCCTTTATCTCTGAAGGCAGAGAGTGTCTGTACCTAGTCCAAACCCGTTCTGTGCAGTCCTGGAGCACTTTGTTTACAGGACTCCTTCTCTTCCTTGGTCAGTGTAGGCCAGGGACATCAGGACATCAGACACACCACAGGGGGTGGAGCCAGCATTGTGGAGGGAAGGAACAGCCCTATTCAGGTTCCAGGTGCAACTCCTCCCACCCATCTACATGCAGATCTCTCTATTCAGTCCTGTGCTGACTCGCCCAGTCTCCTGAAATCCCCCAGCCCCTGTCACTCAAACTCCTGACAAGGAATACACAAACTAGCAGAGGCAGGCTTGGACAGTTAGGCAAGAAAATACCTACTTTCTAAAAGTGGTATTTTCAAACACAGAATGTTAAAACCACCTTCACTAAAAGATGTATGTTATCATTCTGAGTTCAGGAATACTAAATTTGAATTTCTACCTGGTTCCCTGAGTCAGTTACAATTATGAGATGCTATAATCAAACTGCTCATTCTGGCCTATGGGGAACAGGTAGCCTTGCAATAGTGAACAACGAAAATGGCTGTAATTCACTATCAGGACATGCCACCAACATCAAGGCATGTCCTACCTTTTACCAACAATGCACCCTGTCTTTAGGCCTATCATAGGGGGGACTAATATGCAGAAAAGGGAAAGTTTAGGGACTGGCAAATGGGTGCACTTGCCTAGTCAACATGGCAGTACCAGACTGCACACAGGCTCTGCAATGGCAGACCTGAGACACACTTTACAGGCTGCTTTGGTGGGTGGAACAACCAGTGCTGCAAGCCCAATAGCAGCATTTGATTTACAAGCCCTGGACACCCATGGTGCACTGTACTAGGGTCTGACCAGTAAATCAAATAATCCAATCATGGAGTCACTAATCCATACATCAATTTACAATAGAGAGCATAGGCACTTTAGCACTGATCAGCAGTGGTAAAGTGCCCAGAGTCATAAACCAGCCAACAACAGGTCAGAAAAAATACAGGAGGAAGGCAAAACGTTTGGGGATGACTCTGCAAAAAGGGGCAAGTCCAGCAAAATTCTAAAATACAGTTTGCAGTTACTGGAACATAGTGGCTTATTACTACTGTTTCCCCATGTGTTTCTGTCAAGTGAGACCATAATCTGACTGAAAAAGATGAATGTGATATTATTCACATAGTTTGAAATTGCAAATCAGGCAAAATTATCCAAAGACGCATACAATGGAATGTCAGAATAAAGTGGACACAAATTTTACAGAGAACTATTGCTCTGAATTTGGCTTAATTTTGTCTAATACTGCAACATTGCAATTCATTGGAAAATATGGTTTGCTACGTTTTTCATAGCATGAAAAGTAAGCATTCTGCAAAATTATTCCTAGCATATTATTTAATATTATTTTCAACTAATTTCGTCAGGCAGGTCCTCGATTCAAATCTAGAGGCTGCATCCCGAGAAGGATTAATGAGAGATAAATCAGAGATGACTACCAAAACGGTACATGTTCTAAACCGTAGGACCAAGGAGTAGTAACAGGAGATGGAGTGCTCCAGGTCCATTACTGCTGGGTAGAGATGAACAGTACAATATTGCTAGCAGTATTATTTTTCAATACCCACAGTAGGGCAGTATTACTTGGAAAGGGTACTTATTGTAAAATGGCCCTTTCTGAAGGGTCACCCCAAACGTTTTGTATTGGTCCTCTTTTTCTGACCTTGTTTTTATTGGCTTTAGGAATCTGGGCACTTTACCACTGCTGACCAGTGCACAATGTACATGCTTCTCCCCTAATTATGGTAACATTGGTGTATACACAATTGTCATATTTAGTTCACTTATAAGTCCCTTGTAAAGGGGAATACCATCTACCCAAGGCCTGTAAATTAAATGCTACTAGTGGGCCTGCAGCACTGATTGTGCCACCCACACGATAGCCTTCAGTCTGACTGCAATACACGTCGGGGTGGGTGACAGCTCCACTTTGTGCATTCCCTCTAGACAGCCAAAAACACAGGAATGTTAGGTGTGTCTGAGCACTCATCTGCATTCTGAAGGCCCTTCCTGGGCAGAAAGGGAAAGAGGAGCTGACACCTGCATCTGTCCTGTCTCCACACAAAGGGCTAATTACCCCCTAGTGATAGTCAAGAGCCATGGCTGGCTACAAAGACCCTTCTCTGAAGTCAACCCCACTTCAAAGGCACAACTGAGTATAAGTACTGGGTCTCTGACCCCATCACATCAGAAACTTCTGGACCTACATCTGGACTTTGACAGAAAACTGTCGTGATGCATCAAGGACTAAAACTCTGCTGGACTGCTGACTTGGAAGGCCCACTTTTCTCTTATGCTGCCCTACTGCCTGCTTCTCTCTGACCCTGCTAAGAAGAACTGGGCTCTGCCTTGCATCTAATTGATCTCCAAGGACTTGTTGGCTTGACTCCTGTTGTTTGAGAATCAGGGATATCAAAGTCTCTACCCCTGCTCTTGTGCCTGTGTCACTGGAAGTGAACCCAAATACTTGCTTCAGAGGCACTGACGCTTCGGCTGACTGCGTGAGCAGAAATTGACGCATCGTAACTGTGGCAGGAGCAGAACCTGATGCATCGAATCGGGACCACAACAATGCCTCCAGAATCCGAAACACAGAACTGCGCATCACTGCTGCAGCAGCTTGGTGAGACCGATGCATCCCCTCGACTTCGTGGAAAAACCTGTTGCATTGCTTTAGAACCAACGCCTCTTGGCTTCGGAGTTTCGTCTACAGAATTGATGCATCATCTGCGGGGTCGACATAGACGCATCGCTCGACTGCACCCGCAGATCGCTCTTGCAACCAGGATAAAGCACTTTGTTCAACAGACCTGCATGGGTCCTGTAGCCGGCCTGCACTTCATCGCATGTGGCCTGAACCTTTGACTTTGCCCCAATCTAGCTCAACCAGATAACCACCATAGGAGCGTATTGCTTCTAAGCTCGAGAAACAATTGTATTCTTTAAAATATAATATCTAAAGTTCTACTTATTGGATTTAGGCCTTGATTCATTTATAAAATTAATGTCTATTTTTCGAAACCAGTGTGGAGTCTTTTTGTGGTCTTTTCATTGTGTTACTCTGTGTGTGTGTGTGTGTGTTGCACAAATACTTTACCTATTGCCTCTTTAGATAACCCTGACTGCTCTAATCTACCAAAGGGTGAGCACATGTTATCTTTTAGTGTGCATCTGACTTACCCTGACTAGAGTGGTGGTCCCTACTTGGACGGGGTGCATACCTCTGCCAACTACAACCCCATTTCTAACAGTATTCAATATGGTCCATTAAATTCGATATTCCTGTAGTGTTAAAAAATTATTTCTTAGTTTGCAGACTAATAATTGCACACCTCTGCAGGATTCATGTGCTGTAAGAACCAAAGTTACTAGTCATGCAGTAAGAATCCATTCTTTATTTTACTGCACCTATTTCAATCCATTCCTTTAATGAGATAACTTCAGATTATGTGAGAAGGATAAATTCTAATCCAATTTTAGGTGATGGAAGATATGTAATGAAACTGGCCTTACATGGCCTGATGCCTCTCCCTTACCAGTTATGTCTATAAGAACCAAGCCAGTCAGAGGACCCAGTTGAGTCTTTACAAAATCCTAATGGGCAGACCCGCGATTCTTCCTGCTACTCAGCCAATCTCTCCAGATTCACTTGGTTTACATTTTTTCTGATAATGTGACTACTGCATGCAAATAGTATGCAGTCTCAACAGCTTCCATTCTCAGTTTCAAGCTGCACTGCCCATTAGGCCATCTGAGGTCTTCGCCGATCTATAGCACAACGATGCAGCACGTATTAAGATCCACCGGTGGAAGTTGACACTTCAGCCCCGATGGTGAGGCCCTACTTATCACCAATATCATTGTAAAGTGGTGTGGGCTACCAACATAGGAGATCCATGCCTTGTACTTATAAACAGGAAGGTGCACCAGGAAAAAAGTCCACATCCAATGTAGATTTCCTAAATTCTTTTTTATTAGTATTCTTCAATATAAACATTAAAATCTAGCCAGCGCGTTTCGTTCCAGAAACTCCTGGAACTTTATCAGGGCTTCCAGTCTGTTTATTTCCCCTTCTACTCCTATTTTGACGGAATACCTCATGTAGAGCCCTGTGCCCTACAATAGGCTGCATCTGTATAACAGTTACAGTGCCTGTTTCTGGAGGAGGCCTTGTAGTGTAGGTGGGTCACAGAATCGAAATACACAAGTCGTGTTAAGCGAAGTGGTCCTGCCCCTTAAAGTGTACCATGAACAAGTTATTAGAACAGTTTTCTTTGTGGTGCTTTGACCACTAGGTGGCGATCGCGTGCGCGGCACCAGCAGAGCAGGACTACAGAACAGAACAGAAGCTGCGCCGGAGCCGAAAGTTGCACCGGAGGCGGCGTGTAGCGTGCAGCGAGCGGGCCCCTAGGTCTAGGGGAAGTCCGCTTGCCGTCCGACCTCTGCCTCATCTTCAACCTAAGGTCGAGGTGCCAAGCCGAGCGGCCATACAGCAAAAGGTTGGCCCAAGCTCCGGCGCGACCCGCTCCACCCACGGACCTGCCCACGGACCTGCCCGCCGGCCCGCCTGCCTCCTTGTTTGCTAGCTTGGAGCCACTTGAAGCCACAAAGGAGCGGTGAGGAGAGGCTTCACCCGAGGAGGGCGCAGATGGTGTTTCATTACTGGTGTCTGGTGTCCGACGCCCAGCTCTGGGCAGGCAAGCTACGAGCAACGGGTAACCAATTGTACAACCCGGCGTTATCTCCTCATCCTTGTTGCCTCTGCCACACAGCCCCAGGATCCAAGGGACCTAAGGGAGTGAGGCCAGCCGAGCTTAGGGCGGGGGCCAGGGTCAAAGCACGAGCGCGGCTGCCGTTAGAGGCAGCTGCCGAATAAGAGCCCGGGGGGCAGCTTAGGCCAATCTGACTAGGTCCAATTTGGCGGGAGGCTCCCCCTGAGCGCTCCGCTCAGTTGAAGACCAGTCCTGCTATACTTTCCTTTTCCACTTCTCGCCTCTCCTATTGATCCCAGTAGCCATCTAGTTACCATCTCATCATCTCATCATCTCATCACCTCATCCCATAGAGAGAATCACAGGCTAAAGGAGAAAGAGAAGGAGAAAGGGGGAGAGTCAGTGGTCCACCGGGACGGCAGGAGAAACCCATCCCCTCAACCCCTGCCGGAGGGAGTACAATCTATCCACCCCCAAATCAGGGCTGGCCTCCCCAACTCATCACCACTTCATAACTACTAACCAACTACATACTTTTACCACCCATCACCTCTATTCAAGAGCTCAAAAGCCTCCCGCCCCTGTCAGCTCAAGGGTGAGGTGCGAGACTAAAAAAGGAAAAGGAAGACTCAGTATGGATAAATTTGCGGGAAGCAGTAACACTTGGCAAATCCAGAGAATTTTGGTCCATAGTTGGGAAGGGATGTGGTACTAGAACGAGCCCTCTCCCCATCCCTATTCCCGAAGAAGTATGGTCCTCTTACATCCGGAAGCTGTATGCAGGGAATGTAACATCACCGGCAGATAGTGACCCTGATGTAATATCTGAGGCTCCGGCTACTTATCCAACAGAGAAAATAATAGAAATGGCTATTAAGAACATGCGCTCTTCTGGCGCAATGGGACCGGATGAATTACCTATGACGGTCTTGAAGCAGGAACCATTGCTATGGAGTAAGATCCTTTATCCATTGTTTAAATCCTGCTTCGACACAAAAATTGTCCCCGCCTCGTGGAAGGGAAGTATACTGGTCCCTATTTTTAAGAAGGGAGCTAGGGATAATCCTATGAACTACCGTTTGATTGCTCTCCTCGACTCAGTTGGTAAGGTCTTTGCCAAGTGTATTTTAATTTTACTTGATAACTGGATCGAGGAGAATAATATTTTACCATTCGAACAAACTGGTTTCCGCAGGGGGCACAGTACATTAGAAAATCTCACCACTCTCCATGTGATTGCCGATAAATACACACATGTGAGAGGGGGGGTGGTGTTCGCTGCGTTCATTGATTTCTCCACGGCGTTCGATAAAGTTGACCGTCGAACGCTGTGGAGAAAGCTAGCTGCCCTGGGTCTACCACTTTAACTCTTGGACCTTTTACGTGCTCTCCATACGGATACGTGGTGCAGCGTTCTCCAAGGGGGCGAAGGGGGTCTTTCGCATAGAATTCCATCCGCGAACGGCCTTAAACAAGGTTGTCTCTTGGCCCCACTATTGTTTTCCTTATATACTGTAGATCTTCCTGCTTCCTTGACAGCCTGTGCGGGTATAGCCCCGGTGGTAGGGGGATCTCCTATTTCTTGTCTGATGTATGCTGATGACATTCTTGTTTTAGATTTAACCCCGAAAGGTCTCGCCCACCGGCTGCAAGCTTTACATGTTTTTGCTGACTCTCATTACATGAAGATTAACATTTCTAAAAGCAAAATTATGTGTATTGCCGGGAAAAAGAAGTGCAGTTCTGAAAATTTTGGTTGGTGCATCGGAGATCAGAAATTAGAGGTCGTTAAATCTTATACCTTTCTGGGTAAAATAGTAGCAGCTAATTTGAGTGAGAGGCCCCATATCGAGCATAGTTCTCGCAAAGCCCTTGCACATGGCAAAGGTTTAAATTCTCTTTATCTTTCCACCGGAAAAAGACACTTTGCCTGTTTGCTGGAGGTATATAGGGCAAAGATACTCTCTACGTTATTATATGGCATAGAACTCATAGATCTGAAGCACTGGGTTTTTTGTCATAAAATTGAAGGGAAACTCTTAAGATCCCTATCTACCCTGAACACCGCCTGTTCCTTGGCCGCATGTAGGCTTGATCTCGGCCTCAGGAGCAGTTGGGTCCAGGGACTATGTGCCCTAGTAAGATGGGTGGCCTGCTTGGCAAGAGCAGAATCAGGGTCAATGAGAGCCCTCCTCAAAAAGGAATTGTTGGGCAACTTTAAAGAGTTCTCACGATTAGTAAAGAACTTTAGAAGGGCTGTGGCTTTTTTAAAGTTAGATGAAAGTGGCCTGTTTCTTCATTCACCGTCACAGCTAAAACTCTTGCTAAAACAGGCATCGTGGGAACTTTGTTTTCAAACAGATAAGAATACAATACAAGAAAAAAGGGGTTGTGATCTCCTCCTTAATTCTTATGCTATGAAGTTGGCCCAACCCTATGCCACATGGAATATGCCACATGGTGTGCGTAGATGTTGGTTCCTTTTACGTTATGATCTTTTGCCCTTAAATCTACTTTTGTCTAAGTGGTATGGAACCTCTCCGTTGTGTAACTTGTGTAACCTAAGCATCCAGAATCGTATGCATGTCTTGTTGATTTGCCCCGCACTTCGCCCATTGCGGCTCAAATGGTTAAAACCAATATGTCTCCAACTGGGTATTTCAAATGTGAATATTTTCCTACAATATTTATTCTGTCCTCCAAATGAAATGTTTTGCTTCCACATTTTTAATTTTTTTAAAGGTTTTTTAGCTATTTATTAAGATGTTTCGCTGAGGACTGACACTGCTTTTTCTTGTGTATTTGTCAATGGATGCATTCTGCTTTTTGTGTGTTGATTGAATTTTTCCCTGTAATGTAATTTGTATTTGAATTTTATGTGGCCCTCGTTGAGAGCCAAAACATAATAAATAAAAATTGAATTATTAAAAAAAAAAATTGAGATGCGGAACGCGGAACGCGGAAGGCGGAGTGGCCGAAGGGAGCAAAGTAAAAAAGGGAAGGAAGCAGGCTCCCAAAAAAAAAACAAAAAAACATCTGTACCACTGTACCATCATGAGATCCGGGAAAATTAGAATAAACCCCACAATTAAGAAAAGAAACCAATCACACACCAGAAAAATGAACGAAGGAACCCACAATTCCTCCGATGAAGACCTAGCAGAAGCGCAAGACACAATTGCCGACACCCCCACAGAATTAACATCACAACCAACCTCACATCTAAAAAATTCCAAGATCACAGACTTTTGAATCCTTCCCTCATCACCATCCGTGCTGCAGAAGCCCACACTCGCTAATAGCAATAAGAGAACATCTCAGTCAGTGGGTTCGATGTCGTCAGTTTTGCAGCCTCTGAGCAATACCCCACGAAAGATCAGTTATAACCCTTGGAAAACACCCAACAAACTCACAGTTAAAGCACAAATAAACTTAACGGAAGCAGCAACCCACGCAAACGCCCACGCGGAGGTATCAACGGTAAAAACACCAAACTTCCCAACGAAGCGTCGCTCATTAAGTCTGGGTTCCTACTTTTGTACGACAGAGACTGACCCTGGGACTGCAAACCTAGCGTCAAGAACGGACATTAGTAACATACTAGACAAGGATGTAACCAGTACAGGAATGGTCGAAAGGCACCAAGACGACCAGGACTATCGGGACGAACACAGAAAAGGCAAGGTTCCCTCTAAACTGGAAGGAGTCATGGCACAGCAGGGTCAACAATGCACAGATGGCCCCGATGGCCGACCGAAGGAACAAATAACACCTAAACCTCAATCCCTCTCATGTCCAGAAACTCGGGAAGCTAACAATTGCATTCGCTCTGGCAGTTCAATAATTCACCATGAGGCAAACTGTCAAACACCGAACGGTCTGTCGGGGACTATTCCCCCTTCATTACTCTATTTGTTCACCAACCAAAACAACCCCTCCTAAAGGACCTGATCCCAGAAAAACAAGGGAACATGGAACACTTACCCCAGGCACAGGTCAGGGTGGAGATCCCCGAGTGCTGGTGCGGAATAAGCCAGGGGCCAAAGTCAGGACCAGTTTACCATCCTCTAGCAATCAAACAGACAACATGCCACCAGTGCAGGCACCGATGTGGCCACCATTTATCAGTATTATGGAAACCATTTCCTCAGCACTACTCCGACACTCTGAAAAATTAGAGCTACAGATAGACCTCCTACAAATTTTGGCATCTCACGTGGTTGGTATAGACAGCAAGATACTAGAGCTTAATTCTCTCATAGAGCGGGTTCAGAAAGACCCACACACAACGTTCCACGAATGCCAGTGTTCAGAAACAATGAACCAACTAAAAGTTTTACCGACCATCTTAACAGACGTTCTATGGGAAGTCCAAAACAAAACAAAAGAGCACCAAGACATCATGGAAACGCACTCCACCGATACTCCATCTGATAACTTGATAAGCATAACCAGCGGTGACATCTCAATTGGCGAGGACCTTGGGTCAGACGCAACGGAAGGACTCCCAACGACAGTACCAAAGTTCAAAGACGCAAGCACCAAGGTTCAGGAGGAGCAAGGGGAAACCTAGCAGGGATCCCTACCTCCAAGTTTGCCCCGCACAGTCACATCAATAGAATCGGCCAGCTGCCAAAGTGCACACACTCCCACACAAGACCATCCAAAAATGCAGCCGGAGTGCGGCCCTACAGTGCAGAATCCCCAGGCAGAACAAAAAAGCACTACGCACTACTTCCGGAAAAGGACAAAGGCACAAAACGGAACTCCTCGCCCAAAGGTGCAGCATCAAAGACCCTCTACTGTAAGCTGCGACCTCCCCATATCCCTTCAGTATGCTCCCGCCCCCGAACTAGCAGCCCAGTCTACTATCCCATTCACACACAAGGAACAAGGCGCAAGAAGAAGATCCTGACTTAATGTACCCAGCTGGCTCACTTATACCCAAAATTATTCTGCACTATAGTTCAAGGGGGAAGCACGATATTCTCAATCGGAGTGCCATCCTAAAATTAACCAATCTGATAGAACCTCTGAGTCATTTGAACAACAACCATATTGAAAGCATCGAATTTCACCCAATTGCAAATACCAACGGGAGAGAAATGACAGTGGCAACATGGAAGGATCCCATGATAGCCAAGGAATTTTGGCAAAACAGAGACATATTCGCAAAATGGGGACTTGAAATCAGACCGGTTCCATTAGAGAGATATCCGGGCCCATTATCCTTGCTGGTCGAGGAACGTTCACTTCCAGGCAGTGGAGTGCTTTGGGGGGCAGTCGGCTGTTCAGAGAGCACCAAGGGAGGATGGTCCCACCTACGAATCATCCACCAAGGCACGTTAGGTGGACCAACTGAGAGACGCAAAATCTTACCCCCAACAGCTAGTCCAGCAGCCCATATGACAATTGAAGCGTGAACACAAAATCTGAAAATATGTGCATGGAACATAAACGGTTGGGAGGCAAAACAAAAGACGCTGACTTACTAGCTTTTCTAAATGAATTTGACATCATCTTACTCCAGGAGACTTGGTCAACCACCGCGGAACAAATTGACGGCTTTAAAGAAATTCAACTACAGGCCATCAGAAGAGGTAACACAGGCAGGGCCGCAGGAGGCCTATCGATCTACCTGAACACCAGCATTCCTTGGTCTTATGTTACCATTGATACAGGACAAACATGGATCCAGTGCATTAAAATCAAGCTACCTCCCGATCCGTCTACAAGTCCTTTTGGCCCTCAAGAGTCTTGGCAATTGGCAATTTGTAACACCTACATACACCCGGATGTAAAGAAGAAACCAGAGAAAATCCTGACCCTAAAGGCGCTAATAAAATCAATGCAATCCACTTACCCACAGGCGGGGCTGGTGGTGTCAGGAGATCTGAATATGTTCCTTCTATTTAAGGACAATGCCCTTAACAGCAACCGAAACGGAATGACAAATCCATCCCTCCAATGGTATCATACCATCAAAAAAAGGATAAGCACGGCCAGCAGTGCGCACAAATGCTCACCGAAGTCGGAATTATCGTCCTGAATGGCCGCTTTCCCCAAGATCAACCTGCGTCCCTAACCAGAACAACTAAACAGGTTCAAGCTGTTCTAGACTACACCATAGTGGACTCAGACGTCTTACAAACAATAGTTTCCTTCAGCATAACTCACCAGTTGGAGAGCGACCACAGCCCACAATCAATTGTACTGAGCCATCTACACATTAGGGCATCAGCATGCAATGATCTGACCGATATAACGGCACATGCGAAAAGAGCGCATGCGGAGGCTACCAGGAACAGTCAAACATCTCTTCAGGACAAGTGTGAAAAGATCATCATCACCCTAACAGAAAGATTCGGCCACCAAACACACACAAATAAAAGGAAACCATGCAAGGCATTCCAGGCGCCCTTGAGCTCAATACTGAGTAAAAAAAGGATTCTAAACCAAGAAATAAGAAAGTTATCAAGAAAAGGCACGATAAAGGCTGACGACACCAAGCGTCAAATCTACAACCTACGGCAAAAATATAAAAAAGACGTTTGGCTAGAAAAATTAAAACAACAAACAGAAACTTGGCAACAACTATTAGAATCACGCAAATCAAACAACAACAGGAAATTTTGGGCAGACATCAACAAAGTAGCAAACGGAGCCGCACAGACCATTAATTCAAACCTTCTACAGGAAGACTAGATCGAGCATTTGGAGCGAACACAACAGACCAAACTTCAATCATGGGACTCAAATCATTCCCCGCACCAACAGCACGAAAATCAAGAAGCGGCCCAAAACTGCGAAGAACATCGGTTCACGCCATCCCAAGTTCATATGGCATTCAAAAAACTAAGGTCAAAAGGTGCGCCAGGCCCAAACGGTTTGCCAAACGGCCTCTTCAAATTCGACCAATCCTTTTGGGCGGAATACCTTACTCCCTTGTTCAACAATGCCTTTCAAACAGGAAACATTCCTACATCATGGAGAGGGAGCATTTTACACCCAATATTTAAAGCAGGTGCAAGAACAGATCCAGCCAATTATAGGCTGATCGCTCTAATCGACCTGGAGGCAAAAATGTATGCATCTAATCTCCTGAGAGATCTGGAAGACTGGGTTAGTTCTAAACATATCCTTCCAATCACCCAGACGGGGTTTAGGCCCGGAACCAACACCGCATGTAATCTTCTAGCATTAAATCTCCTCGTCGAAAGAGCAAAGGAAAGGTCAACAAAATTGTACACCTGTTTCGTAGACCTAAAGGCGGCGTTCGACACTGTCCCAAGGGAGATCCTATGGCAAAAGATGGCCAATAGGGGCACTCCTCGGAACTTGTTACGAGCAATAATAGAATTATACTCATCCACCTGGGTCAAGATCAAATTAGGCACTGGAGATAGAACAACAAAAAAAATCCCCACCCTAATCGGCCTGAACCAGGGATGCGTATTAGCCCCAACCCTTTTCAACATCTTCACCGCCGACCTTGACAAGCGCATCGCGGAGACACAAACTGACCCGCCAAAGGTAGCTCAATACAAAATAAGGAGCTTACAGTATGCCGACAACATAGTTCTCTGTAGCCAGACCCCTTTGGGTCTACAACGCTCCATCACAAAATTGCATGAATACATCTCTGCGAATGGCTTGCAAATTAACTATAATTAAACAAAGATCGTCTGCTTCTCATCCCGGCAAGGGCGACAACCCTTCAAATGGCACATCGCGGGTAACACTATAGAGTCAAGTAACTCCTACAAGTACCTGGGGGTAGTGGTCGACTCAAGCTGGTCATTAAAAATTAATCAACTGCATAGAAAAGCGCAGTCCAATAAACTACGGTTTGCTCTAATGTTACTGAAAACAAAATTGAAATGCCCCTCCAACCTTTAACTCTTGAAAGTGATTGAGGCAAAGTTTTTACCCTCCCTCACGTACGGTTCGGAGCTATTCAGAGGCAAAGACGCAAACTTCTTGAACTTACAACAGTCAAATCTGTTCAAATACATCTTTCACATACCAAGGTCTGTATCACAAGCGCAAGTACGCCTGGAATTTGGGCTTTCAAATCAGCATCAAGTCAGGCAAGCTGGGATACTAAAAATGTGCTGGAAATTAAGGGCAGCAAGCGAGGACACGCTGATGGGCCATTGTTGGTGCGAAATCAACAACCGAACAAATGCAAAAAACGTATGGAAAACATCTTTGGAAGATGCACTGACACAACTTAATATGCGAGAGGCATGGAATACAAACCACCCCTTTATGGCCTTCAAAAAAATAGCCAACAGTACAGAAAAACAAAAATCCATGATTGTCGACAAAGCCGCCCTCGCAAAGAAAAAACATGGTTGGACGGTGCTAGCCACGTAGGAGAGAAGTGCCCCACAACCATACCTAGTCAACTATATAACACCGTCCACACAAAAAATACTCCTACGCATACGTCTGGGCACCTACACCACAAAGGATCAGACCCCAGCATGGAAGCAAACATGGCAAACATCGCTATGCAGACTGTGTGGCCGTTCGGAAGAAACACTGACTCACATTCTGTGCATCTGTCCATCATTGGCCTGCATGTTCTAATTTTATAAAAACAAAATATTTGTAATAGGTAGTAACGTCTCAAACTAGCCAATTATGGACAGATGCACAGAATGTGAGTTTCCAGTTGCAAACGGCCTGTAGGGCCTCCAAATTCTTACAGAAGGCGAGCCTCCTAATCCAGAAAACTGAAAAAATGGTGCGGACCCAGTCCGAAGGACTGATATGTTAGGTGAGGCTCAGGCCGCAGACGATGTAATACTGTTTTTAAAAAAAGAACTTGTTTGTTTTTTTAAAGAGTGTAAATGCATTTTAACCAAGGCTAGTTCGTATACTGTTTTGTACACAATTTTGTAAAGGTTTTAACTAACCATTTGCAATAAATATTTACTTACTTACTTACTTAAGTTATTAGGATGCACACTCTCCTCCTGGCCATAATTATGTCCTGCGACTCTGCTAGTGGGAAGTCTCCCAGCACCCTAATCATTTGGTGGGCCTGACCAGCTCATTTTGCTGTAAGCTTGATTTGTTAGCTCAATGTGTGGCTGTGTCAGGCAGTGGCGTAAAGTTAGCCTCTGCGATGCGGGGGTCCCAATGCCCAGTGGCCCCCTCCGGCACTGTGCACAGACCTAAAAGCTCCTGACTGGGTCTGGGGCGGCCCACCAAGTATTTTGCAGGGGGGGCTTAAGTTTCGTTAAGCCACTGGTGCCAGGTGGCAGGGAGCAGTGGATTAGAAAAAGTTAATTGCACAAAGCCCACAACCTACTTCTGGAACAAATGCTTTATTTACAAAGATAATGCTTTCCTTCAGGGTTTTGATCAAAATAAGCAGGATCTGAATCTGTTCTCATGCTAGCTGTACTGCTTTGTGACCTCTGGCTCTAATGGCAGAGTAACAATGATCCCAGTTCCTTTCAACTCGAAGGAACAATGTGATGACTTACACATTCATGGACACTTATTCCTGGATGTGTCAACTACACCATCAAAGTTGTTCTTGATGACCTGACAATGCCCAAGCCTAATTAACAGATTTTGCCCTGGCTGTCCATTTTGCTGTGGCTGTCCAAGGACTGGTCTATGAGGTCAGAAAAGGCCGGATCTACAGACAACACAGTGAGTGCCGGGGGTCAAATCTCAAGCGCTGTGCCCCAAACCCGGTCTTTACCGAGGTTGATATCCCACAAGCAATGTTCCCTTAGTTGATTTATTCATCTGCAGTGGCACTGATAATCGAAATGGAACTTTCTATGAATGCAGCAACATAGCTTACATGTGGCTGCACAAGGACTGTTCTGGATCCTTTTATCCAGCTTATGTTGTGCCTGCCATTGGGCATTTTCCTGCTCATCCTCCTGCCCTGCATAGAAGACAGACCAGAGATATTTGAGATTGCCCGAATCTTTGCTATCATGATCCCAAGCTGTGCAATAGGCTTCGCGTTCTATGACATGCGCTGGGTTGCAGAGGTGTCGGAGGAGGTAGCAAATCCAACTACAAATACCCTAGGCCTACTTACTTCCAATTAGTGGTTTATAATTTGCAAAATAGAAAGGGTCTTGACTTTGTCCATTACAGGTTCATAAAATACACAAAAGCGTCAAGGATTTTATTACCATCATTGACGGTATAGCTTTTGAAGGATGGGTCCTTTGGTCATGGTTGAATGCTGTTTAGAGAATCGGATATGAAGATACCTAAAAATGTTTTGAACTTTTTTATCACTTGCCATTCCTTTTGCTAAAGGATCTAGCAGATGGCATGTAACCGGTGATTAGGCTCTCACATGGCGTAATTGCGCAGCAGTTTTTTTCAATCAACCAGAAAATGATTTCATCATTTCAGTTGTGCTCTGTAGGTTTCCTGCACCAGATACTCATCGACTATATGAGTTTTTGAGTTCCTCACCAGCAGATTACTCATCATTGGGTCTACTTTAGTGTCACTCCATTTAACATGGATGAGAACCATCTCCATTTTTGACCCATGTTCAGACTATGGTGAAACTAATGGTTGGCGCAAATGATTCAGTGTTATGGGGCAGTAGCTTTTTTATCTACACGCCAAGTTGGGTAGACTATTTACTGGCCCTTGGACCAGAACTCCTCACTTCCTCCAGAGTGTGAGATATGTGTGCCTACCATGATTGTGGAGGGCATTAGGAGTTTCTGGTACCTAGGACAGAGGTTACACCGTCTAGTTCGAGCCGCAAGAAGATGGACTTCTATGTTACACAACAAAGTCTTGAAATGTCCGTCATCCTTATCCCATCCATCTCCCTTTGCTGTTCATTCTTCTTCCTCCTCCTTACAGAGGCTTATTGCAGGTAGCCAGGTTGTTGGGTGTCTAGTTCAGTTCCATAAACTCTCAATGGAACTGGAATGCTATACTGAGTGTCTATCCCTCTTGTTCTGGTCAGCACTTGCATAAGTGGACTGAGGTGCAGCATCAAGAAATTGATTGACTGAAGGACTCTAGAAGTCTGGGTGATATCGCCATTGCACTACCTCCAAGATCACAGCAGGATGTTTGTTATGATAAACAACACTGAACTCTGAACAAGATGCACTTTAACAAAATTGGATTCCCCAAATTAATTTTCTTCCTATTTTTGAGTGTCTGATTGGGTCAATCCAAGATTGGATTCCTCCCAAGTGGGGACCAGACCCTAAGGATGGCTGAGCGAATACCGGCTCCTCTATTGGAAAAACCTTCTCAGCAGGGGACTCACCACTGTACATGCTGTCAGAACGACCAACCCATTTAGGGTGGCCTCTCAATGCCATCTCATTTGTTTTTGTTTATTATCTAAAGAGAGATCCACACTTATCTTTAGAAAATGAAAAACACAGAGATAGATCTGCCATGATGTCATCATATGCCAGGGAGCTGTTCACTGTTAATTTTGCAAAAGCAGCTCCCATCAATGAGGCAGAAGTTGCTTCATGGAACGAAATACAGACTTGGTGGAATGCAATAGATAATGTATCCACCATACTCTCAATGACACCTTAAGACTTTTACAATGCCTGTAAGTAAAACTTCAAAACTCATACTCTGCCAATCAGACTTTGACCCTTCACAGAACTACAGTAGGAGGCCTGTCTAAATCAGTCAGATCATTTTAACGTATGTTAGGTCTACCTGCAAACCTGGGAGAGCTAGACGGCATCCACTGTAGTGCGCAGAGCATAACTTTCTGAGTGGTTGTGAAAAAATATATATTATGCTATTGAACACTGCCATAACATCATATTAATTGTGCGTCTTTGTAGTGTTAACTTCGTCTCAGCATTATATCCCCACCACCGACCACCCGTACGCCTTGACTGCTCACCTTCACAAATGCCCGGAGAGTCAAACACTAAGAGGTTCTCTGCATTCAGTGAGTTCGCAGTACCGTCTGATTCCTGGGGTTCCAGGCAACGATATTATTTAGGGGTCGCCAGGGTTTGCCACTGCGACCCTTGGCTTGCCTCTTTCAACCCCTGGCACAGCCTTTGCGACCCCTTGACTCAGAGGTAGGAAAATCAGTGCCAGGAACACATAGGCTAATGGACTTCCGTTGGTAGGGGCTCCCTTTACCTTTTTCTTGTCCATTGTTTATTACACGAATAGTGAATAATGGTGCTTCATTCACTATTAGTATGATAACGAATTGGGTAAAATTAGCTGAAATATGACCCCCCAAGCCCCCACCCAGCAGCTGAGGTAAGTTAAAAAAGCGTTCCAATGTGTTCTCTTTATGTATTTATGGGAGAGAGGGTGTGTGTGTGTGTGAGTGAGTGACTGAGTGACTGAGTGACTGAGTGAGTGTCAAATGGTGTGTGATGTCACCTCTGCTACCCCAGGCATTTTGGTGAATTGACGTTGCCGGTTCCAGGGACAAAAGGCAATACTTGTAACAAGGGTTTGTTTTCCTGTTGCTCCAGAGATTATACTTACAAATCCAAAACTTACATCACAGCACGCTAAACAGTGTTTCCGCAACAATGAACAGCAGTGACTGGGGTGAGTGTCATGTGTTACAGTAATATCTAAAGCCTTAAGCCTTAGGCTTAAGATATTGTAGTAACACATGATGCAATCACTGCCACTCATTCCTGGGCTACAACAATTAACATTCTATTTTTAAAAGGCGTTCTATAATTGCATGCAGTTTTCAGAAAGGATGCTAAACCTGGCCCTGAATGTTAGCTCCATTTGTGATGTCCAGATCAAGTTTGGAGCCTTGAAGAAGTCATGCATTCAGAACGTGCTCCCTCTACTCAGAATAACACCCTGCACAGAACGCTCATGCACAAGCTGAACCAAGGGGCCGATGTACTTGCAACTACCCAAAAAACGTTTTTGAAAAAGGTGCTGGTCTACGACGTGCAGTTAGAATGCTTCGGCTTCCCACCAGAGATCTTTCATTCACGGACCACAAGACAGCGGATAGGTAACTCTCGCCCCTACAGCCAAGAACAAGTGTGGAATAACGGTCAGAGCTTACAACTTTGGATGTGGGAACCGGGTTCGAGCCTCTGCTTTGGCTCAACCTCCTATGATTCTGGGCAAATCACTTAATCTCCCTGAGCAAATCACTTAATCTCCCTGAGCAAATCACTTAATCTCCCTGTGCCTACCAAAAAAATGAAGGTATCCTTGTGTAAAGTAACTGGTGCTCATGTAAAGCGCTCTAATACTTTTGGGTTGAGTTTGAGATATATAAAACTGCAAAAAAAGGCAGCTGTATCGTGAAGCCAATCATCACACTGCTGTGAACGGAATGACTATGTGCCCGAATCACAGAACTAACTTAAGACAAAATCCTAAACTTACTACCATTTTGGTATTCATAGAAAGCACTTACTCATTTTGGTATTCATAGAAAGCACTTACTCATTTTGGTATTCACAGAAGGCACTTACTCATTTCGGTATTCACAGAAGTTAGGAGTCCTAACTTTTCTACTCCTAAACTGAGAAAAATCCTAACTTTAAGACTTTCGGTATTCACAGAAGGCATTTAGGAGTCCTAAAGTTAGGACTCATAACTTCTGTGAATACCGAAGTGAGTAAGTGCCTTCTGTGAAAACCAAAATTGTAGTAAATTTAGGATTTTGTCTTAAGTTAGTTTTGTGAATCGGGCCCTATGCGAATAATTACGCTCAAAACTCTGATTTTGCAGCTCTGAGAGTCACTGGTGCACCCTTCAATTGAACACACTTGCAGGGGTATGAATGCAGATTTGCAAGAGCTCCTGAACACTGCAGCTGCAAAAACACAGGGAGGATGCACAGAAAATGCTACTCTCCCTTCTAAATGAACAGCCAAAGTGCAGCTTTTATTCTGGGCGTTATGGTGCTTGTGGCAAGTGCAGCACTTACCATCAGCACCTTCAAGCCCAGAATGGAACTGCATTGGGCAGGCATCAGGTAACACTATATCGATCTGGTCTGCCATGACTGAAGGCTGCAGTGGTGGTGGCGGGGGCGGCACCTCTATTATGGCGAAGGAGGGTCTCCCCCCACCAGCAGCAGCAGCTGCAAAACTTGAAAAATAAAGCAATAATAAAGCATGTTTATTATTGTTTTATTTTTCTCCTACCATGGAGTTTTGGAGGCGGGGCCAGGGGATAACAGACAAGGAGGGAGAGTGGTGAGTACTGTTATCAGTTTCAGGCCAGCAGAGCCGTCATACGCACTGAAGCTATCTCCAACTTGAGCTGCATTGCTGGGTTAGAGACAGCACGCACAGGCTCCCAGTCTCCCTGGGAGCGCAAATCGGTGGCACTCCGGAAAATCCTGACGCCGCTCTCATGATGTAAGAGCAGTGTCAGGATTGGCTGCAGGGCAGTCTGGGAGCCTGTGCCTGCAGTGGAGCCAGAAGAGCGGAGATGCGGCGGGATTCAGGTAAATTTTTTTAATTTATTGTTTCTTTTGTCCCACCACACCCTCTGCCCCACCACTTTGCCACGACACCAACCGCGACTGGGTGCAGGAACTATTTTCAGAGTGGGTGTGCTGCCATCAATGTTACATGACTAAAATCCTAGATATTGTGAAAAATCCAACAGTAGCCCAAAGATCAAATGTACAAATGAGCTAAACCGTTCCGCAGGAAAATGGTAAGGGAATAGCAAGTAGCTGGTGGTGGATTTTGGAGCACACTGTCACAAATATATAACTAAAGGATGGTGCGGTAACGCACTGTCATTCACAGACAACACATTTCCTTTGAAAAGGTTATTACATTTGCATTTGTGCAGTAGTACTGATTTACAATTATAAAGCATACCAATCATAATGTGTGGAAATCAGGTTTCGATCACACTTCAGAATTACAAAAAAGTGCTTCATTTGTTTGTGCATTTTATTTACAGGTATTCACATTTTAGTGTGTGTTAGAAATGTGTTCTCACCCTACAACCTTTTCTTTCACGCTCCCCGTACCACAGGAAGATCGTCACACACTTCTCATTACAAAATCCTCTCACTTTGCATTCAGAGAAAGAAAAGTGAACACCAATCTCAATATTAAAAGAATAAGCAGCAATGTTTCAGAAGACATTGCCTGACATTTCACCTCCCACAGCAAATCATACAACACATGTGACAAAATAAAAACCAAATTTAAAGGCCTCTTTATTGCATATTCTCCTTCTGTAGTCCAGCATGATTAATTTGGGGGGTGGGGGGGGGGGGGGGTGCAGCACTTCCTGCACCTCTACTTCCACAGCCTATGGGAGGCTGTTTAATGTCGATATAGCTTGAAGCATGTGCTTATCATAGCTGACAAAGGAGGAATTGGGAAGTGTATGCACCTTGTCGCTTCTACGTGTCTTGACGTTGTCAGCTCTTAGAGGTGATGAACTGTGGGGACTCTGAGTGGAGCCACGGCCAGTGACAAGTGGCTTGCCCACCTCTACCTGGACTGCAGTCTAATTACGGTACATTTCAGATTGATTCTGGTGGGGCTATTTCTCAAAAGCCATTTTAGGGTTCATCTCCATATTTATAATTCACAACATAAATGTAATTTTCTTTCTCAGTGGGCCACTAGCAATATTGTTACAGTAGTGGAGTAGCGTGGCTCAATGGTTAGAGCGGCAGACCCTGATGCAGATGTCTGGCCCGAGACCAGGGTTCAATTCCCGCCTCGGTGGCTCTTGGGCTCAATTTCCTCAGACCTGATAATTCTCACCTCTGTGTCTAGTCTAATCATGGGTCCCACTCTGTGACTCTGGGCAATAGCTTGCTTAATCTCCACAACGGCCCCAGCAGCGCTTGGATGCCTGGCTTCACCTTGGGGGTGCCCAGGAGTGGGCATTTCACAGGAAAGCCAGGATGGGTTCCACAGCGGTATGAATACAGCGCTACGAGACCTCTGGGTAGAAGTGCGCTATATAAATACAAACACATTATATACAAACACAATAGTGACAGGTGCTGTTGCCTATGTTACCATTTATTTACCAACATTAAAACTAGGGAACTTCTTCCTTTTCACATAAGTGATTTTCAGAGTGTAGTATGAATGAATGTGGCTTTAATATATCATTTATGTGTCTGATTGCCACCACTAATTATGTCTATTTTTCTTTCCAACATTTGATAAAGCCTGCAGACGTTTAGAAAAATTATTTTACAAGCAAGAAGACGTCTTGCACAGAACAAACCTCCTTTGCTGCTCCTGCTGCAGCTAAAATCCAAGTTATGTCTAAGCTGTGTTCAGCTGTCCTGCACCACCACATCCCAGGGTTTAAGGCAAACAAACTGATGCTATATTATTTTCACATAGTAGATAAAGGCTATGTACATTTCCTACATGGTGTTTGGGTGCAAATCAGTATCAATTTGAGTAATGAAGCAATGCAATCATTATTAGAACTATGTTTGAAACTCTACTGAAGACAGTAAATAGGCATTAGGCTAATAATGGCTGGTGTAAGCACAGAGCTCAAACATTCTAATATTGGTCTTTCTATTTCTTCTTTTTTCATTTAAAGCATTCAACACTCAGTGGATAGAATGTAATAATTGTCATCTAGCCACTCTGCCCCTGGACTATACTTTTTTTTGTAGAGTTTTATATAGCGCGAACTTGACCCGAATCGGGTATCAGAGCGCTTTACATAGCACCAGTTACGTTACATGAGGACACACATTAATTTTTTTTTTTTTTGTTAGGCACAGGGAGATTACATGATTTGCCCAGAATCACAGGATGTTTAGCGTCATTACCGAGACTCGAACCCAGTTCCACAGGTCCGAGGTTGAGCGCCCTAGCCGTTAGGCCAACTTCTCTCCCCTGGTTGTTGAAAGCTGTTCACCCTATGTGGGAAGGGTATGCCCAGACGTGGGTCCCGTGCTCACTAGGCCACTGGAGTCAAGCTATCCTGGCTCATGAAGGCTGATAGCCAGAAACCGGTCCTAGGATGCGTGATTCCGGTCCAGGGAAGACATGGCTTGGCAGTTCGGTCTGGACTTTTCCCATGAGGCACAGGGTCAAGACTGATTTGCATATGGCCATGTCTGAACTGGGGTGGCTTGGTGAGCAAAATAACGATGGATTAAACCCAGATCTGTGACTGGGGTGAATGTTTTGCCATTGTGCAACATTCCGTCCATCATCTTGTGTGTTTTGCTATTCACCTATGTGGAAAGGGTATGCCCAGACGTGGGTCCCGTGCTCACTATGCCACTGGAGTCAAGCTATCCTGGCTGATGAAGGCTGATAGTCAGAAACCGGCCCTAGGATGCTTGATTCCGGTCCAGGGAAGACATGACTTGGCAGTTCGGGCTGGACTGTTCCCATGAGGCACAGGGTCAAGACTGATTTGCATATGGCCATGTCTGAACTGGGGTGGCTTGGTGAGCAAAATAACGATGGATTAAACCCAGATCTGTGACTGGGGGTGAATGTTTTGCCATTGTGCAACATTCCGTCGATCATCTTGTGTGTTTTGCTGTTCACCCTATGTGGGAAGGGTATGCCCAGACGTGGGTCCCGTGCTCACTAGGCCACTGGAGTCAAGCTATCCTGGCTGATGAAGGCTGATAGTCAGAAACTGGTCCTAGGATGCTTGATTCCGGTCCAGGGAAGACATGACTTGGCAGTTCGGGCTGGACTGTTCCCATGAGGCACAGGGTCAAGACTGATTTGCATTTGGCCATGTCTGAACTGGGGTGGCTTGGTGAGCAAAATAACGATGGATTAAACCCAGATCTGTGACTGGGGGTGAATGTTTTGCCATTGTGCAACATTCCGGCCATCATCTTGTGTGTTTTGCTGTTCACCCTATGTGGGAAGGGTATGCCCAGACTTGGGTCCCGTGCTCACTACGCCACTGGAGTCAAGCTATCATGGCAGTAGGGAAAGTGTTGGATTTCGGAGAGGTAACATTTACTATTAGCACTCCAAACAGCGCAACAGTAGGGAGTAGGGAAAGTGTTGAACTTCGGAGGGGTAAAATGTACTATTCCCACTCCAGTCTGTGCAACAGTAGGGAAAGCATTGGACTTCAGAGGGGTTACATTTATTATTTCCACTCCAAATAGTGCAACAGTTATGAAAGTGTAGGACTTTGGAAGGGTAATACTATTCCCAATCCAGTCTGTGCAACAGTAGGGAACGCGCTGGACTTCGGAGAGTTTAATTTTACTATTCCTACTGAAGTTTAAGCAAGAGTACGTAAAGTACTTCACTTCAAACACATTACATATATGAGTAACCACATGAATGAAGAAGAAAAGTCTCTCAATATAAAAATTATTAATTACCATGAAAAACAAATATATATATATATATATACCTATAAATATATAGTAAAATCCATGAAGTCGCTGAGGCAGCCCAGTCGTCGCTTCTATTTCAGCAAACACAGACACGGACCATGGGATTCGATGCTGAATATTTTATTGCGTGCTCTTAAGTCGCCATAACGTTTCGGCTCCGAGGATTGACAATGTTCTGTGTGGCTGTAAATCATTACAGCTTGTTCCAGCGCGAAGGATTTCACAAATTTGGGGAGCACTGACCCGAGGCCCACCGGAGGGCGATGTGAAACATGAATTTGAACATTGGCAAATGAAGTGTTGTCGGAAAACGGACCCCACCAGAGGGACAGAATTGAGACTACCACTCCCGGCATGCTGTTCACTGGAGAGCACGTGCCTTAAGGGTAAAACACGTGGCAGTCCAGTACTGTTTTTCCTACTTGCCAGCCCTATGATTAAGGTGAAAATTGGGTTTATGTAACCGCTTCCGTTCTAATAAAGGTTCAGCCGAACAATCCTTTGCGGAGTGCATCTCTAAAGCTTGGAGGCTTTTTTGAGGAATATATATATATATATATATATATATATATATATATATATATATATATATATATATATATATATATATATATATATATATATATATATATATATATATATATATATATATATATATATGTTCAAGAACGCTCGACACTGGAGGGCACTTCCACAAACTCCTGGACGCCGCAACAGCAAGGAACACGAGACCCAAAATTCAGGTGAGTAGATTATTTAATCGGCACCTTCGTCAACATAATGTTTCGGCCTTCACAGAGGCCTTGGTCACATGACACATGGAGAGCTCGATCAGAATTTAAAGTGCAAGTGCTAAAATTACACCACATTTCATTGGACACAGACTAATCTTCAAGAACTGATATCGAAGACAGACTTTACAAATGCTACAAATCATGGGATAATCCCATATAAATAACATTCCATTTGAAAAAGTGACTTGTACATTTTCATTGGGAACCTGTCATGCTTCATATTGTAATATACTTTTAAGATACGAAAACAGACAAGTGATACCGATGTTACCACAGATTATTTCTCGGAATAGCGTAAACTTGTTAACTGGATAATCCAATTGTCAAAACCGAGACTAAAGGAGAAAATGAACACTTGCTCATACTAATTTCTCTTAAGCCAGCTAACTATATACATGAACTAATTACTGTTTAAATACAATAAAGCACGTGAAAAAGTTGATCAAATGTTGCTAATTCAGAGAAAACAACATACCAAATAGTCACATACGTAATGTCCAATTTAATGCGTGATGAAAGATTAAATAAACAAACAGTGAATGTGCAAACATATCGTTACAAAAAAATATATATATATATCAGTAATATATCCTGATTTATAGGCTGATCCCAACCTATACAAAGATTTTATTTACTTGCTTTCCTGCCAGAACTGGTTGTTTGCTTAGGCCAACTAAACTCCCCACTGTTAACCAATATTTCATTTTTATACAACAAATGAATCTGGACGTACAGAGGGGATGGTAACAAGACCAATATCAAGCATGATATGATGTTTGCTGAAATAGAATTATCTAGGTAAAAAACAGACAATAGCATTGCATGACGTGGGATGTTAAAGACACGTATTGTGGAAAAGTGAATTTTGCCTTGCCATGTGTGCCTACGTGTCCCCCATCCTATGTTATATGTGCATGATCGATATGCATATATCCCCCTATGATCGATTAAAGACGCAATTATAGTTGTGTCCAGCTCTAGTATGTCAGTATCCAGTTCTCGTGAAAGCAACGAGTATTAGGCCTATGTTGCCACGTTTTACAGTATGCACGTTAATTCATTGAATTGTCCCCGTTCCTAGGCCTCAAAGGGCCCGGACACCAGATTCAAGCTCCAGTCTCCTGAACCCACTCCGAGGAGCGATGCAGCCCCCACCTGCATCCCTGACCCTTCACTTACTTCCTGCCGCGCAGCGCGGTGCCCGGCCTGGCTCTGCCTGCCTGTCTGCCAAGAATATGTTATGCTTCTAGTTATCAGTCCAGCTTTCCTTCTCTGCATTCCTAAGCTACTGAACCGCATAAACAGTTTCAGCTATAGTCTAGTCTTTCTGTCTCCATGTCAGAGAAATACTGTATTAATATTCATAGAAGATTCATAGCACACACAATACATGTAGAATATATGCATGCACCAGCCTTAGTGTCAAGTAGCCTTTGCCCTGATAACTTTTAGATTCTATCAACATGTACTCCAAACACCAGATACCAGATATGCTATAGGTACATGTCGTCCTGACACCGCAGACTTTAGTCTCCTCTTCTAGTGCAGAAGTCATAGCCCCAGTTCTCCCTGGTAACACGTCATTGTCCGTTTGCGCGCACCACTAGGTTAAAGGTCCCAGCTGCTCAGGTAGCCCCCTCCATGTTCCCGCCCATTCATGACACTTCTGTGACGTTCTCATCACATGTCTACATGCACGCCCTGTGCACGCCTTCTTTTTACGCCCATATGTTCTTATCTTACGTTTGTCATAAGTTACGCCTACTGTATGTAATGTAATTGAAATGTCTTACTATATATACACTGCACTGTTAATGAAATGGTGCAGCTGCCTTCCTTCCCATTTTATTTCAGGCTGTCCCGTTCCAGTCCCTTCCCTTTTGCCTGAATAAAGGCTGTTCAACTCGGACACATCGGATCCTGCCTCTTATTTATTGAGCTATCTGTTATTGTTAATATATTCAAAAATAGTACCGGTAATTAATTATTTATTTACCACATAATGGCGCCCGAATAGGGACGAGCCCCTTCCTCACGCGCTGGCGATGCTACGCAGGCCCCCTGACCCTCTTCAGCCGTGACGGAACAATACCGTGCACGTGCAGATATTTCTGCTTCAAGTCTTCCTCAGGCCCACGGAGGAGACGGAGACTGCGGTCCGACATCCAGACGAAGCGGTGTGGAATGCGGTTCGTCCCGACCAGAGCCCAAGCCGAGAGAGCAAGGTCCGAAGTATCCGGAGGCCCACCTGTTTCTGAAGCCCGAAGTTCGTAGTCCGACGTCGTAGCAGTCCAGTCCAGTCCGAGGCCTTCCAGTTTCTGCTTCCCGGTGAGTACCGTTGCGGGGGACGTATCTAGACAGGATCATTAGTTTGTTCCTGGTCCGTTGGGTTTGGGTACGCAGATCCAGTCCGAAGTACCCACCTAGGTGGGTATGGTATGACGTGTCTCTTTATGGGACCGGTATGTTCTGTACTGTTTTAGCAGTGCATCCAGTAATTCTAGTAAGTCCGTTCTCGAGAAATTCATGTGTATGTGTATCAGGTAGTATTCTGTTCGAACTGTTATTTATGTATTTTTATGTCGTGGTATGAGTGTTTTGTTTGCCATTTTATTACTGTGATTATTGTGTATTGTGTTCCAAGTGTATTACCGAAATGCCTCTGTTCTCGAAATTACGTCAGTTAAAGACCAGAAAAGGGTTACTCGAAGAAGCAGTTCCTGTCCCTCCTAGGGACAGTCCAGGACATTTTATGTATCACAAGCATGGCTTAGATGCCATAATATATCTAGACTTATGGGCGGACTATACTAAGGAACTAGAAGAGAAATATAGATGGCCTGTATCAGGTACATGGGATGCCGAGTGCATCATGCGAGTAGAAGAAGCATTATGGAAAAAGAAAGCCAGACAGTCCCAGAAAGATGCCATCGAGTTATGGCGCAAAGAATCTCATAAAAGAACCGAAAAAGAATTCAGAAGAACCGAATTAAGTAGAGAATCCTCAGGAAAAGCCCAAGAAAGGGAATTAATCGAAGAAGGTGAACGAGTTAGAGCAGAACAGTCAGACAGACAGAGGAATGCCCTTATTAAAGGCATGTATCCTCTTCTTGCCGAGGGCTTGCCAAAAGCAACCCCGGAAGCACCCTGTAATTTTACGCCGCCATTGGTCCCGACTAAGCTACGTCATAAACCGACCGCAGCTGACATATTTCTTTCGTCCTATTTGGACGACACAGTCCCAGCCTATGCAAATCCTGTTCCGCCTGCTCCCATTAATAATGTAATTCCTGTCCCGCCAACTACTGTTCCCGGGGGCCAAGTTCTTGTTCCAGCACCCCCGGACCAGCCCACAGTACATGCACCCGTTATGCCAGTCACTCTACCAGCCCGTACAGTATTCACCGACGATTCTAGTTTAGGAGTCGCGGGGGGAGGTTCTCCTCGCACCCCGCCTCAACCAAGACGTCTGACGCTACATGACCTAGCGTTACAGCGTACGCCAAAAGTGTCTACATACGTAGATATCACGCGAGGTCTTACTGACTGTCGTTATGATCCAGTTCCAGGCGACTGGTCACCCTGCCCGATATGGGAGAACATCTAGACAGAATATATCGTTTCATCCGTACAGGAGAGAATCCAGGAAGTATTCACGAAGCCATGGTTCAAAGAAAAGTCGAGACTCAGCTCATGATTTTAAAGTTCCTGATTAATAGTTTAATAAGAGAGCAAGAATATCCAGAAAAAGATCAAGAAGAACTGAAAGTCCTGACTAGGTGGAGTGACAATATAGTCGATGGAAAACACAAGACACAAGGTAGTGTAGAGAGTATGTACAAGAAAATCCGTAAGCAAATAATACGTATACACCAGAAGGAGGAAGAAAAACGAGCAACCGAGAAAGAGAATGAATCTTCTAGTGAAGAGGTAGACAGCGAGAATCCCTCCAGAATAGCGTATGTAGGTAGAACTAGACTTTCCGACCGACATTCACGTCTAGATTACAAGAAAGCTTTTCCTCTCCCAGCACCAGAACAGTGTTCTCTTGAGCAAGTATTCCAGGTCACCGATCACATTCTGAAATCACGAATAGGTTATAGCGAGCTCAGTACAATGCATGAACAAGAACTAGCCCGATCAGCAGTCCGATGGACTAGTGATTCTACCACGTTTCCAGATAAAATAGTGGCCCAAACGTTTCTGAAACTGCCCCCAGCCGAGCAACGACTGGTGGGTATGTATATGATCCAGCACCTCATTACACTGTATGAGGAACAGCATTCTGATCCAGGTCCTCTACATGATGTATTAAACGAGTTACTCCAGAACAGATGGAAAGGTCTAGGTACCGATTTAATTAGTGTCATATTAGAACAACGCCACAAGTACAGAACGTTTCTGAATCCACATTATGTTTCCGTCTCACCCCCAGAAGGAAAATCATTCTACATAGACAGACAGAATCCGTTACGAGAAGTACATCCAGTCAAGAAAGAGGGTGGTGGTCTAGAACGAGTATTTGTTTACACCCCTATCACGAAAATAGAACTCTTAGAAATGAAAAAGTTAATTCCCTGTCACGATAAAGATCCAGGAGGGTTCCACCGTGAATTAAAGGACATGCTCCGTATGGGAGAATACACGTATCCTGATATCATTAAAATGTTAAAGGTCCTGTTGCCTGCGGGCATATATGAAAAACTCAAAGAAAAAGAATGGGAGGTGGGAGAGAAAAAGATAGATTGGACAGCATTAGAAACTGAAGATAATACACGAGTACCAGGTACCGGTCTTGGGGATAAAGCTAAAGCTTTACCCGAATTGTTAATACAAGTTTTGCCAAGATTACTAGCCACGAAAAAGGAAGATTGGGATGCCATCTCAGCCTGTAAACAGAAACAAGACGAAGATACTAGTGATTTTTATTCTAGATTTGAGAAATGTTTTATTATTAATAGTGGTCTGAAAACAAGTAGTGGGTCGTATCCCCATCTTTTTGTCACCAAACTAGTCGAGAATTCAAGTCCACAAGTTAAAAATCGAGTCCTGAAAGTCGAAAGTACCTGGCAAGCTAATACTCCGTCACAGATGCTCCAGATGCTACAGTACCACCAGAACAGAATTAGGGAAGAGCAGGAACACGAAAGGAGACGTATGAAAGACACGAAAATGAAAGTATTAGTTGCACAGTCTGTTCCGCAAGACAGTCAGAAGAGGGGTCCGAATCAAGCCAGTCATCCTGCAGTTCCCGTTAAAGGGACATGCAATTACTGTAAACAGCCAGGTCATTATATAAATGAATGTGCAGTTCTGAAACACAACATAGCTACTGGTAAAACAAAAGAGAGACCACGTCCGCCTAGACAAGAACAAGTTTCACAGACTTCCCAGCCACCACAGAATGCACAACAGACAGTTACAGTACCGCAGCCTATAGCTGCAACACAACACGTTACACAGCAGATGTACCAGTATGCACAGTCAGAGTATCCAGATTATCAGCCGTATTCATGAAACAGCCTAGAGAGGGAGGTAGGCTTGCCTCTCATCGAGATTCCTGTAGATCAAGAGGGTCCCTATGTACATAGTCAAGTATTAGGGAAAGACAGAAAGTTTCTGATTGATACAGGGGCAAGTAGGACTACCATCAGTCATGACGAGGTTCCAGGGGCTCCGCTCTCAGGCTCTAGAGATGTTTCCCTTGGATTTTCAGGAAAGCCTATTGTTAATGAAATATCGAAACCAGTTACTCTAGAAGTTGGTCCATTGTCCCGAACTACAGATTTGTTACTCACGAAATCTTGTCCAGAAAATTTATTAGGCATTAGAACTTTGAAAGAATTAGGAGCAGTCATATGCTGCTCCCCAGAGGGGGTACGTTTGTTTCTGCGTGATTTTAAAGGTCATTATGTATTACGTGATTTTGATCCAAGATTATTGAATGTACCGCAGCATTTATGGGCGCAAGGTCCAACTGATGTAGGTTGTATGCATATCACACCCCATCGTGTCACTCTGAAGAAAGGTGTTGTATTATCACGAATCCGACAGTACAAATTGCCACCTGAGGCTGTAGCAGCCTTATCCAAAATTATTGACGAGCATATTGTTCAAGGAGTGGTTGTAGAAACTGACTCCAATGTATGTAATTCTCCTATCATTCCGATCTTGAAACGTACTGATCCAAATGCACCTCCAGTTTATCGATTAGTGATTGACCTTCGAGAACTTAATAAATGTATTATACCCCAGTACCCAGTGGTTCCAGATATTTCTTCCCTATTGACAGCTATTGATTCCGAAGCTACATTCTTTACAGTTATCGATCTCAAGAACGCATTCTTTGGTGTCCCCATTCATCCAGACAGCCAGTTCCTTTTCGGATTCTGTTTAAATGGAAGAAGCTATAAATTCACACGAGCACCTCAAGGTTTCACAGAAAGCCCTAGCATTTACAGTCAAGCACTTAAAAGACAACTAGACAATATTCACATGCCAACTGACACTGCCCTGCTCCAGTATGTCGATGATCTATTGATCACAGCCCGTTCTGAACGTGACTGTGAACGTGCGTCACTTACAGTCTTGTATTTCCTGGCCGAGATGGGGCACAAGGTGTCCCCTTCCAAATTGCAATTCTGTGTCCAGCAAGTGGTCTACTTAGGACACTTACTGTCCAAGAGGGGTAGGCAGTTGACACCTGACCGTATCCAGTTAATAGCACATCTTCCACAGCCCAAGACACAGAAGGAGGTACGAGCTTTTATCGGCCTCACTTCTTACTGCAGACAATGGATTCCCCAGTACGCATTTCTAGCCAAGCCACTGATACAGTTAACGACCCAGGAGGCAGCCGTATCGACTGTCCTCACTTGGACCCAAGAACATACACTTGTTTTCAATGAGTTAAAGAAAGCTTTATGCCAAGCACCTGTTCTAGCAACACCGAACTACAGTAAGCCTTTTACACTTTTTGTCACCGAACGTGATGGTACTGCATTATCTGTTCTTACACAAGATCAAGCAGGACAATACAAGCCCTGTGCTTATTTTTCTAGCTCATTAGATCCAGTGGCCCAGGCTCTGCCTGCATGCCTCAAGTCAGTTGCAGCCACAGCTCTAGCTATCAGACAAAGTGATTCCATAGTGTTAGGACACTCCATGACAGTACAAGTTCCACACTCCGTGGAAGTTCTTTTAAACCGAACACAGACTCAGCACTTGACAATTGCACGTTTAACAGGTTATGAACTGACATTGTTTCAGCCACACATAGAAATCAGACGCTGCAACATTTTAAATCCAGCTACACTGTTACCATCAGTCACTTCAAATCCTGCCACACATGACTGTGTGGAAGTTGTTAACACCATGACAAAACCAAGACAAGACTTGACAGACATTGCATTACCTGATCCGGACCTGACACTTTATGTGAATGGTTCATGTATGAGAACAAGTACAGGAGAACTAGTAGCCGCGTATGCAGTGACTACTGAAACCGAAGTTATAGAAACACATCGTATAGACACCCTGTCTGCTCAAGCAGCAGAGCTTGTCGCTCTGACCCAGGCCTGCATACGTGCCAAGAACCTGAAAGTTAACATATACACAGATTCACGTTATGCATTCGGAGTCGTACACGACTTTGGAGTGCTCTGGCAAGAAAGAGGTTTTATGACTTCTCATGGAACCAAGATTCAGCATGGCCCCCTCATTCAAGCTCTGTTAGATGCAATACATTTACCGACAGCTATCGCCATCATGAAGTGCAAGGCACATACGAAAGCCACTGATATCATTTCCCAGGGTAACGATCTAGCAGATCGAACGGCCAAGCTTACAGCTCAGACTCCAGACATTCTAGTTAACACGACACACACTCCAGATCAGACTATTAGTATGACAGTTAAGGACCCTACACAGGATGTAATAGATATACAGTTACATGCTACTCCCGATGAAATAAAGAAATGGTCCGAACAAGGAGGGGTCCAGACAGATCAAGGATGGTTGACGAAGGGAAAGGCCATATGGTTTCTCCCCGACTCTATGGTTCAAGTCATTATTAACACCGCACATAGTCCAGCACACTTAGGAGAAAAAGCCATGTTAGACAGCATCCAGAACCTCTGGTTCAACAAGCATTTACGAGCAGCAGCCAAGCAGAAAGTGCGTACCTGCATGATCTGTTGTCAGTTCAATCCAGGTAAAGGTGTCCCGGTGGAACAAGGTGGATTCCATCCTCCTGACCATCCTTTTGAAGTCCTCCAGATGGATTATATTCAGATGGAGCGATGTCGAGGTTTCAAGTATGTCCTCGTAGTTGTATGCGCTTTGTCCAGGTGGACAGAAGCATATCCAGTTCCAGATTACACAGCTGCGACCACTGCCAGGCAGTTGGTTCGTGAGTTCTTTCCCCGCTATGGATTACCTAGGGTCGTGTATTCAGATAACGGCCAGCCATTCTCATCCGAGCTCATGAAACAAGTATCCCTTCTGTTAGGGTACCAGTGGAGGTTCCATTGCGTACGCCATCCTGAAGCAGCCGGTCTCGTAGAGAGACATAACCAGACCCTGACAATCCGAATCGCAAAAGTATGCGCAGAGAAAGGCGTAGATTGGATGGTAGCACTGCCAGTCGCCCTTTTTTTATATGAGAATGGTTGCTCACTCCCGTTCAGGTCTATCTCCATATGAGATAGTGTTTGGTCGTCCCCCCAATATGTGGGGTACACCTAGACCCCGTACCATTACCGATGTTGACAGTAATATGCTGACAGATTACCTTGCCTCCTTGATGTCTGCACTACAATCTTGTCGTTCACAGGTTGCCGCTGCATTTCCAGACAACACCGAAGTAAAACCGCATGAAGTCGTTCCGGGAGATTTTGTGCTGGTTCGCAATTTTGATCGTTCAAGTCCGTTGGAGCCCCGCTGGAAGGAGCCCCGCCTTGTTCTTCTCACCACCCGGACAGCAGTGAAAGTGGAAAACCGAAAAGGCTGGCTACACGTGAGCCACGTAAAGAAGTTTCATGGACTCAAACCAAAGACTTTTCTCAAGGACTGCCCCGTTCTCAAGGACTGCCCAGACACTGAATTTAAACTTCCCCTGATAGAGAAAACTCCGCAGCAGGAGTATAAATCCAAGTTAAGGTCTAGTAAGTCAGCCAGTTTAATTGTCTAAGTCCCTCTCGGGTGAAACGGTTAGACAGGTTCCTGACATGTATAAGATAGACCCACACAGTGAGAGAGTTAGTCAAAACTCTAAGAGAATACGCTATCGAAAGAATCTTTGCAGCCGATGTATAGTTACTCTGTTCTTTCTATTGTTTTTGAGCCTTATGGTTACATGCATAAGTTATGCGTTGCATTTATGTTTTCCTATTTCGCATGTACATATGTTTTCTAATGTTACAGTAGAGCACACAATTAGTGACCTGCCTCCTCACGAGTTATCCTATCGTCTTGCTATGCGTAATAATACTTTTATCCGAATGCTGCACTATTCACACCAGACCAGCAATGCCACTAATTGTTGGGTGTGTGGTCGACTCCCCCCTTTCCAGACACACAAGGGAGTTCTTCCACTCTTTCCTTATCCGTTTTCACATAATGGTTCGTGTGGAGCATGGTCCACGTTAACGTCATCCTCAACTGATATGTCCCTTCTGAATCGAACATGTTTCCCAGACAAGCAAGGACTTTCCCATAGAACAGGGTTAGATCTAGAAAATGAAGTATATGATCTAGGTAATTATTCCTCGAATTTCATGGTTCTGAATGTTCAGTCCGAGACTACTCCAGATTTGCCTGCTATCTCCGTACTACCAGTCAAAGGCGAATTATGTGTCAGAAAGAATGGTTCTGCACATGTAGGACATAGTGATTGTACTACTGTGGTCGAG
The DNA here is from genome assembly GCF_964261635.1 of Lissotriton helveticus. Lineage (NCBI taxonomy): Eukaryota > Metazoa > Chordata > Amphibia > Caudata > Salamandridae > Lissotriton > Lissotriton helveticus. The sequence continues at coordinate 1,571,208,445 of NC_136069.1, read as the reverse complement.
TATAGTGACAGTGGGAAATCTATTTTCAAAGCCTCACGTCATTCTTATTTTGTTTGTGGTCAGACCGCATATGTTCGTCTGCCCCTCGATTGGGATGGAACATGTTATATTGCCTTCCTACTGCCACCAGTTTTTCTAGCCCCATCCGATTATCACAGAAACACACATCTAGTACACGTTAGACATAGAAGGGAGACCGAGTCCCCAATTGTCGATCAAACTGAAACTGCTCTAGAACAGTATCAAGACTTCAATAAAGGTTTCTTTTTCTTTATAGGTCCTGTCCAGAATAGTAAGCTAATACGTAGGTTAACCAGAACCCTTGAAGCAGTAGTGAATGAGACTACTTCTGCTCTAGGTAACTTAACTGAAGAACAATCTGCTATGCGTTTTGTTGTGCTCCAAAATCGTCTCGTTCTTGACGTCATACTGGCCGATAGAGGAGGAGCTTGTAGAGTCATCGGATCGAGTTGCTGCATTTTTATTCCTAATAACGCGCCGTCTGTTTATTCAGCTATAACCAGACTTCATAAAATTGCCCATCAGTTACACCAGAATCCAGGCACCTGGACATGGTCCGGTTGGCTCTGGAGTATCATATCTGCCTGGGGATGGAAAGTATTGTCATTCCTAGGTATAGCAGTAATGATCATATTCAGTTGCTGCCTCTGTTTACAATGTGGCCCTGCGATTTGCGGCATGTGTGCTACCTCTTGTATTCCTAGTCCTAAGTCCCGTTCCAAGACAATTCGAGACGAGCAAATGATGCTATATGAACAGATAGATGGTATCATGAATATTGATGTTTCCTGATGGAAACGTAGGGCACAAGGAGGGAATGTGGAAAAGTGAATTTTGCCTTGCCATGTGTGCCTACGTGTCCCCCATCCTATGTTATATGTGCATGATCGATATGCATATATCCCCCTATGATCGATTAAAGACGCAATTATAGTTGTGTCCAGCTCTAGTATGTCAGTATCCAGTTCTCGTGAAAGCAACGAGTATTAGGCCTATGTTGCCACGTTTTACAGTATGCACGTTAATTCATTGAATTGTCCCCGTTCCTAGGCCTCAAAGGGCACGGACACCAGATTCAAGCTCCAGTCTCCTGAACCCACTCCGAGGAGCGATGCAGCCCCCACCTGCATCCCTGACCCTTCACTTACTTCCTGCCGCGCAGCGCGGTGCCCGGCCTGGCTCTGCCTGCCTGTCTGCCAAGAATATGTTATGCTTCTAGTTATCAGTCCAGCTTTCCTTCTCTGCATTCCTAAGCTACTGAACCGCATAAACAGTTTCAGCTATAGTCTAGTCTTTCTGTCTCCATGTCAGAGAAATACTGTATTAATATTCATAGAAGATTCATAGCACACGCAATACATGTAGAATATATGCATGCACCAGCCTTAGTGTCAAGTAGCCTTTGCCCTGATAACTTTTAGATTCTATCAACATGTACTCCAAACACCAGATACCAGATATGCTATAGGTACATGTCGTCCTGACACCGCAGACTTTAGTCTCCTCTTCTAGTGCAGAAGTCATAGCCCCAGTTCTCCCTGGTAACACGTCATTGTCCGTTTGCGCACACCACTAGGTTAAAGGTCCCAGCTGCTCAGGTAGCCCCCTCCATGTTCCCGCCCATTCATGACACTTCTGTGACGTTCTCATCACATGTCTACGTGCACGCCCTGTGCACGCCTTCTTTTCACGCCCATATGTTCTTATCTTACGTTTGTCATAAGTTACGCCTACTGTATGTAATGTAATTGAAATGTCTTACTATATATACACTGCACTGTTAATGAAATGGTGCAGCTGCCTTCCTTCCCATTTTATTTCAGGCTGTCCCGTTCCAGTCCCTTCCCTTTTGCCTGAATAAAGCATGTTCAACTCGGACACATCGGATCCTGCCTCTTATTTATTGAGCTATCTGTTATTGTTAATATATTCAAAAATAGTACCGGTAATTAATTATTTATTTACCACAGTATACAAATCTTCAGTGGAATTCAATCCCCAAGGGGATTTGCTGTTTAGCTCAATTATGTATTTTGTCTCCAACGATCTAAGGATACCCTCCCTGTCTCCACCTCTTCTCAGGGGACCCACTGTGTCGATTGCAAAGTACCTGAGGAGTGCACTGCTGTTGCTGTGACATTCCTTAAAATGTCTGGCAACCGGGTACGTGGCATCATTTGTGTTGATGGCTCTGATGTGCTGGAGCACCCTCTTATGAACCTGCAGTTTGGTGCTCCCAACATAACGCAGGCCACACGGGCACTCCAGCACATATACCACGTACTCGCTCTTACAGGTAAGCTGCTTCATGATTTTATGGGGCGTTTGCGAAAATGGAGTAGTATATTCAGTTTTGTTCACTCCGTGCAAACAAGCTTTGCAACTGGAGCATTTCCTGAAGCCTTTACTCCCTGTCAGCCAGTTCTTGGGCATGATCACCTCGGGGCTAGATTTCACTAATGCATCCTGTAAAGAATGTGCCTTCCTGTATGTGATTGCAGGTTTCCTAGGCATACGTTCTCCAATCACTGGATCGAATCTTACCAGATCCCAGTGTTTATTCACGATCTTTCTTAGGGCCCCATGCTGCCTGTTATAAGTCCAGATCAGTCTGGTGGGTTGTTCACTGACATCACTAGTGGATTTTAGGGTTCTCTTGTGAATGAGGGCAGTATCTCTGGATATAGCATTTGCTTTAGTCATCTATATATATCAATCCAAAATACGAGCTCACTCGCTCGCAGCGCCTCTCCCAGCCCCTTCGTGACGGCGGTCTGTGACGAGGCAGGCAGCCTCTAAACAAATACTCCACGGCGGTTCTCCTTTACGAAAAACAGCAGTCACGGACACCAAAGAGATTGATGCAGCAAACCTTAATTTATTAAGCACTCAGGTCTGGCAAGATTAACACTCAACGCGTTTCAGGATCACTCACTTGTTCACGAGTGCCTGATCCTACGTTGATTTCCATTTTATGAAAACACATGTGACGCCCTTTCACCGTGGTGAGTGAAGACAGACTCAGCTTGTTGTTGAAAGACTCGTCAAACGTGAAATAAACCAAAATTAAACACATCATGAGCATAAATGTGAAAATCATACTTCAAAATAACACATAGATGAACTGTAAAAGAATGCATTTATGTTTCTCATGCTGCCGCATTTTGCTACGATTTATGTTTGTTCGTGCTCATTGTAAACAATAAAGTTGCCACTTAAAGTGACAGTGTGCCACTATGTAACCACTAGCATTCAGATGATCACTCCTTTGTTAACGCACATTTCAATGCAGAATAAATGTTCCAAACCCCAGTGGGTGTGCCATTAAATCCACAAAGTAAACTAGGATGTCCTTGTGGGCTGAGTAACATAGTCCTTTAAGACACGGATAGGATATTCTCCGTGATGCTGCTGTCAGCTGATTAAGCCCCAGTTTGCTAATACGTCATCAGCTAGTGCAATAACAGGACAATGATATTGAGTTTTGCAGTATTGGATTTTGTTAAAGCAGACATGAGGGGAGGAGACAGATTAAAATAACTCTGCAGACTCCTCAGACACCCCCCCCCCCCACCCCCCAACGCCTTGAGACCCTTCCGGGTGAGTAGCGCGCTTTACAAATTGTTCTGATTGATTGATTGATTGTTCTGATTGACTAGAGTCTAAGCTCATCATACAATACAAGACTCTCACCCCTTCAGGTCACAACTTCGATGAGGAGTTAGCTGTACATTTAGGGTAATGAGTCAGTTTAATGATTATGGTGCTCAATTCTGTATATAAGTATGTCCCTGCAGTTTGCTCAGTACTGTCTAAGGCCGCTGAGCTAAATGTAATTTTAACCGTTTTTTATGGCATTATTTTTATAAGTTCTGATGTTATGTTGTTTTTTCATTTAGAGGTGACATATTATTTTATTTTGTTTATTCTAGACTTGACTTGATTAAGTTGAAGAATCGGTGATGAAATATAGAAATGCTTGTGTCCTTCGCATTTAGTAATATTGAAGCTCAGACCACTTGGGCATTATTCTGTTATTGCACTAGCTGATGACGTATTAGCACACTGGGGCTTAATCAGCTGACAGCAGCATCACGGAGAATATCCTATCCGTGTCTTAAAGGACTATGTTACTCAGCCCACAAGGACATCCGAGTTTACTTTGTGGATTTATGGCACACCCACTGGGGTTTGGAACATTTATTCTGCATTGAAATGTGCGTTAACAAAGGAGTGATCATCTGGATGCTAGTGGTTACATAGTGGCACACTGTCACTTTAAGTGGCAACTTTATTGTTTACAATGAGCACGAACAAACATAAATCGTAGTAAAATGCGGCAGCATGAGAAACATAAATGCATTCTTTTACAGTTCATCTATGTGTTATTTTGAAGTATGATTTTCACATTTATGCTCATGATGTGTGTAATTTTGGTTTATTTCACGTTTGACGAGTCTGTCAACAACAAGCTGAGTCTGTCTTCACTCACCACGGTGAAAGGGCGTCACAAGTGTTTTCATAAAATGGAAATCAACGTAGGATCAGGCACTCGTGAACAAGGGAGTGATCCTGAAACGCGTTGAGTGTTAATCTTGCCAGATCAGAGTGCTTAATAAATTAAGGTTTGATGCATCAATCTCTTTGGTGTCCGTGACTGCTGTTTTTCGTAAAGGAGAACCGCCGTGGAGTATATATATATATATATATATATATATCCACGAGCAAATGTCCCAAACGAGAGGAGCAGCTGATTAGCTGGTGCTGGCGGAGAGGTGAGGGACAGCCTCGCAGATTATGCTTGAGCAGAGAGACCTTCAATTAAGAAGACGCTGCACACCACTTCAAAGATTTTTCTTAGTTGTTTATTTTCTGTAGGTTCCCCACCCATATATATATATATATATATATATATATATATCGAACGCCACAATTCTGAGACACGTGAAACCAAAGGCAAACACGAGAACAGGTACAGACCACAACGAAGGAAGATAAGAAATTAAGGTGCCTTTATTCCACAGATGGGAAGCAGCATGACGCGTTTCGTCCGGGTCACCCGGACTTAATCACATGATATATATATGTATTTCTATCAACAAACTAAAAACAATTACACAATTTACATAATTACTATTCAATAATTATCCATAAATAAATAATAATTATTACATTAATAATTAATTAGCTGCCCAGAGTATACCCCTACAAACCTAGCAGCCTGCACCTAACATAGAACAAAAAAAATCCATAATTTACATATTTTAAATCAATTATTTAATTCATTATTGGTTAATTATTAATGTATTCACATCCCAACCTATATGCCTACAAACCTAACATCCCACAACTAGAATATAATGAAAATAAATAAGTTTTACATAATTTACATATTTACATAATTATTACTTACGTAACTTCCCACCCTATACACCTACAAACCTTGTATTCCACAACTAAAGTATAAGTAAAATAAATCAGTATTCTATGTTTTACATAATTAAAAATGAATTGAATAATTAATTAACAATTATTATTGAATTGTTAATTAATTATTGTTTAATTAACTTCCCCCCCAGCATCCTTCATAGAAAGCAACAGGCAACTTACCTATAAGTAAGATAAATGAGTACTCCATAGATTACATCATTAAAAATAATTTGAATAATTAATTATTAAATATTTGTTAATTAATTGTTACTTAATTAACTTCCCCCTTATCCCTACAAAATTAACAGACTGCAAATAACATATAACAAAAAATAATCAGTATTACATAACTTACATAATAAATATCAATCATATAATTAAATAAAATGGATTAAATACTTCTGAATTAATCATTTCCTTATTAAATTCACAACCTATCCCCCTACAAAACCAACAACACTATACATGACTATTTAACATTAAATAACAAATTCTAGATCACTTAAATTGAGTTGCTATATTTTTTTAAAAGCATTAACATTTATATGCACAACAGTAACAAATAAAATAATATATATATATATATTTATTTTAACCACTATATTACAGACAACAGTATTAAAAACATCAATATTATTTAAAACAACATTACTTACAATCAAAAAACTATAAACCTAATTACAATGTCGGCGGAACAGACATCACAGGCTGTCGGAGGCAGTCCCACCGACATACAAATCATTGGTCTGACTGCTGCATGTGGATGCAGTGGGTTGGACCGCATAGGTCGGGGGAAAGACTGCCTCCTCCGAAAGGATCCATGATCCCTTCAGGGTGGATGTCGGAATCCTATCCCTTAATGGCTGTAGTGCCTGCGCAGTCACTGACATAGGGATTAGGATGTCCCCTTCTGATTGCCTTTTCATGGTGGTCCGACTGCCATGAAAAGGTAGACAGAAACAGAGTTTGGGGGACCCAAGCAAAGATCCCGTCCACAGTGGGCCACTGCTTAGTGGCCCTGGGGGCACATATAGTGCCACTCCACACATCCATGCACCATTTGCCAGGCACCCCATGGATGTGCACAAAGTGTTTTTTTTTACTGCAGCTTGTGCTGCGGCCCTTTTCCTGAAACACAGAGAAACAAGCATTTACAATGCAACGGTCTCGCCTTTGCAAAAGTTAGAGCTATTGGCATTGTTAATGACACATTTTTTATTTATGTGTTGGTTTTGAAAACAGATAAATAAATGGCATTGTCATTTACATTGTCAATAGCTTAATCGCTGGCAAATGCCACATACAAACACACAGACCCACGCACACACACAGAGCCCCCCATACACACACAGAGAGCCCCACACACACACACAGAGCCACACACACAGAGCCACGCACACACACACAGAGCCTCCACACACACACACAGCCACACACACACATAGAGCCACACACACATAGTGCCACACACACAGCCACACACACACAGCCACACACACAGAGCCACACACACAGAGCCACATACACAGAGCCACACATACATGGTGGTGGTGGATGTGGTGGTGGAGGTGGATGTGGTGGATGTGGTGGTGGATGTGGTGGTGGATGTGGTGGTGGTGGATGTCGTGGTGGTGGATGTGGAGGTGGACGATGTGGTGGATGTAGAGGTGGTGGATGTGGTGGATGTGGTGGTGGGTGTGGTGGTGGATGTTGTGGTGGTGGATGTGGTGGTGGTGGTGGATGTGGTGGTGGATGTGGTGGTGGTGGTGGATGAGGTTGTGGTGGATGTGGTGGTGGATGTGGTGGATGTGGTGGATGTGGTGGATGTGTGGTGGTGGTGGTGGTGGATGTGGTGGGGGTGGATGTGGTGGTGGTGGATGTGGTGGTGGTGGATGTGGTGGATGTGGTGGTGGATGTGGTGGATGAGGTGGATGTGTGGTGGTGGATGTGGTGGTGGTGGTGGAGATTAACTTGCAGTTGCAGTCTTGCCATACTTGAAATTCATGTTTTCCGCATACCCGTTATGTTTTCCCTGTGCAAATTCTCCAGGAGGAATTTATGTTGGGGCAAAGTAGCTAGAGTGAGAAAATTGTGCACAAACTCAGAGTACGAAATTACGAGCAAACATAATTAGAGCATAACAAAGAATAATGGACATTGTCTCCAGTTTACCCAATGTCTTCTACTTATTTCACTACCTAAAAGTTCTTAATTACAACAGTTCTTGTTCTGCATAAAGAACACTAATGGGATAATGTCTAAGCAAGCATTGGCTAAAGATTAATAGAACAATCTGGATATGTCCTTACCAAGGATGCAAGTACAAAACAAATAACTAGTTACAGAATAACATTGTCTGCACCACAGACCTTGCTTTAAGCATTCATAATAAGTGGAACAGATGTATACAAGAAGGCACTAGCAACAAGTATGGACTTAATAAACTGTGCAAGCAGGCCATAATAACCATCGATTTGTACAGACCCTTCTGCTTCCCATGACCCGACCACTGAGGGCAGCTGAAGTGGCATGTAGCGTGTTACATAAGCCCTAACATAAATAAATACAATGGTAGAAACATAGGAATGTAAGACAGGCGGAAGGTGGTTGAGCAAACCCAGGGAAGGAGGCGCAAGCTTTCATGCTAGTGGAAAAGAGCTCCAAAGGTGGCAGAGGTTTGGTTTAGCAATGGGAAAAAAGCAGTGATAAAAAGGTTTGGGATCGCTTGGTGACAAGGCGGTATGGTTGATGTGGGGTAGAGGAGTAGTAAGGGGAAATATGGAGTGGCTTGGAAGGCAGAGTGTTGACAAGGTGCACTTGGAGACTGAGGTGTGGTATAGATCACCCTATCAATTCTACTCCTTAGGTATGACAAAGGAAGGGGCGGAGAAGAGAACTAGTAGAGAACCAGTACCTACCAGTGAAGCGGCCCCCGCTGTCCCCGTGCCCTCACCGATGCTGATGGATGAAGTAGTTAGTGGACTTGTGTGTGTGACCCAGAGCTTCAGGGCGCTCTTCAGCACCACCTCCTCGGGTTTCAGCCACATTTCTGACGGGTGCGAGTGGCGCGGCGGCTGCTGCCCGGGTCAAGGAGCCCAGCTTCACCACATCCATGGCAAACCCTGCGTGGGCACCCGCTCCAGGTGCCCCCTGCACCAGCTCCAGCCGCCTCCCGCAGCCACCGTAGACCGGCTTCGGAGCAGCACAGTTCCGGCATCCAGGGAGGAAGTTCCGTATCCTCCTCCCCTTTTTCAAGCGGCCTCTGGCGCCTCCTTCCCGCAGCACATGGATCTGCTCTCCGCCCCCGAACGTGAGCCAGGTTCGACACGGAGGTGTGTGAGGAGACGGGACCTCCCAAAACATGCGTCCAGGACTCCCCCGGGGCTCGACGCACAATAACCCAGCTCGAAAATTTGAGATAAGGGCGGTCTGGAACTATTATTAAAGCTCCAAAAGCAAGAGCCCCGCACACGACTGCCATAGAATTACGAACAGTGAGACCTTAGATAAAGCGTGAAAAGTGTGTGTGGTGGTGTCAAAGGCTTGTGTTTCAAAGACTCAACAAGCGAGCTCCGGCTGTAAAGCGGACCACACTATAACACCACCATGTTTCTCCGAGGTCAAGCAGAAATGCCTCGGAGAAATGCCCCGTCATTTTCGGACTGGGGGGCGTGTTTTTCTTTCTCTCCTCTTCCCATTGGCTGGAATGTAAAATTCCAGCCAATGGGAAGAGGAGAGAAAGAAAGTAAAAAACACACCCCTCAATCCCGAAAAAACGGGGCTTAAATGGAAAGACGCCCGTCTTCTCCAATGGCTGGCCAGAATTTAGGAGGCCAGCCAATGGAGAAGAGGGACGGGTTCAAGCCCCACTCTGGAAAACATAAAATCTCGCCAGCGAGACTGCGCAAGCGCAGCCTACGCAGGCCGAGACCTAAAAAGCACTTTCCGACTGCCTACACAGTGGTCTTATCCTAATTAGATGGATGGGACTGCCGACTGATTGTTGGGACATCTCCTGCCCGCTGCGACTGCCATAGTAATTAGGGCCTATATTCTTGTCAATGATATTTTTGCATTATGATATTTATGTGTCTCCCGATATTTGCAACTCAAATCTGTATGTGAAAAATAACATACAGAGACAGTGGCTTCACTATACTATAGTATATATAATACTCATAACCATTTCCTTGAGAACAGTAGAAGACATTTGTGAGGAATGCCATGATTAAGGAAAGACTAAGGGCCTAATTGCAATGTCAATCGGAAAGCCGACATTGTAGGTTTAAAGTCCAACTGCCATATTATGATGTTGGGGTCGGAGTTTAAACCGGGCAGGGAATCCGACATGGCTCTGACAGGCTCAAGGAGCCCGTCGGCCAGTCAGAAAGGCCTCATAATCCCTTAAGTATGGCTTTTCCGCTATCGAGATTATGATGTCGGTTTCCAACTGACTATCCATGTCGGTCTTGCTGACATGGATTGGCTGTCGGAAACTGACTTTGGGGGCCCCCATCAGGGCCCCCTTCACCCTGGGCCCTCCGCATTTGGCCTTAAGGGGCACATCCATTTTTCTATGGGAGCTTCTGCTGCGAGCGTTTTCTGCCCTGCAACACAAGCGCCCATTGAAAAATTGATGTTTCCGACCGCACTGTGTGCGGTTGCACCCAAATGATGCGGTCGGAACTGCCAACCTGAGGTTGGTTGGTTCCCATTCTGCAGCATGTAATCAGGGCCTAAATGCTTTAGCAAAGCTATCTACAGAGAGTGACCTTGTTAAGAGAATCCAAGACTTTAATCTTTAAGTGCTTTAGAAGTTTGCAGCTATTAAAGGCAGACGTGTTGATTTAGTTTACAAGAAATGAACAACAACATGTGCTAATCCAAACGATTTCTAAAATGCTGGTAGTTTGTGACCTGCTGAGTTGTTCCTCATCCATTGTAATGATATTCGAGGTAATGAAATTGGTGGTGTATGCCAGACTTCAATCTGTCTTACCTTTAACATAAGGATGCTCTGTAACTCAATACTGAGCATTTGAGACATTACAGAGTCCTTTATGTTATATTTTAGCATCACCTATCTCATTAAATTGCATAGGTTGATACAGCCTTCTTTTTAATTACTATCTGATCCAAAACACCCATTTCATTTTGCTGACTTTGTTCTGCTCGCCTATTGTGTGATGCAGTTACATTTGGTGTATACAAAGTGAATAGTGCAAGGCAGCATGTATCACTGCAGAGAACCATATTCTGATTATAACATCAATGTATTTTTGTACATATGCACTATTTGTATAGCAGGAATCTAGCCAAAAAAGCAGAAAAGTTCTGCTCATGGACAAAGAAAGGCAAAAATACAGTCAATGAGTGATAGAATTGGTAGATGGTTCGTGGTCTGTTACTGCATTGTGATATATTTTTCTTTAAAGATCTATGGGCCTTATTATGATGTCGGTAGGACCACCACCGACAGGTCGTCGGTGGCGGTCCCGCCGACAGACAGCCCTTCGGTCTAACTGCCACATTACAAAGCTGGCGGTCGGACCCTTGTTTGTAGAGGGATGGACTGCCGCCTCCGCCAGGATCGTAGATCCCAACAGGGCAGTGGTCGGTATAATAATCCCAAATGGAGTCGGTGCCGAGGCAGGCACCGCAGTCGGGATTACAATGTCCCTTTCTGACAGCCTTTTCATGATGGTACGACAGCCGTGAACACGCTATCAGTAAGGGACTTTGAGGGCCCCAAACAGGGACTCCATCATTTGTGGGCCACTGCACAGTGGCCCTGGTGGCACATGTTGTGCCCACACTCCCATTCATGAACCGTGTGCCATGCACCACACAGTGCAGGGCACACAGTGCATGGATGTGAACAAAGTGCTCTTTAACACTGTGGCTTGTGCAGCAGCCCTTTTCCTGGGCCGCAGCACAAGCTGCCATGTTAACCCATTCCGTGCTCGCGTCACTACCTTCGAGGATCTGCGAACGACCGTTGGCCGACGCAGCCCCGCCCACCCATTAGAACGCCTGCACATTCCGCAGCGGTAAACAGGTTAAATAGCACTTTTCGATTTCCAGCACGACGGTCGCATTCTGAATCGGAGGTGGACGGTCGACTGCTTGTCGGGTGGTCTCCTGACTGGAGCGATAGCAGTCGGTGGTCCAACCGCGACATCATAATGAGGGCCTTGTCTTCACATCTTTCCTAGATTGCAGCAGTGTTGGGAGTTGTGGTGATAGGCACAGAAATGTTTTCCAGAGCCTTGGTGCATAGATGGAAAAGGCCTGCAGCCTTTTCTTTTTCTTTTTTACTCTTCTTAGTCTGCAGTGATTGTGTCCAGTTTGCAGGATTGCCAGAGGCATAAGAGATGGTTAGCTTACGCCCAAGTTAAGAGTGGTGCTGCTGGGAATGATGGCTTTGCTGGCCCACTACATCATCAAAACTAGCTGCATCATTTACAATGCGTGTAAATTATGCAGCTGGTTTAGATGATATAGTGGGCCAGCAAGGGTAGCTAATAGAGTTCCATCAGGTTGGGGGTGATGTGATCATATTTCTTCATCCCCTGGATAAGACGTAGAGCGGCTTGTAGGGTACACTTTAAGGTTTATGTCTTGCTGGCTCATCACTGTGTCCAGTCTGATAAATCACAACAACCAGATCTTGCATTTCCTTAGTAGATTTCATTTTTAAGGGTATTTGGATAAACACATTTGTGACGTACTAAGCATGGGACTCTCAAGTTAGTTATGACGTTCTCTGGTTAGAGAATGGAGCAGTTACATCATTATCATAATAAATGTCTTTATTGATGTCATACCTAGACCATAAAAAGATTTGAGACAGGTGCTAATTTATAAATAGAATGGAGGCTCCCGCCATAGAATATATATACGTGCATAGTTATGTACTACATAATGTCACCATTGTTTATCAAAACATAATTTACATATACATTTTTATTTTGCAAATACCACACTTGTTATGTTATCATCAATATGGCATGCAGAGCTTTCAGTTTTACCAACCAGAGACAGTGCAGGTAAGACAATAAAAAATCTTACATGTCACCCTCTACAATGTGCACATTACAGTAACTGTTGAACATATTTAATGCAGTAAGCTGTGGGTCATTTTTAATGTGTTTACATATTTCAAGTCTACACATTTACAATTGCTTTATAAACTTTACTTTCTTTCTCAAATCTGATTTAAAATGCACAATTTGCCCACTCTTTTTTTCAAAGTTTTCACAGGGGAGAACACCCTAGAACTCACCTTAGAATGGTCAGCTCGACAGAACATTAATCCCCAACTTTTAGAACCCCACCAGTTTCAAATGTCACCAGCCGCCACTTTAGTCCTCCCTGCCTCATAAGTCCAGTAGTCCTGCACATAGTGTTGCATTGCGCATATCTTCTTTTTCTTCCTCTCTCTGCAAGATTGCAGTATTGTATTTTACAGCCTTCTGGGGATCCCGTAACCTCACACATAGCTGAAGCAGCTTTAGTCAGCCCCCTGGGAGTTACATAAAGACAGGCTTCGCTTCAGCAACTCCCAGAAATAACACACTACAATACCTCGGTTGTCATTCAGGGAACTATGAAAGGCAGGACTGTTCTGCTTTGGTACTGATGTCTGTGGGGCAGATTAGACAGGATTGCTGTTGCTCATAGGTAGCAAATTGCCCTACAACAGTGACACTGAAGCATTTCAAGCCTCGGGTACAATTTAAACAACTGGTTATGCTACGCACGACTATCCATTCACTCTTTCAAAACTCGAATAAATGTGTGTGTATATGGATTATTAAGACCCAGGATGAACAGTTTGGCTTGTTTCCTTCCTTGACTGAGTGAAATGATTGCTAATACATCCAGTTATTGTGTTATGTTATACAGTTGTTCTCCAGCACAAAATCACCAATTACTTTGCCTTTTAGCACTGTTCCTTGTTTCAATATGAACACGTATCCATCAGTCGTTAAGGTGGCTCAGAAACAGAGTCAAACTTTGTGCCTTTGCACACGCCCATTTTGTGTTTGTTCCCTGTCTTTCGTGCACCGAATGTTGTCTGTTGATTGTGAATATCCACAATGAGGATGCCTGCAAAAGGGGGTGTAAAACTGCAAATTGGCACTAAATCCTGCAGGTTTTATCAGTCGAACCTGGGTTGTAGTCAGAGTGAGTTCATCTGAGTCTCTGGTCTACCATGTGCAGAAGGAGCCTGTCTGATTATGGTTTCACATATGGCTGTAGTCCAGAGGAGGCAGAAGTTGGGCACCACACATTTTCCATAACCTGTGTACTCAATTCTGGCCCTTTTTTATGTACATGATTCTAAAGACATTCTCCCTCTAGAAATCTTTAGTCTATCACCACCCACCTGGGAATCTCACCACATCTTCTCCATGGAAGGATACGAGGGAAAGCATTTTTGTATGTGACTAAAAATATGAGTGCACTCCATATCTCTTTCCATCATCTTAAATTCTGAAAGATGTTGAAGACCGGGTTTTTACTTTATCAATCCAATAATAGTCTTTCTTTAGCTGACCCTTCTGAGGCATCCTCGAGGTCTGGATGACTTTTGAGGTTGCTAAGGTGTCCTACAAATATTGTTAATTTGCTAATTTCTACCTCTTGTTTTAAGTGTGTAGTTTGCAGTCTGTTGGTTGTTGGTTGCGGAGGATCCCAGTGGTGATGCTGAGACGGGGTGGTGGGGATACGTTGTGATATTACAAAAACTCTGTTTCTCTCTATCATCCTTAAGGGCAGGATATTGTTTCTCAGTGGTGTGTCTTGAAAATTACTCAAGTGGATATTTCCTTGCGTGTCTGTGTGTGGGAAGGTGTCATCATGTTTCAGTCTTGAGTTTGTGTTTCTATCCCATGCAAAGTAGAATTAACAAGGAGAGTGTGATCTTTCATGTTAGTGGGTGCCCATCTAAGAGTTCAAAGTCTGAGGTGCAGTGGTTGCAGTTGTTAAATTGCTGGAAAGAATTTGGTCCTGTTGGGATTTTGATCACTTTTAGCTTCATGGATCCATTCCTTTCCTTTGCTAGTGTCAACCTCTCCTGATGTATTACTGTCTATGCATCATGAGACATCAAACCCAATATGGGAACGAAAAGCAGAGAGAGGGAGAGGAAGACATTAGGGCTCGAAAAATCTAAGAATTCTTACTAGACCTGCAGGTCTAGTAACTTAAAAAATCTACTGGACCTAACTGTAGTGCACTTGACCTCTGTGAGCAAAAGTTATCAAGATTTAAAGGCATTTTTTTTGCTCATTACCTTTGTGAGTAATAGAGATGCCTTTAAATCTTGCTATCTTGTCACATATGCTCTGCTTTCAGAGACACAGGTCAAAAGTCAGTCTTCCTTTCTCCTCGTCAGAAAGGGCGAGGCCTAAAAATAGCTCGCCCTAATTAAATCTGGCTCCCAAATGCAAGCGTGCGAGAGGTTTTTTTGAACCCTCACCACTCACATGTACTGCAATTCAGAGTCTGATGTCAGCAATGGAAGGATATATCAACCCACCAAGACACTGTGAGACTGAAATGCTCTTGGGTAGGGCAAACACAGGAATGAGCAGGAAAACCATCAAGTAAGGAGCAGGAAAAGGGAGAAAAACAACAAAGCCATCCAATAATGAGCAAAGGGCTGACAAAAAGTCCACTCTATGTATATGTGATGCACTGGAAACAATAGGCCCCCAAACTATATAGTTAAAGCTGTCTTTAGACGAGACCTAAAATGTAGGAGGTAAAACACAAGCCCCTCTTCAGCAAAACAAATACATTAACATTTCGGGGCCGATTCCGATTCGGGTTTGTGGTTTATGACCTTTTTAATCAGTTTGGCAGTTCCTTCCTGGTTGTTGCACAAGGCAAGAATACATTTTTGGTAGCCAGAAGACCCGCCTATCAAGATATGTTTAAAGCACAAAAGAAATCACGCTAAAAAGCCCTGAGTTGAAAACGTCAATGAATATACCTGTCACGCTGGCAAGTTTAAACTTTTTTCAACAATTCGGATGATTAGTCTCAGCTAAAGAGGTATGGAGTTTTACAAGCTGGCCCTTTGCACTCTTATTCACAGAGGTAAATATACACAAGTATATTTAAGCAAGTGTGTATACACTAGTACACCTAGGCATACCTTTACAAGTTTTTGATATTCACCGTTTTCAAATGTAGAGTTAGACTTTTTAGCCAATCACCCTTTTCAAGTGTAGAGTTACACCTACACTTTTATGATATTGATTATCTTTGAGTGTAGAGTTACACTTTGGAGTTGATTTACACATCTGCACATCCTCAAATCAGGGAGTGGAGTCTCCTACAACAGAATTTACAGAAGTATAGTTACAACTATTAACTTTTCACGTGTAGGTGGAGATCGTCGCAACTGTGGCAGAGATTTCCTTATGGGAAAGTGTAGAGAATATTAATAAAGTTTAATACATTAATAAATAATAAAATGTTTAACATAAGTTATAGGTGTAAATTGACTTAACATTTTTATTTTAAGCTAGACCTAATAAACTAAAATGTTAGAGGACATTAACTCAAAGTAAGTGTATTAAATAATAAATTACTTTAAATATTTTACTTTAATCCATTACTTTATATAATTTTTTTTTTAATTATTGCAAAAAAATCCCCACCCACACTAACAGTTTACTTTTATTTATTTTGTGGTAATATTTGTTAAAATGTATGTGTTTATTTAGTGTCAATTAGTTCAAGTTTTTCAATACAAGGTTAAAAGTTAACTAAACGTTAATAATAAACATTGTAAGAAATTGGACTACTGGTTGAGGAGGGATCAGGTTAGTCAAACTAAAAAGTTACCTTCTCAGTCCAGCACAAATAGTTGAGTTTGTGGTGGAGGGGGGCACTAAGGAGCAGGGAAGCGTTGCGGACATCGCTGTAGTGCTGTAGTCATTGCGAGCGTTTTGGCGAAAGCTTCGCGATGGCGCTACCTGCAAGTGGTCAATGCTACAGCGCGAAGAGTCGGGTTGACAGAACTTCACGTTGGTGGGCAGTGCACGCGTCACAGGCTTTTTCAAGCTGGACCTGGGTGCTGGTTTAGGTGGTTGGGAGCCTGTTATGTCTCTATGGCCCTGAACAAGAGGCCAGCAGGCTAGCCCTTGAAGTCATTCTGAGAGTGCTGGTTTCAGGTACAGGCCCAAATCCCTCTGACTCAGGTAGGAGGGCAGCAGGAAGGCAGCAATCCAGCAAGGCAGCAGTCCAGCGAGGTAGTGGTCCAGCAGGGCAACAGTACAGCAGAGTGGCAGTCCTTTGAGCACCACTGCAGTCCTTCTTGCTGGCAGAGTCTCCACAGGTCCAGATGTGTACTAAAGAGTTGTTGTCTGAGGTACAATATTTATACCAGGTGCCTCCTTTGAAGTGGGAGAAGCTTCTGAAGTGCACTGGTTTCTTGCCGCCCTAGCCTGGCTCCAGATTGACTACAGGTGGTATGCAGCCTTTTGTGTAGGGCACAGCCTACTCCCAGCTCCACTTGCCCATTCTGCCAGTGATGGCCCATCCAGGCACATCTAAGCTTTCTATTGGGTGTGACTGTCTAGGAGAAATACACATATCCCAACTGTCAGCGACACCCAGTCAAGTGACCCAGAAACAGGCTGCAGGCACTAAATGGCTAAGGCAGGAAAAGGCCAACTGTCTAAAAGTGGCATTTTCAAAATTGAACTGTTCACCTGTTCCTATTTGGAAATTACAACTTACTAAATGTAATAAGGTAACTCCAATGTTATCCTATGGGAGACGTAGACCTTGCAGTAGTCAACAACGAATTTAAAAGATTTTAACTACCAGTACATGTAAAACTTAAAAGTACAGGTCTTACTTTTTAAATACACTGCACCCTGTCTTCCTCCCACCCATCTCCAGTGGATCCAGCTCAGAGTGTATGTTTTATTGTATGCTGCAGTGAGGTTTTTATTGTCGAAGTATTTTGGAGTTTTTGCTTAACTTTGCTTTCGGCTTACTTCTAATGAAGGTAAGCTTTTTACTGAATTATTAGTGTTCACCTTACTTGTAACCTTTCCTTCCACTACAAAAATTGCCAATGAATTGAATGTTTTTCTTTGCTTCCTTTTACAAATCAATGTCCATGCCTTTGACCCAAACCTGTTGGTCAAGTCTTATGACATTAATGGCTTATCCTAATCGCTTCCTATATTTATATGTTTAGGTTTTCCACCTTCACATGTATTGGCCTAATCCTGATGGAGACCATCTCCAATCACGCTTGGGGGGTCCAAACATTGACACTTTCCTTCATGTTGACTCTCCATTTGTCTTCCTTAAGAGGAGCCACTGAGACACAGCAAAACAAGTGCCTCCTGCTCTCTAGTCCTAACATTGTTTACAGCTATCCTATTTGTAATGTGTGTTTTTAATAGTTGTGTCACCTTTATTCTTGATTCCTGTTTGATAAACTGGAGCACTGCACCTTCACCTCACCTGTCTTGTATACCACAAGATTGCTTTGATTAAGATTTATATTTGTATGATTTACACAATTGGGCGCTTAATGTTTTTGGTCATGCATATTCAATTGACTTCAGACCTACTTGCGCTATTTCTTTCTCCCCCAAAGTGTCAAATTATCTGTTAAAAAAACATATCCTTGCCTTCAATACTAAAATGTGCACTATATGCATATTAACCAGAAAAACAGCCAGACATTTACACAGGTACAATCCCAATTCTGTTCTCCTTCACTTAACCAGAAAATGACAGAAACACATTCCCTCCAATCATTCCACCATCAATTTCACTTCCTCTTGGTACTCCCTCCAACACATAATCTGGTACAATTGCCACCATGCTCATGTTCATAATATTACCATATAGAACACTTTCTCTCATTATTTGCAAAGGTTCAGAGAAACTGAATATATTCTTTTGCAATCAGTGGGCCAATCTCATTCTCACCCAGTCACCTATTTTAATTTTTTAGTCCACAATCATTGTCTGGCTTTCTCAATTTTTCTACAGCTTTCTTGAACTTTCCTGTCATTTCCCTCTTTATTATCCAATGCTGGTTCAGTAAAGGGCATGGTTTCCTACCGCTCATCAATTCATGAGGACGCCTTACCCAATAACCATGCAGTGTAGTGCAATATGAGTAGATCAATTTCCCCAATGCTGCCTTCCAACCCCTCCCCTCACTGCAAAACCCTCCTTCAAAATCTCACTGCAGCATTTAATAAGCCAATCACCTTTGGGCCTGATTCATAAACTGAACGTTGTAGTACCTTGTGTAGTATTACGAAACATACTACATAATGCAATTCACAAACTATGTGCAGAGGTTTACCTCTCCACACTCTCTATAAGTATGTGTGCTGAGTTCTCCGCACCCTCTGACTCAGTATTCGAGGCAGTGAACTCCATGCACATACGTATAGGGAGTGCAGATTTGTAAAACTCTGCATGTAGTTTGTGAATACCGAAAAACACTAAACTTACATAAAAGTGTATAGTATAGTAGTTGTAAAGTTAGGAACTTTACAACTAATAAATCTCTTTTATGAATACCGAAAGTCGTAAAGTTAGGATTTTTCTCAGTTTAGTAGTAGTAAAGTTAGGAATCCTAATTTTACTACTACTAAATGCCTTTTGCGAATACCGAAAGTCATAAAGTTAGGATTTTGTCTCAGATTACTTTTGTGAATCGGACCCTTTGCCCTTTGAACGCTCAGGTCAACTCAAAACATCCGACAACATCTATTTATTTCTTGCAATATGCCCAGGATTTTATGTCAGGCGTTTTTTGGGTTGAATCTCCAATCATTGGTGATAAATATTCCCACATCAATTTATACCTAGCCTCAAAATCTGCCTGGTTCTTCTTTCCTCCTATTCTTATGGTACATTAAGGTCCATCCCCTCTAGCAAAATTCACATCATACACTACATCAATAAATTCCTCCACAACCTCTCGTCTGTGGCCCACTGTTTAGCTCCCTTGTACACCCTTATCTCTTTTTCCTTGTACTTTCTTTTGCAGTGATCTTTAATTTTGTATCATCTGCATTTTGGTCAACTGCAAGGCATGTCTTATTGTTAGATATTTGGCCTCTCAACCCATAATTCCAAACATTCACTGGTATTTCTGTCTTTGTCTTCCCTAAGTCCCTTACAGCAACCCATGAAGTTGTTGGATAATTCATCCTTGATAGTATAGTTTCACTTACTTTCCCTTGACACAACTCCCCCCACAGGTAGCTCTTTAGTTCCTTGAGCCATGGACTCTAAAACAGCCTCAATTAATAATGCAATATATATATAGTATTAATACTGTTAAAGACTTTAGGGCTGATTACGGTGGCGGTTACACCTCCATCTCGAAGCACTTCTCTGCCTGCCATATTACAATGGCGGGTAGTGTGCTGGCAGAGGCAAAGTCCGTCCACCGCGGGTCCACCACAGGCAATCGTTACAATTGCCTGAAGGACCCAACAAGCATCTCTAAAATGGTTGCTGTGCCTCACAGGCACCGTCTGCCAAATTACGATGCTGTATCCACACCAGCCTTTCCATGGAGGTTGAAATCGCCATAGAAAGGCTGGCGGGGATTGCATTTGGGGGCCCGTTGTGGGCCCCCCTTGTGTTGGCGGAGGTGGGTGTGTACTGGGGAGGGGGGGTATTATTTCCCTGCACCAGGTGGCAGGCACCGTGTGGTGCCTGCCGCCTAGTGCAGGAAACCGCACGACATGTATTCTTAGCATTGCGGTGGGTGCTGCAGCCAGCAGCTCCCGACGCAATGTTAACCATGCACGATGCGAGCACCACTGTGGTGGTTGCATTGTAATCGGGAGTGCAGGACCGCTGCCTTACAGGCGGCCGGTCCCAGTACCTGCATTGATGGCGGACGGGCATAAGTCGGTACTCCATCGTAATCAGCACCTTAGGGCCTAATTTAAGTATTGGCAGATGACCCATTGTTTCACCACGGGGCGAAGTAAATTACTCTGCCCCCATGGCAGGGTGTGTGCCTGACAAATTTATAAAAGACTGCCACACAGGCGATCATTTATAATGCAATATATCAATACATATTGCTGTTTGGTACAAGACTGTGAGAAATGCATTGGGTGTGCCGTTCCTAGGGGGAGGGGGAGCAGAAAAGAGAGGTCTTTTCTAAGGTGTGCCCCCACACACCCTGAAGGATGTCATGCTTCATCATTGGGCTGTGCTCCTCATCGGACCAGCGCTGCAATGCCCGACGGGCACCCGCAATGGGGATCTTTGGAGGAGATCTTTTGGGATGAAGCCGGTGGGTGAGTGTGGGTGTGTGGGTAGTGGACTGGATAGTGCAGTGGGTGTGTGTATTTAAATAGGTATAGGGCAGTCCTAAATCTAGTATTTTATTCTCAGGGAACACTAGCCTAAATAAAAATGGTGAGCCCCAAGTGGATATAATGATATGGATCGACATGTTTCGTGCCTGCTAAGCCCCTAGCGGGTCTGGTGGCACTTCTTCAGGCCACAATAACAGTTATGACCTAGTCCCACAGGCACTTTTCTCATCAGTTTTTTGGATCTAATGTCCCACACGTTGCAATCAATTACAACTAACTCCCCTCTTTTAAGGATTATAGGGTAGGGGGAACATCAGTGTCGTGCCCAACTTAAACAACGCCCCGTCCCTTTGAAAAGACAGTTGTGAAACAATAAACAAATAGTGAAAAAATTGTGTGCAAGAGAGATGGCACCTCACGGGCGCACCACCAAAGGGGAACCTGGCAGGTACTCACCAGGGTTGCCCTGTTGTCATCATTAGTACCATCAAGCTTAAATGAAACAGTGGCCCAATGAAACAAACATGTGTTTTGTGGGAATAGTGCAGTGGAAAAACACAAAAAACACAGACTAGTGTAACACAACATAAAAGTACATCCAACACGAACACACAAATTTTATTCTAGTTTTTTCATGCTGGTTGCATCAGTTAAAAAAGAGAGTATGGCTACTGCTTATACAGCCATATTCTACTTGCCAATTTGTTTCATTGCCATAACATTTTCTGGCAATTTCTTCAGGGCATATAACTTTTTAAGCCCCTGCATTGGACACCGGGACTTCACAACTTCAAACGGCCATTGTCCTTCATACCGGCCGAGAGGTCAGGTTCTAAAAACGTCTTGACTAACTCCTTCTGTGAGTTATCTGTCGTCCCCTTCGTGTTTTTAACGATAACGGGAGACCAGTCGGCATTCACTCGACCCGTGCACTTCTTCAGGACCAAATGTGAATTAAAATGAGTGATGCACTACCGCTAGTCTGGTTCACGAATTCTTGCTTAGATAACCAGATGCAGTAGCGAGACCCTGGTGCAATTGTACTGGGGTGAAAAGACACCAGTGCCCACATGCATCAAGCGATTTTGGAGTCGCAAGCGGTGCGAATCGCAAAATTCGGCCGTTTGCGATTCCAAAATCACTTTTTGGGATGCATTAAACAATTTTATAAAAATCTCAATTTTTTGCGATTTCTAAAAATGCGATTGCATTTAAGGAATCGCATTTTTGCAATTCCTTAAATGCAATGCATGAATGTTTTGAAAAATGCGAATTCGCAAATAGGAGCAGCAAATTAACACGAGGTTGACCCTCGTGTTAATTTGCGAAATCTTTAAAAAATGCTCAAAAAAGCATTTTTGAAAGTGTCATGTTACACACACACATGTCCTTTGGACATGTGTGTGTGAAACTTGCACTTAAAAAAACATTTCAAGGGTGCAGGGGGGGGGTCCTTCGGACCCCGCTCAGCACCCTTGAAATGCATTAACAAATTGCGATTCGCAAAACGAAAATCGCAAAATGTTAATGCCTTCCCATTGATTCCTATGGGCCTTTTGGCCCATAGGAATCAATGGGAAGGTTTTCCTTCATTGCGATTAGCAAAATGTGAATCGCAATTAAGGAAAATGAAGAAATTGCAAAAATATTTGCAAATTGTTGATGCATAGGTATTTGCGATTTCTAAATTGCGATTCCTTAATTTTCGCAATTTAGGAATCGCAAATACCAACAATGATGCATGTGGGTGTTGGTGATAGGGTCTATTACTGACGGGGATGGCAGGGCACGTCATTGCTCTGAAGACAGGGTGGGTGAACAACAATCATCTGTCCTACCCTTGTTCCGGGCCCCGTCCGCATGATGCAGTCCTGCACCAAACAGTTTTATTTTGTTTTCAAAAACAAAATCCTAAAATTGGGTTTACTTTTTGAAAATTAAAAAAATAGTGCTCACCTTGCCATGGAAGTCATCTCCCTTGGCAGAGGAAGCATTATTTGCATTTTATTGTCCCTCACTGTTATGTTATGTTATCCTGATTTATAGAGCGCACAGCTGCCCCAGCAAAGGGGCGTCCTGGCGCTAGTGCAGAACTAAAACCGGACAGGAGGTGGAAAACACAACACAACGACAAAGGACTAGGGGGCTATGGGGAAGAGAAAAGTTTTAACCGCCTTCCTAAAAGCAAGAAGCTCATCGATGGCACGGATGTGGACGGGCAAGGAATTCCACAGTTTGGCGGCAAGGACTCGAAAGGAGCGGCCGCCAATCCTGGATCTTTTAAAACGGGGAACAGTGGCAAGGTGGAGAACAGAAGACCGCAAAGGACGAGCTGGAACATAAGGAAGAATAAGTTGCTGCAGGATCTGAGGAGAAGAAAGCTTAAGGATTTTGAAAGTCAAAATCAGAGATTTAAACTTTATTCTCTGTGCCACCGGGAGCCAATGGAGGTTAAAAATGGTTCTCCTAGCTGAGCAGAATTTAGGCAAACCAACCAGAGCCCTGGCGGCAGCGTTCTGGACGCGTTGGAGACGGGAGAGCTCAGCCTGATTGACTCCAAGAAAAAGAGAGCTGGCATAGTCTAATTTAGACAGAATCAAAGCTTGCACAATGAGTTGGCGTGTAGGAGCGTCAAAGAATTTGAGAGTGGACTGAAGTTGATGCAAGATTCCAAAGCAAGATGCCGCGGTCTTTTTTGTGTGAATGGAAAAGCTTAGTTGGGAGTCAAACCACACCCCGAGGTTTTTAACTTCAGGGGTAGGGGTAGGACCGAGCTCACGTGGCCACCAGCTGTCACCCCACAGATGAATTTGTTTCCCCACAATGAGCACCTCGGTTTTTTTAGCATTCAATTGTAGGAAGTTATCATTCATCCAGTGGGCCACAGATATAAGTCCCTCACGGAACTTAGCCGCCTCGAGATCGGAGGCCCCACTAATCGCTACCGCAAGCTGCGTGTCGTCAGCGTAGGACACGATGGAAAGGTTCCCACGCTTTGCGACATCAGCCAGTGGCTGGACATAAAGGTTAAAAAGAGTGGGGCTTAAGGCCGATCCCTGGGGGACGCCCTGGGCCACCGCATGAGGTTTGGATTCAAAGGGGGGAGTGATGACCCTGAAGGAGCGATCAGATAGAAAGGATCTGAACCATTCAAGGGCCAACTTATCCACCCCTGCCTCAACCAGACGTTGGAGTAAAATGTCAAGGGAGACGGTGTCAAAGGCGGCACTTAGATCGAGGAGCACAAGTGCCGCCGTGTGACCTGAATCCTCTAACATGCGGAGATGTTCGGCCATATACAGGAGCGCCGTCTCGGTGCTATGGCCGGGCCTAAACCCATTCTGTGAAGGATCCAAAATATTCGCAGAATGGAGATGTTTTGCAAGAATAGTATTAGCATGGGCCTCAGTCAGCTTAGCAGCCCACGGGAGGAGAGAGATGGGGCGATAATGTTCAGCTTTTTTGGGGTCCAACGCAGGTTTTTTCAGAATAGGAATTACCTGCGCCTGTTTCCAGGCAGCTGGTACAGAGCCCGATGACAATGATAAATTGATGAGTTTACAGAGCGGAGGAAGGCAGGCTGAGGATTCTCTAAATTGTGAGGGCCGCAAGGGATCTTTCGGGGAACCCGATTTCACCCTGATCGCGAGTTTGTCAAACTCCTCTATAGAAAGCTCCGGAAGATAAGATAGCGAGAGAGCAGTTTTAGAAGTGGCTGTGGTGAGCTGCCGGGGGCCCGTAGAGCTGGGAAATGTTCGGTAAATTCCCTCCACTTTATTGATAAAAAAAGCGGCCAAATCCTCACAGTGGGAGGCAGAGCAGATCTCAGTGTTAGAGGCTCTACAAGCAGTAAGATCTTTCAGTGCTTTAAAGATAAGTTTGCTAGGGTTGGAACTAGCACTGAATTCACGTGAGAAGTAGGCAGCCCTGGCCCTGCAGATGGCTCGATGATAGGTCTTGATAGTTGCGAGGTACAAAGCTTTCCTAGCCGGGTCATAAGACTTGCGCCAGGCTCGTTCGGCTTGTTTGCAAGATTTTTTTTAAAGTCGAAGAGCATCATCATACCAAGGACTGGGATGGCTGCGCTGTTGTTTAGTCAAGGCATAAGGAATAAGCTTGTCCAACGCATTAGTGAGCCAACGGCAGTATAAATTATAGCCGGACTCCACATCAGTGAAAGGAGCCAGGGGGGCTTCAGCTAAAAGCAGATGGAAATCACTGAGCTTCAACTTTTTCCACGGGCGCCTGGAAATAGTAGGAATAGGGGCAGCTATGGGAGGGTCTTCAAATAAGAGATGGCATTCAATTAGGTGGTGGTCAGTCCAAGCCATAGGTCTAGGAGGCAGGACTTTGACCGATGTAAGAGAGGTAAAAAAAGGGTCAAGAGTATGACCACCAATATGTGTGTCATGAAGAACTAATTGTGAGAGTTGGAGGGCCTCCAGATCAGCACAAGTGCTACTGGCCGCCGAAGGACAGGGAGAATCAAAATGGAGATTAAGATCCCCAAGTATGTTAAAATTGGCCGTCGTTAGGGCCAGAGAACTAACAGCCTCAGGGAGAGCAGTCCTGAAAGCAGCATCAGGGCCCGGGGGTCGGTAGATAAGTAAGCCAGAAAAAGAAAAATGCGAGTTAACAGAGACAGAAAAGTAGGCGCTTTCGCAACCCACAATATCCATAGGTTTCCATGTACAGGGATACCTAGTTTTAATAGCGGCAGCAATGCCGCCCCCTCTAGAGTCGCGGTTAAGAGTACAGATGGTATACTCAGGCGGAAGAGCCAAGTTGATAGCAGCAGAGGCATCATTATGAAGCCAGGTTTCCGACATAAAAAGAATGTCAGGGGCTTCATCAAGAAGATCGTGAACCTCAAGATGGTGTTTTACCAAAGAGCGAACATTGAGATGGTATATCTTGAATATTGTAGGTTTAGGTGACAAACGAGGAGCGGGGCAGTGGGTAGCGACCGGGGTAGGGATAGGAAACGCATAGGCTGTCTGGGTTTGCCTGACAGTGATGGACAGAAGAAAGAAGGCTATATGTCCATTCATCCTGATTGGGTGGGCGGACATTTAGCCATTTCTCCAACAGCCCTAACTCTTTCAGGCCGTCGGAGAGGTTTGTCTGCGGCCGTGACGGAGTAGTCACTGCTGTAGCTAAACTTAAGGTCCACTTGTATATAAATGTGGTGGGTGGACAATCATGTTGGTGGTATATATACTCCGTCGCCATTGCATATACATCAGCCACTTAGTTAACAACAGCTTATCCTGGCCCTTCTAACTGTTAGTCATTAACACTAATTTATAAACACACGAAGCACAGGCAATTAGATGTTGATACTAGAGCTTTTAGAGTTCTTAATGAAGCTATATTTTTTTCTACTGCTTCTCCCTGTAACTACCTACAAAATTGAGTCGTTCCACAACTTTTCTTCCACTTATTTCAAAGTCACTAATGCTTCTTCATCTTCAAGACCTAAAAAATACTTCAGAAGTGATTCCAATGTAAAAATGGATTCTCGCAGCCTCTGCGGATACACTGAGATGCCCTTTAAGGCAATGTGGAAAAGTACCTGTTGGTTGAAGACTGCATCCACAAAACTGTACAATTGTCAAGGGCCAATAAATGTACATTAATAAAGCATATATACAAAAAGTAGTTAGATGCACACACACATTGTTAAATTAATACTATTTGCCATTTGGGGCCATATGTATCAAGAAGGCATTTTGCGATTCCCAAATAGCGATTTTTAAGGGAATCGCTATTTGGGAATCGCAAAATGCTATGTATGTAGGATTTGCAATATATTTTGCGAATCCTACATATTCCTTAATTGCAAATCTCAAATTGCGATTCGCAATTAAGGACTACCTCCCCATTCATTCCTATGGGCCTTTAGGCCATAGGAATGAATGGGGAGACATTCTCAATTTGCGATTAGCAATTAGCGAATCGCAAATTGAGAATGCAATTTCAAGGGTGCAAGGGTGTCAAAAGGATACCCTATTGCACCCCTGTGTATGTGCGTCACATGGCACTTTGAAAATTGCAAAAAAATGCATTTTTCAAAGAAATCGCAAATTACCACCAACTTGAAGTTGGTGGTAATTTGCGATTCCTTAAGGCCATATTGCACTTATTTGGTGCTTCTTACATTGCATTTAGGGATTGCAAAATTTGCGATTCCTTAAATGCAATCGCAAAATAAGGAATCGCAAATTTTGCGATTCCTTATTTTGCACCCAGATTTGAATAATACATACCATTTAGCCATATTGCATTCACAAACCCCGAAATTCTGCGAATTTCGGCGTTTGCAAATGCAATTTGGCTTGATACATATGGCCCTTGATCTTTATTTCGGCTTTAAACCATAAAAGTTCATCAATACAATTATCAAACATATGAAGTATGTACACATTAAAATCCTGTATAAAAATGGAATAGTAAAAGGTTGATCCTAAATCGCATGCACAGATCTTAATATATTTTAAAACCACAAAAAACAGAATCAACAGGTGAGATAGATTACTTTCTATGTCCACTGTGCAAAATGCCAGGACCGGTTGCCAAACAAACAATAGACCTAGCTCTGGCAACCATAAAACCTTGGATTCTAAAACCGTGTAAACTATTCATCCCTTATCTTAAAAACCTTTTTCTGACACACCATGTAGAAAACAAAATTCTGTATACTGCAAAAGTGATTGCGTGGTCGGGGTCATATTTCAGTATTGTAAGAAACATTTGACAGTTGGAAGTCCTTGGTTCCTACAGATCTGTACTATCCACTTATGTCTTTGCCTTTTATATAGTGGACAAAAAATAGTGCACAGGCCTCAGTTTCTTCTGCTACTCCACATGAAGGACACTTCCGATCAGATTCCCTTGGCTAGGCACTAGTGAAGATACTAATAATTACTGTTACAGGTAATTACTATTAATTACAGTCTCTGACGTGCTCTTGTTACCTGATGACTGGGAATTATGTGCTATGTCAAAATTAACACACGGACTGTAGCATCGTTTACTGTTCATGAGAGCAAAACCAGAACATTGGATAATAATGTCATAATTACAACACTATGGGCCCGATTCACAAACGTAATTCAGAAAAGGCATTTAGGAGTAGTAGGAGATTTTGTCTCAGTTTAGGAGGATTAAAGTTAGGAATCCTAACGTTACTACTCCTAAATGCCTTTTGTGAATACCGAAAGTCGTAAAGTTAGGATTTTGTCTCAGATTACTTTTGTGAATCGGGCGCTATATCTCCACAATCCTCTATAGTTCACCCGTGCAATACTCTTCTTGTCTCTGTGTTTGAGCACAGCACCAGTTCACCTCTCCTGTTGCCTGACCTTCGGGAGCACATCTCAAACCATATTAGAGCAGCCTGCGGCACGTGACAAAGCCGTAGCTAACATGGCGGGGTGGAGCGTCAGGCATGAAGACTTCTCCCTCTCGCCACAGTCAGGCACCGCGCCCCCAGCAGTGCTTGCACCGTGCTTACCCCAGACCTGTGCGGTGTCTGCTCGCCAGGCAACCATGTCACTGCAACCAGCAGGACCAGCAACTCCAGGATAAACTGTAGATGCCACACAGAGGCTGCAACATTTCCTGGAAAACACACACCTCCCCCATTGCTCAAACTGGTAACAATTCAGGCAGGCGTCCAGACAGCACTCTGACAGAGACATTCCGTACAGGACAAAAGTTCCCGCAGACACCTGGTCACGTCTGTCATTTCTCCTGTTCTTCGGACACATGAAAGCTGAGCTCTTGACTTCTTGCCAGTGCAATCATGTGCAATGATCACAGAAGCAACAAGCATTTGCAATGCAATAGGTCTCGCATTTACCAGAGTTTGAGCTGTTGGCTTTGTAAATGATAATGCCTTTTTATTTATGTTTTGGTTTTTAAAACATAAATAAAAGGCATTGTCATTTAGAATGCCAATAGCTAAACACTCACAAATGCGATACCTGTTGCATTCCAAATTGTGTTTAGAAAACTCATGGAATGCATTTGCAGGGGCTCACTGTGATTGATGGCCGGTATAAGGAGGCGAGATATAGGACGGGCACTTTATAGCTAATGTTGTTACAGATGCATTTGAACAGAATGCTGTCACTTGATGGGAGTTTATTTTTGTATATAAACTAACAGGAATGATTTATGTTTCGGTTTTTAAGTACCAAGGAAAATGCGTCCTAAAAATGCATTCCATGTTGGGAAAAAAAGAAAAGCAAAACAGAAATCTAAACTGTTAGTTTATTTTAAAAACCGTCAGGTGAACGTGCTGTGTTTATAAAGCACATTGAATGCAAGAAATGCATTGTGGGGGCTCACTGTGATTGATGGCCGGTATAACAAGGCCAGGAATGCCTCTTTCGGTGCAGCAGGGTAAAACGACGAAGTTGGAGGAAATAAAAGCAAGCGCCCTGAACCTCCCACCCAATTCTGGAGGGTTGGAATGTAAGATCCCTGCCATATCAGTAGGTGACCCCAGTCAGTTTCTGAAAAAGTAAACATGCAATGCAGGCATTTATTTTTTATTTAATAAAATGACAACAATGTCGTGCACACGTTTAAAGAGGCTCCTACCTGAAGGGTCGAGTGCAGAAGTGGAGGACGTGCTGATAAAAGTGAGTGCAGACGGGGTGGATGTGCCGATGGAATTTAGATAATTAACCGCACTAACGAACTCCCGTAGGGTGAACCCGACATTTAAAAACACGGGCAGAAAGACATAGGCGGAAAAAAACAATTACAAGTGATAAGGAAAGGTTACCTGTGTCAGAGAGAGATTACAGCCACACTGTTTAGTGTCCCATGAAGCCCATCATGCACTGTAAAGGAGGCGGGAGAGCCGCGGAGTAATAAAGGTTCAGCAACTTCTCCTCCACAGGAGGCGATGATAAATCTGTGTGCGTCTTCATGCACAAAACAAAAAGGGTGGAGGGGGCAGGGGAGGAGGGGGCAGGGGAGGAGGGGTCCGGGGAGGAGGGAAGGGCCAGAGGGACTTGATGGGAGTGGTGGGGGGGAGGGGGAGGGTATAGAGAGGGAGAGGAGGAGAGACAGGACAGGGGGAAGCAGCAGAGACACGGCGGGTAAAATAAACAAACACGGCTGGCAGGGGAGGGGGCGGAGAGGGGAGAGGTGCGACACGGCAGTAGGAGGAGGAGGGGGGAGGAGAGTAGGGGAGGCACGGCCTAGCGGCAGGCAGGCAGGGGAGGAGAGGAGGAGGGGGGAGGAGAGTAGGGGAGGCACGGCCTAGCGGCCGTGCAATCAAGTAGTGAGGGGGCGGAGCTGGGGGAGGCTGTGAGAGAGAGTAGGCAAGGCAGGCGGCTGGGGGCATGTGCACGCGCTTTTAAGCTCAATGCACATGCGCATTGAGCTTAAAAGTCACGGGCACTGCAAGGAATCGCCACGATTCCTTGCAAGTTAGATAAAGTCTGGATGAGCCCCTATAGTCTCGCTTGCTCGATGCGCATGCGCATCGACAGGCGAGACCTAAAAAGGTGAAGTCAACAATGTTTATTGCAGTTTGAAGCAGGTCTAAATGGGAGTAGAACCACCTGCCAACTGGCACAGATGTAATTTAGGCATGATTTCATCTGGCACGGGTGCCACTCAACTGTAATGTCACCAGATCAGATATCAGTGAACACAAGCACTTCAAGGTCACCTTTTCTTTCTTTGTCACCCATTTCTACTCTTTATAACAATTTTCTATTAGTCCATGTACAAGAAATGTGCTGACACTATTCCAATTTATATTTAACTTTATTGGTTATTTAGACTAAATGCATATGTATATAATTGATCATTCATAACTGTCTTTAAAATATGTAATGAATATTTGGGCATATTATCAAGGGTGGCGATAGGGAATTTTTGCTGCTTTAGCGGCCGTTTTCGGCCGCTAAACGGCGATAATTCTATTGCCCTATTAGCAAGCTGTCACTAACAGCAGTTAGCGACAGCTTTTAGGTGATAGCGAGCGGTTTGGGGCCCGCTTTGCATGTTAGCGATATTTATCGCTAATGACATGCAAAGTGGGCGTACCCAAACTGTTAGCGACTGAAAACAGTCGCTAACATCGCTATCGCCTATTAGCAAGGCAGGCGTAGCGATGGAAATATTTGCGCTAAGCGCGAATATCTCCAAATACTAACACCTGCCCAGACCGGTTTTTAGCCATGTTATCCAATAGGAGGTGGATAACATGACTAAGAGCATTTCATCGCTAATGGGTGAATATCGCTGTATTCTCAGTGATATTCACGCATTTCGCCACTATCGCCGGAAAATGTATCGCGTTGGAGATAAACGTTGCTAAAAGCACGTTATCTCAGCGATATAAAATTCGTCGCTAAGCCTATTTAGCGATAAATATCGCTACTTGTTGGTAATATGCCCCATTATATCTTGTGCTACGTATAATCAACATTACTCTGGCGCATTGGAATTATAAGACTTTGCAACTGTGGCATTTTCTACATAATTATGGATTTACCACATTTGTTTCTAGCTCAAAGGGATTAGAAGTTGCTAAATATGCAGCAAAAAGTATTTCCGCGTAGGTGAAGGCCCTTTGCCAATGTTGACTAGCCAATTTTCTCTTCCTGGCTGCTGTACCTGGGTGTCATATTGGAACTGAGGTGAAACCTGTGCCCAGACAGTGTCAAACTGAGTAAAAATGACAAAGTAATACTACAAAAAATATGCCGCATAATTGACCTTTTCTTGCTGCATCATTTAGTTAGCCCTGATGCATAATTTGGTGTGCCCCAGCCGCACAATTTCAGAGGCCAGGACATTATTGAAACAGTTGTATGCATTATGTCTATCAATGTCATTTTTCTTTTCGTACATTTATTTTTCTTATTTGTATGTTTCTTTCAAGGTGCCTTATCTCAATAAAAGATGACATTAAAACAAACATAATGAACTGCATAAATCTGATAGCATTAGTGTTACCATGTGGCTCGACCCTTGGAAGCTGCTTTCTGCTGATACCTACCCGGATTGCTCTACCCTCTGCGGATTGTGAAGGAGCGTGGTCTTTCGCCTGCCCTTTGTGGGAAACGGACCTTCTCCACGAGCCGACCAGCACCTCGCCGGACCCGCTTCGCGGGTCCCGCAGCGCGCCATCTGCTGCTGGTGACTGCTGTTTGTCTGCTGTTTGCCTGCTGTTTCCCGAGGAGGAGCGCGGGGAAAGGCAAGTCGACCAGCGGGGCTGCGAGCACAGGCAGGGACTCCAGTATCCAGGAGCCCCTGCGCGCCCAACCTGCAACACCTGGGCTGCTCTCCCCGCTGGCCACGCCCCCCGCCAACTGAGTGAAAACTGGGCTTCACTCTCGCCCCTGTGGGACCCTTGGAAGCTGCTTTCTGCTGATACCTACCCGGATTGCTCTACCCTCTGCGGATTGTGAAGGAGCGTGGTCTTTCGCCTGCCCTTTGTGGGAAACGGACCTTCTCCACGAGCCGACCAGCACCTCGCCGGACCCGCTTCGCGGGTCCCGCAGCGCGCCATCTGCTGCTGGTGACTGCTGTTTGTCTGCTGTTTGCCTGCTGTTTCCCGAGGAGGAGCGCGGGGAAAGGCAAGTCGACCAGCGGGGCTGCGAGCACAGGCAGGGACTCCAGTATCCAGGAGCCCCTGCGCGCCCAACCTGCAACACCTGGGCTGCTCTCCCCGCTGGCCACGCCCCCCGCCAACTGAGTGAAAACTGGGCTTCACTCTCGCCCCTGTGGGACCCTTGGAAGCTGCTTTCTGCTGATACCTACCCGGATTGCTCTACCCTCTGAGGATTGTGAAGGAGCGTGGTCTTTCGCCTGCCCTTTGTGGGAAACGGACCTTCTCCACGAGCCTAACAGGACCTCGCCGGACCCGCTTCGCGGGTCCCGCAGCGCGCCATCTGCTGCTGGTGACTGCTGTTTGTCTGCTGTTTGCCTGCTGTTTCCCGAGGAGGAGCGCGGGGAAAGGCAAGTCGACCAGCGGGGCTGCGAGCACAGGCAGGGACTCCAGTATCCAGGAGCCCCTGCGCGCCCAATCTGCAACACCTGGGCTGCTCTCCCCGCTGGCCACGCCCCCCGCCAACTGAGTGAAAACTGGGCTTCACTCTCGCCCCTGTGGGACCCTTGGAAGCTGCTTTCTGCTGATACCTACCCGGATTGCTCTACCCTCTGCGGATTGTGAAGGAGCGTGGTCTTTCGCCTGCCCTTTGTGGGAAACGGACCTTCTCCACGAGCCGACCAGCACCTCGCCGGACCCGCTTCGCGGGTCCCGCAGTGCGCCATCTGCTGCTGGTGACTGCTGTTTGTCTGCTGTTTGCCTGCTGTTTCCCGAGGAGGAGCGCGGGGAAAGGCAAGTCGACCAGCGGGGCTGCGAGCACAGGCAGGGACTCCAGTATCCAGGAGCCCCTGCGCGCCCAACCTGCAACACCTGGGCTGCTCTCCCCGCTGGCCACGCCCCCCGCCAACTGAGTGAAAACTGGGCTTCACTCTCGCCCCTGTGGGACCCTTGGAAGCTGCTTTCTGCTGATACCTACCCGGATTGCTCTACCCTCTGCGGATTGTGAAGGAGCGTGGTCTTTTGCCTGCCCTTTGTGGGAAACGGACCTTCTCCACGAGCCGACCAGCACCTCGCCGGACCCGCTTCGCGGGTCCCGCAGCGCGCCATCTGCTGCTGGTGACTGCTGTTTGTCTGCTGTTTGCCTGCTGTTTCCCGAGGAGGAGCGCGGGGAAAGGCAAGTCGACCAGCGGGGCTGCGAGCACAGGCAGGGACTCCAGTATCCAGGAGCCCCTGCGCGCCCAACCTGCAACACCTGGGCTGCTCTCCCCGCTGGCCACGCCCCCCGCCAACTGAGTGAAAACTGGGCTTCACTCTCGCCCCTGTGGGACCCTTGGAAGCTGCTTTCTGCTGATACCTACCCGGATTGCTCTACCCTCTGCGGATTGTGAAGGAGCGTGGTCTTTCGCCTGCCCTTTGTGGGAAACGGACCTTCTCCACGAGCCGACCAGCACCTCGCCGGACCCGCTTCGCGGGTCCCGCAGCGCGCCATCTGCTGCTGGTGACTGCTGTTTGTCTGCTGTTTGCCTGCTGTTTCCCGAGGAGGAGCGCGGGGAAAGGCAAGTCGACCAGCGGGGCTGCGAGCACAGGCAGGGACTCCAGTATCCAGGAGCCCCTGCGCGCCCAACCTGCAACACCTGGGCTGCTCTCCCCGCTGGCCACGCCCCACCGCCTATCACGTACCGATAGTGCTGACTCTTAAGGAAGGAGCCACCCCCGCTACGCGGGAGCGTGCGGGAGCGCGCCGGGAGAAGCCCGGGACAAGGGCGGGACCGTCTGTGGCCGTCCGGGGCCGAAGGAGGCCGGGCTGGGCCACAACCCCTGGTCAGTGTGAAACTCCATCTTCATCTCCATAGTAAGTGACATAGCTTCCCTTGTACTGTTTTGTTACTACTATGGCAACTGCTGCAAATACAAGTCCTGTAGCCAGCCATTTAGCGTCTCTTCCCACAGAGTCTGGCCCCTTGGCCATCGGTCCTTTAGATAAATTCTTTTTTAATCGCTCACTTGTAATAGATAAGGAACTAACTTTGGCAGAGAAGCGTGCCGAGCGCAGGCTTTCTATCGAAATACTTAAGAACTCTACGGACAAGTTTCCAAATGTAGTCTATCCCACTTTGGTAACCCCTCTATCATCAGTGAGCATCCCGGTTACAAACAGAGACTCTGAGGCCTCGGGGGATAAACCAACTGAGACTGTTGCTGCAGTTTTAAATAATACCAGTGGTAGTACATTTGACTTACTATCGCATACAGATGCGGGCCCTCATGTGGTTTCGTTTAACTCTAAAACTGGGGCTAAAAGGAAATGTCCAGTTTCTGTCAAAAGGTGTAAAAAAATGGTCCAACCACTACCAAAAATCAGGAAGTTACATAAACTTGTGACCAGCGGGAATCCAGTCAAAGAACCAGCGCAAAGAACAGGACGTGTAACGTCAACTATTCCTACTTCTCAGGATATACAAGATAAAGTGGACAATTCATGTTCTGTTCCAAAAGAATCAAGTATTGGTAATAATGTACTATTCGCGAATGTGCTTCCAGAATTGGAAAAAATGTTTAGACTGGTACTTATTCCCATTGAGGATAGAATTGCAAATCTCATAGATAGGTTAAACCACTTTGAGCAATCAACTTTAGACAATTTCTATTCTACTAAATCCCTGATTAAAAAGAGTAGGTCGGAAACAAGCTCAAATTCTCAGGTTGTAAATAACCCCCACACACAGGATAAGGGTAGAAATACAAGAAATGGCTCACCTATACCTTCCAAACAAAATAAACCCCCAGCTAAAGTCACCACAAAACCCCTAGTTAGGGCTGAGAAAGCTACTTCAGGTTCTGAATCATCGCAGTCCAACTTAACACATCCTGTACAGTCTCCATTACCCCGGCCACAAAACCAACTGGCCGTTGTAAACGTTGTTGCTACTTCGTGCCAACAAGTGGGTAAAGTTCCAGCTCTTGTGAGCACAATTACCAATACATGCATACCTCCTAACACCACGGGGGTAGGAAATAGGGACAGTGTTAACCAGTCGGCTGTTAAAGCCACAACAGCACCCCTTGCTAATAATAAACAGGTGCAGAAACCAGTCCCCCAACCTCCTCCACAAGTTCCCAAACCTATCCCAACGCCCTTACAAAAGCCACCTTATAGAAAACCCCCGATCAATCTTACTCCAGACTCCTTCCCCTATGTGGCAGTTCTCATCAACGTACCATCTTTACCCCCAGGGCAAAGGGAAAATTTCCAGATGCTTAAAAATAAGACCATGCACTGGTTAAAAGAAAATCGTCCCCTGCCGGGTGACATTGATGGGTTAATAATAGGGGCAAGGAGAATAGACTGGATGGGTTACACACCTAAAACCCTGGGGGGAGACTGTATAGTGGTTAATTTTCAAGATCCTAGGGTGGTGGGATGGATAACAAGGCAAGGATGGGGAATAAATAAGGGCGGTATTGGTATTGTGGATCTCACCTTTTTTTACCCCAGATCAACAAGTGTAACCACAAGCCTACTCAACGAGCCAATAGCCCCCCCAAAGGCGCAATGGCCAGCGACTTCTTTACCACCTCCCCATGTCAGTTTCAATTGTACCCCACACACACACAATAATCCCTATGTAGGATGGCAGGGCTCAGGGTGGGGCTATTGACATACTGGTACTGACAAAATAGGTGGAATCATAAAAGAAGTAGAGGAGCTAGGAGATGTCTGTGGTAACATCATTGCTACAGACATTAAGGAGAATAGCAATGAGGCCGGGTGTGTAGTCGATGAATGTGGTTCTAGACTAGTAACAACAAAACCATATGTCTTACACCCTGTAACAGATGATTTAGCTGTGGTCACAGTAGATAACCCAGAAAGGCTGGCAAACCTAACGGGGATATCGATGTCGCCCCATGAATCTCCAATTGCTAAATCTATGGATGGGATAAATGTAGATATTGGTACCTTTTTGTCTTGGAATGTCGCCGGATTGGCTAGCAAGCTGGACTCCCAACTTTGGGTGGATTTTAAAAGTGGTTTTGACATTTGTTGTTTTCAAGAAACCTGGGCTTGTGATCCATTATTTTGCTTAGGTTACTTGAATTACTATTTACCTGCCACAAAAGGGGGAAGAGGGAGGCCAAAGGGTGGCCTAACTGTGTGGGTTAGACAGGGTTTGTTTATTGATATAAAAATCCTAGATAAGGGAAATTGTGATTTACAAGCCCTTAGAATCTCTGTTGTAAATGGTGCTCCAATAGATTTATACAATGTCTATGTGAGAGGTGGTAAAGAAGTCAATCCATCTACAATTGAGTTGTTGTCCGACGTTATGGAGGTTAATTCCCAGGGTAACTTAAAGATAGTTGCCGGGGACCTAAACAGGACCTTTGAACCCTTGACCTGTACAAATGCCCTTATCGAGCATGAAGAGGACAATTTATGGGGAGTACCTTCCTTAAATTTACAACCTGTGAAGCGATGGACTAAAGAGATTCTCCTATTAAATGGAATATGTTTGGAATACGGTCTAAGAGCCCTCAATGGTAGGACACCCGGGGATAAGGAGGGCAGTTTTACCTTTGATAATGGTATTAATAGGAGCCGAATTGACTATATACTGTGTAGTCTCCAGCTGTGGAGTGGGGTTGTTGACATGGTAATCAGGCCCCGGGTTGAAAGTGATCACAACCCCCTATGTGTGTCACATAAGTGGTGGAATGTAGGTTCAAGAAATCGTAACGAGACACATAACGAAACTCCTCTGTTAAGTAACGATGAGCGAAGGTTAAAATGGCCCAAGGTGACAGCAAACGAAGTCACTATGACATACATAATTAATATGGTAGATTATGCTATCTCTGCGATTGAAGCAGTGGCCCTAGTAGTTCCTGGGGACAATGTTATCACAGATATCCACGATAAGTTATTCTCCGCCTTAAGACCATGTTTTTTTATAAAGCAAAGAAAAGGAAAGAAAACTAAAGAAGTGGGTAGGTGGTTCGATAACCATTGTAGAGCAGCACGTCTAGACTTGGGGCATGCGATAAGGAATAGGGATCTTGCAGCAGTAAGAAAGAACAGGAAATTGTATAAAGCAGCCATATATTGTGCAAAAAAGAAATGGGACGAAGACCACTGGGCCCAATTAAAAGAAGCCTCTGATAATAAAGACCCAATGTTATTTTGGAAAATTATTAAGTGGGGTAGTGGTGCGGGCCCTGCAAAACCCGACAATAATGTACCAGTGGAAGCCTGGGTTGACTATTTTGGGCCCCAGTACGCGGAAAGTAATAAGTCTGTGACAGCTGATGAAATAACACCGGTCTACGCAACCGAAGATCTGTTTTCCCTTAGTGAAGTGGTAACTGCCATTAGTTCTGCGAAAAGCGGGAGGGCGCCAGGCCCGGACGGTATCCCCCCTGATATTTTTAAACACGATGTGGCCAGATGGGCGAGATACATCCTCCTTGTAGCAAACGCATTAGCAAAGGGGGCAGTGGTTCCAGATATCTGGAAATGTGCAACCATTATCCCCGTCCACAAGAAGGGCGACCGCTCATCGCCTGCTAATTACAGGCCTATAAGCTTAATAGCCACCGTGCAGAAGATAGTCGGGAGAATGGTAACCAACCAGCTGATGGACTGGGTAGAAGACAACAGTGCCCTCTCGCCATACCAGGCGGGATTTAGGCGTGCTACCAGTACCATCGACCAGGTCTTTCGCTTCATAATATTGCGGTGGAAGACTGTAGAGCTGGGGAGGGGCAGCCTGTATGTCGCGTTCGTTGATCTACGGGCTGCGTTCGATCTAGTCCCCAGGCACAAACTATGGTCGGTGCTCCAAAAGCTGGGGATTCCTGCAGAACTGCTAACCTTAATCATGCAACTGCACGAATCCAACTATGCCAGAGTCCAATGGGGAGGAAGTAGCGAGACAACGGTGGACTTTCCTGTTGAAAGGGGTGTTAGGCAGGGATGTTCCATGGCCCCTTTACTTTTCTCGTTATTCATTAACGGGATAGTCGAGAGAATGTTGAGGGCTAGTGTTGATGCCCCATCGTTAGCGAACACCAGGGTCCCGATCCTGATGTTCGCTGACGACACTCT
This sequence comes from Lissotriton helveticus, assembly GCF_964261635.1. Lineage (NCBI taxonomy): Eukaryota > Metazoa > Chordata > Amphibia > Caudata > Salamandridae > Lissotriton > Lissotriton helveticus. The sequence continues at coordinate 1,571,169,957 of NC_136069.1, read as the reverse complement.
TATTTTGTCAAAGACTCCTATGGGGCTACAACGTGCATTAGGCATCTTTGATGCTTTTTGCTTGGAGCATGGGCTAGAGGTAAATGTAGGAAAAACCAAACTAATGGCCTTCTCTGCTGGACGCAGAAGCGATCCTAAAATTACCTTAAACAACAGCAGGCTCGATATAGTCAAGGAATTTACATATTTGGGAGTGCAGATTGCAGGGGGGACAGGCTGGACGCATCACGTCAACAAAGTAGTCCTAAAGCACCAGCAGTTATCGGGGGCCCTAAGGGGGGAACACCGTAAATCAAAAACAAAACCTATAAAACCCGCTTTGGCGGTGTATGATGCGAAGGTTTTGGGTGCCACCCTATACGGCGCAGAACTATGGGCTTGGAATGGTCTGACGGCTCTTCAGACTTCCGAGAACAAGTTCATGCGTGGTATTACAGGACTCCCCCAGAGCACCCCCCTAACCCCATTGTTCCTGGAGCTTGGTAGACGCACGATTATCGACAGAGCTCGACTGCGTCCAGTTCTTTACTGGAGGCGCCTCTGGACGACTCCGGAAATAAGGCAGTACGCTGAGAGCTTTTTGTGGATAATCAGGGAAGACATCTTCCACAAAATAAAATGGTTAAAACATCTGAAGACCATGTTGGAAAATCTAGGGTTCTCAAATCTTTGGAACAACCCCGAGGGAGAAACCTTCCCAAGTAAAGAAACTCTCAAAAATCAATATTGGGATTGGGTGGGTGGCAAGATGCTGAATGACAATAGGGCAGATTCTATGTCTGGCCGTTTCCTGGAGACCAAAATTTTACCTGTCTTGGAAAACTATTGGGATAATGTTACGGTACCAATGGACAGGAAACTTGTCTTCCAGCTGAGATCAGGATCTATCCCACTCAAGAAATTGACATCTGGTTGGCACAGACCCACCAATAGTCTATGTCCTGCCTGCGAAAATGCTGAGGAGAGCCTTGGCCACTTTCTCTTTTCATGCGAAGCCTACGCGAATCCAAGGAGGAAATGGCTCTCGCCGGTTTGTAAAAATTTGGGGACACGCGAAAGTTCAGTGGCTCTAAGAATCCTATGCACAACACAGCAGGATTCAATAGTTACGGGTGTCGCCAAATACATGGGTTGGGCGTGGGCGATAAGACGACGGTTCTTGGGGGGTCGTATGTAATGAGGTATTCCTTTTTTAGTTTTTATGTATTAGGCATTTTATTGTTTTATCTGTGATCTTGTATGAGCGTATTGTGTTTAATGGATTTCTTATTCTGTATTATGTATTTTGTATATATTCTGATTTAACGTGCTTTTATGAGAATTGTCTCGAATAAAGCTTATACAAACAAACAAACATGTGGCTCGACAGCTCCCCCCTGAGGAGGAAATCAGGAGCACAAGAGATACTTAAAATAATTCTGCTTTTGAAATAACAGTGCAGTGCTCTCACCATATCAGCTGACAGCACCTTTGATTATTTAACTTGCATTTTCCTGTTTTTAAGTGAGGTTGGCTTTGAATGGCAGACATGCATAGTAATATATATTAATAGCAGCACAAAAGAATAGGCGTGACTTTGGTGTGAGTAAACATTACACTGAGGTGCAATGAATGAGTGTTTCAGAGCTGGAAAGCCCTGTAACGTTTTCCAAACCTGTAAACGTATATATGTTTGGGTGTTCACAAACTACTCTGCCACACTGGAAAGATCAGAGATTTACCGCTGACAAGGACAGGAGTAAATTAGGAGTAAATCTCTCTCTGCGCTGTGACAGGGATCAGAGCACCCCCAGAATTGGTGAGGCGTAAGGGAAGAGGTTTCTCTACCCCATGGAGAAAATGAACTAGCACCTAGAAATTCACTTGCTCAGGAGATATTCGCACGAGATAATTTACACAGGTATTTTTCAAACATTTTTCATGACCACATCTGGAAACTGATGCAGTTTTCTGGAATCCTGTTACTATTTCAGGTTTCCAGGCGCATTTTCTCAAATCTGTGACTGCATTTTGCAGGTTTCCAGGCGCACTTCAGGAAACTTTTATTAATCCCTGAAAGTCGTAGACAGTGGGTATTAATTTACAACTTTCTTTAAGAACTTGGGTACTTTTGTTCATTGGTCTACTGCGGAAGATTTCAAACCGCTTCAGTATTAGTTTGTGCTTATTAGCAGCTGCTGAAAGAAGTATGGAGTTTGACTTAAAGTAAGGAATTTGAATCTTCATTCTGGGTTGCTTAGGAATCTTATGAACAAAACAACATTTGAGTAACAACGTATGAAGAAGAATAATGTCCCAAATGTCGGATCCGCTGCATAGTGAAAAAGCAATAAAAAGCTAATGACAGGGTCACGAAAGGGCCAGATAATAGTTGGATAGCAGTGACTGTCAGCAAAGTCCAGTGGGTTCCACACCGACCTGAACTTGTTTATTCACTAAAGCTGAACCACAACAGAGCTCACTGTCCCAGAGAGGCCTGAAACATGCAGGGCTGATCTTGCAGGCCCTGTGCCAGCTAGTAAAACAGAAGGCTGAGGTCCCCAAAGAGAATGCAGCTGCTCTCCTATCCGATACATCATGGAGGGGTGCAATGCTTCAGATAAAGAAACAGGAAAGGGGGAAGAACTGTTTATTGCGTCCATGCTTTTTTGGGTTCAAGTTTAATTTAGAGGTTTAAAAATCATCCAAAAACACAAAGCAATCAAAATGTTAATCGATATGTGTACAGAACAGATTCATTACCAACAAACTTAAATCTTCAAAATATACAATTAATAACTAATGTCTCAACATTTAAGATTGCAGTACAGGTCACGAGATCACCACTTACAAGAAGCAAATAATATTAAGTACAGCTCTAAACAGAAGTAAAAATCAGAAAAAGTATAAATCGACCAATGAGAATGTTTAGAATGAATCGGTTGGCGCAAGCAAGCAGCTGTGGAGAGTCCACCTGGGCTCTCAGCACAAGCGCTTGGTGACTGGATGACTATGTGCAGGGTGTACAGTGTCTTATGAGGATGAATCAATCACCTCCACATAATGACTATGCCCCTTGAGGTTGTCTTTGTGGATCTCTAGACATGACCTCAAGGATGCCAAAGTATGATCTTTAGACATGACCTCAATGACGCTAGGATATCTGCACTCCCACAGCCTCTAAGTTTCCTTCCCACTCAGTGTTGTGCTCAACATTTTTCATAACAAGACACCAATGGCCTAAATGCAGTCTTGCAGGACCTGAAAACAGAACATGTATGTTAGCTTTAACTACTGAAGAAGTAGACCTTCCTAGAAAGAGTTACATATAGCACAATCCACGTGGAGCTAAAGATTTGCAGTAGACCTTCATGGAAAGAGTTACAGATAGCACAATCTCCCTGGATCTAATGATTTGCTGGAGACCTTGGTAGAAAGAGTTACAGAAAGTGCAATGCCCATGGCTCTAATGATTTGCAGTAGACCTTCGTAGAAGGAGTTTCAGAAATCACAATCTCAGTGGATCAAATGATTTGCATTAGACCTTCGGAGAAAGAGTTACAGATAGTACCATCTCCGTGGATCTAATTATTTGCTTTCAACTGAGGAGGGAGATGATCAATTACATTAAACCAGCTTCAGGTCTAACAGCACCAGAGACACTGTCAATTATATTATTTCTAATTTGCACTAGGAACAACAAGCATTGGCAAACCCAATAGGTCATGCTTGTAACTGAAAATGTCTATATGATTTCATGCAGTCCGTGTAGCCACTCTTCCATTCACCCATGCACTCAGTCACTCAGCAGCCATGTACTCAGTCACTCAGCAAAAGACACACATATGATGGACGGAATGCAGAGCAAATCAAACATTCCCCCCCCAGTTGTAAATTAATACCCCCAGTCAAGAGATCTGGGTTAAATCCATTGTTCTTTTGCTCATCATGAAACCCCAGGTTAGACCAAGCCATATGCAAATCAGTCTTGACCCTGTGCCTCATGAGAACAGTCCAGCCCAAACTGCCAAGCCAGGCCATCTTTGGACCGGACCGGAAAAAAGCATTTTGGGGCAGTTTTCAGGGCATCACCCCTCATCAGCCAGGCTAGCTTGAATCCAGTGGCACAGTGAGCCCGGGACCCACGTCTGGGCATAACAGGCGCATTTAGGACAAGAAAGAAAAAGACACACAGATGATGGATTCAATCACTCATCCTTGCATACATGCATCTATTCACCCACTAACATTCTGTCATTCACCTGCTCGCCCATCCACTATACCACACACACACATTAACCAAACAACGGAGAGGCATTTTCAGGTAAAAACCGGGCTTATTGGCTTAGCTGCTTGTCCATCAACTAAAACGAATATAATACAGCCCTTATGTAAGTTGGGAAGATTTCTTTCACTGGGGGGTATTGTCAAGGACCCTAATAGGACTAATTCTGATAGTGTGTGCCGATCAGTCTGTGAGAGGTGAGAGAATGCTCTCAGTATTGTGTGACTGCTTCTCTGTGAGAGATGTAACAGAGCTGTCTGCAGAGTGAAACCGTTAGGGATCTCAGTAAGAGTGCTGCCAGTACTGTGAGACTGCTAGCCGGTAAGGTGTGAAAAGGGTGAAAATGCTGCCAGCAGTGTGTGACTGTTAGCCCACAAGAGGGGTGTGAATGTAGTCACTGTGTGAAGCTGGTACTCTGAGGGGCTAAGAATACTCTGTCAGTCTTTGATGGGCGCAGGAGTATGTTTGTGGTGTGAGGCTGCTACCCTGTGAGGGGCATGAGAGTGCTGTCAGAGGTGTAACACTGCTAGTTTGCGAGGGGTGTGAGTATGCTGTTTGTAGTGTATGATTGGTACTCTGAGGAATGTGAGAGTGATGTTTGTAGTTGCTAGTCTATGAAGCGTGAGTGCTTGATGTTGGTAATGTGAGACTGCTAGACAGTGAAACAGTGCGTGCTGTCAGTGATGTCACAGTCTGTGAGAGTGCTCGCAGCAGTTTGATAATGTTGCTTCTGGCTTGGTGTGTCTGTTAGTTAATGAGGCTGTATGTAGAGTGTTACTACTATTCTATCAGTGGTGTGTACATGCTAGTCTATAAGGGGTGTGAGTGATCTCTGTAGTATTTCTGTAACTCTGTGATGTGCATGATAGTGCTACTGGCAGTAAGAGACTGCTAGTATTTGAAGGGTGTGAGAGTGCTTCTGTAGGGTGAAACTGCTACTTTGTGAGAGTGCTGATAGAACTGTAACATGGCTAGTCTGTAACAGCTGTGAGATTCCTGCCTGTAGTGTGACTGCTAGGGATGTGAGAGTTCTGTCAGTAGTGTGTGGCTGCTATTCCTTGAAGGCTACTCGAAGGATGCTGGTTGTGTGTGATAGTTGGTATGCGAGGGAGGTGAGAGTGCTGTTAGTAGTGTAACACTGCTTCTCTGAGTGCTGTGAGAATGGTGAGCGGTGGTGCTTGTAAGGGGCCTTCGTGTTGATAGGCGAATGCGACCATCCGCTGACAATAGCATCTCGGTCATGCAACCTGAAAGATACGCTGCACTCAAGCTGTGCATTAAGTGGAACTGCAACCATAAAATAATCAAGCAGGAGCAATACACTATTACGTCTCCCACCACCTCCACCAATGACCACCTACACAGGAATATGAGGGCCTTCAATACAAATAGGGGAAAGGATAATGGGATAAGAGAAAAAATACAGAAACTAGATTCCACCACTTTGGTTCATGATATCTACAGGATGATATTGATTTCTAAAGAAAACAAGATATCTTTAGTAGCTTGCCATCAAGGTTCTCCACCTAACTGTAATAGAGAAGTGTTGTTCCTTAGCAATATCTCTTTACAACCAACTCCTTCCATTAGTGTGTAACTTGCAATTCCTGAAACTTAACATACAAAAATAAGTACTTTACATGTTTGTTGACAGATAATTTGCAACTATGAACAGAAAAACGGCCTCAAGTTTTGCCATTATGTACTCTCTGTGGAAGTTGCTTTTTAGTTTCTACTTTTATACATTAACCCCTTCGATGCTCATGATGGAACGGTTCCGTCATTAGCGTCGGGTGAGCTGTGCTCATGACGGAACCGTTCCGTCATGAGCCCGTTGGCTCTTTAGAACCTTCAGCACAGCGCGAAAATTCGCGCCGCGCTGAAGGGGTTATAGCACTGCAAGATAATAAACAAAGATTAAGTATTATGACATTCCTTGTCTCTTCAATTTTTGTGAACATACTGAAACTCTAATACCTTTAAGACTCACCTTCATACATAGCATAAGTAATCAAATTTGCATTTTCTGCATGATCATCCAGATTTTTAACTTTTTTCTGGACCCTTTTTTGCTGTTATTAGGACTTTGTGCATAGTGACACAGCTATTCTGTGCCACAGTACTTGTGTTCCTACCCTAAAATGGTATTGATAAAATTGGTTTAACCCAATTGGTCTATTTAACTGTCCTGTCAGACCATTTTATATGGCCTAGAAATTGTACCTATGTCATGGAAGTTAAATTTCTATGTTGCCAGTGTGTATTTACACCACCTACGTATATGAAAAAAAATATGTGTATGCCAACACCACTACTGACACATGGCAGGGAAAAGTGCTTTTGCAATGTAAGAAAATCATATTATTAGATTGTTATAGCACCTCTAAATTGTGCCTTTTACACCCACAGAACAGAGTGATAAGATATATATGTAAATAGGACGTACTACATTTTAAGGTTAGTGTGCTCTTAGAGTGAAAACATAACGAAAAAGATATTTCACTGTGTGGGCTTTGCTAGACTGAACAGGCCTAGATGGGCTTCAATTATTTTTTTCCTGTCCCCAGCTGGGAAATTGCATGAAAATTACTCAAAAGTTATTTTCTACTTCATTTTCAAAATCCAACTTAATGGTGAAATTGAGTTTTTTATAACTTGAGTATAAAATAACTTTATAAAAAATATACCTCAGGCAGCCTGCAACAGAACCTGCTTAAAACCATTCCCATAGGTGGTCAATCAAAGGCCAGTCCAGGCGGACGTGAACGAACCCACATCTGGGCTGACGCACCCCTGATAAAGCATATCAGCTCAATATCAGTACTCTAATCACGACAGTACGATTGGCAACATCTATTTTTATTTTTTTGGTAAATTCAGGCATTTCCAACATGTAACCTCTGGGCATAGCATCAATTGGGACACCGTATAATGAACATTTATTCTTTGCAGCATACTGAACATATACACCTACGGTAGCTCCAGTGTACATATCTACCTTGCAAATAGCTGGCATTATAAGGTACAGCATATATATTTATAAGGGTTTTAATAATGTAATACTGCAGCAAATCTTCTTAGTGCAATTAGTATAGTATCTCTACATTTTTCTTCCAAATTAAGGTTGAATTCCCAGAGAATGTAATCATTTGCCTCTCTCTTCATGTTTTTAATCCCAACGATTTTATTCACCAGAAGTGTTAGATAAATTGAAGTCTATCATCACCTCTGCTGTGGTTAGGTACGTGGCTATGCAAATTATTCTTCTGCGTGAATGAAAGACCATCATCTTTTAGTAGAAAACAATTGCAATTATTACCGGTAACATGTTATAACTATGTAGTACATTTTAAATTGTCTGTGCTTTTTATGCTGGTGGTCATGCCGGACACCTTAAATGTTAAATTTGAAGGAACAAAATAGAAATGATGTTTGTTAACCGAAATTTCGATGTCAACTTTTACAGGATAATAATTGTATGTTTCTCACTATTTAGAAAACTGTCCTGGAGAAGGTGTTAATCACATACCGAAACGCTGCGTCGACAACTGTTTTCCCACAATGATGTATTTTTAATGAAATGTTTTTTATGGTTTTTATGATATTTGTACATAATTGTATTCAATGAATCCTTAATGTATACATATGATGTTTTCTATTGTTAATTTTTAAGTGTATTGTTGACTTTATGACATTGTAGAAGCATTAGTTCCTTTCAAAGGTGTATTCTCCTGACTACCAGCATTGTCTAATAGACTGTTTTAGATTGTGACACAACATCACTGGTGTTAGGGACTTATTTGTTTCTTGTACGTTCCCCCTGTCCCGGATTAGATTAATAGGGGACCTCCCTTTTTTTCTTGACTTGTGTTTCTCCCTAACACCACGACTTTTAAAAATATTCCGCTGTGCTCCTAAAGTACTTTAATGCAATCCAAAGGAAGCAACTGGTCTTTACCAAAGGAAATCCTAGATCACGATTGCCTAACAAAGACTTAGTGGACCAAAAGAGAAAAGATGTCCAGTTAGCCAAGATGACTGCCATGTCGCCACACTATGGGGCCCATTAGAATGGCGGGCGGATCGCCCCCGCCAGGCTGGCGGTAGCCATCCTAGCTGCAAAGACCCCCTGCCATATTAGCATGGCTGGGGAGTCCGCGGCGGACGGTAATACCATCCGCCGCTTTTCTGCCCCAGTCACAAGGCGACCGGAGCGGAAAAGGGTTGTATATGGTGGCGGTGTCTATCAGACACCGCCAGCCATATTACAATGGGCACTTCACAATGCCTTTCCATGGCGGCAACGCCGCCACGGAAAGGCATGCGGAGTCTCCCTGCTGGGGCCCGTTGCGGGCCCCCAGGGACTCCGGGGGATGGGGGTACACATGGGGGGTACCTATGGTACCCACCTGCATTTCAAGGAACAACGTGGCAGGCACCGCGCGGTGCCTGTCACGTTGTGCTTTGAAATGCACAAGATGTACTCTTAGCATTGTGGTGGGCGGTGCTAACAATGTTAAGAATAAGGGATGCGCCCGCCACTGTGGCGGGTGCTTCCTAATACCCCCCACGGGACCCCTGCACTTATGGCGAGCGGTCCCGTTCAATGGTAGGATGACGGGCAGACAAAGTCCGCCCGTCATCCTAATGGGGGCCCTATGTGAGAGTACATGGCCTGCTAGTAAATGTAGTAAATATCTGAGTGCTGCTGCCTTGTGCATTCTTCCCAAAAACAAACCCTAGTCCAGACTGGGCCGACACTGTCCAAGAGCCACTAGCCGTCCTTCCCTGAAAAAGTCTCAAGGCTATAGGATTTGGATTTTAACTCCCCAGCGTGGACCAAGTAGCAAGCGGTAAGCAACATCTCCAGCCCCAATTACTGGCACAATAATCACAATGGCCCTCAGAGTTTTTAACCTTCAGGAAACGCCTAAAAACTCTTCTGGATGTGGGCTACTGGCTTATTCATAGAGTCACCAGGATTCTGCTACCAAATTTGCACATCAGAATGCACACGCATACAACATGGTTGACCACCATCAAAATCCTAATAGGTGCACTGGAGACAGACCTCAGGATATGGTCAGTTCTCCTACTGTCCTTTATGGCTCGGCCTGCAATCTTTAAAATGGTGTCCCTCCCCGGCTTCCTCTATCAGCTTGAAAATTATCCCTACGACCTACTAGGCTCCCTTTTTTTTAAATCTCTATTTCAGGCTCCGCAGTTTCCTTTGGTACCAAGGTCTCCCATGCATAGCCCTTAAAAATCTTTTTAAATCTACCTATGAAGGGGGCAGAGTGGTGGATTGACACACAAAATGACTCCACAAATGCCACAGTAGTGGCGACTTCAGGGAACCACCATTCTTCACTATCTATATCATCATCAAAGCTTTATTTCGATATAAATATATCATAAAAGCATTTTCCAATTATGTAAAGAGGGTACAAAATATTTAAAAACAAAATTGGACAGGGGTACCATAGAAGCAAAAAATTTAAAACACAACAAGGCAATGCGACTTTCCCTTTTCCTTTCTCCATACCTCCCATACATAATTGTGCAATCAATAAATAACAATTCATCAAAACAAGAACACACAACGGATATTTTAAAAATAGATTCAACTATTTCAGCTTTGAAACAGAATAAAAACAAGATTTAAAAAAGGATCATCATCCGGAGCATAACTTTTTCGATCTGATCACCCATGCCCAACTGAGAAATTTGGTCACACCACAGGCCAGAGTGGTGTTAGTGTCTGTTTGTAATATTCTCAATGCTTCACGGTGATTCCTGGTTCCTAATTGACGACAAACAGGATTCAACCATTTTCTTCTTGGATTAGAATAAGCAATGCATGCGAACACGAGGTGCTGGATGCTTTCAACCACTCCATCGCAGTTAGGGCAAAATAAATGCGACTGATAGGGAGGTTTCCAACTGCTAGTGTATTCACGGACAGGAAGTCATTTATTGTTATTGTTATTGTGTATTTATATAGCGGGTTATCACCCAAGAGGTCTCGAAGCGCTGTCCAAGAGGGTCCAGAAAAGAGGGGCAGCGAGTCGGGCATGCTTTATATAGGGCTCCAAGCTTCCAGGAAGAGAACAGTTTTTAATCTCTTCCTGAAAGTGAGCAAATTGGTCTCTTTACACAGGCTTTCAGGTAGACTATTCCATAAGGGTGGCAGCATGGTTGAAAAAGCTCTCCCACCCAGAGTAGAGCGCTTAAAACGCGGACATACCAGAAGACAAGCTTCTGAGGACCGCAGCCTCCTACTGGGAACATAATGTACCAATTTGTCCTTGATGAAATTTGGGGCAGAGCCATAAATGCCTTTGTGAGTGATGCACAAACTTTTAAACTTCACTCTTTGAGGTACAGACAGCCAGTGTAAGTCCTGTAACAGTGGGGTAACATGTGTCCTCCTAGGTTTTTTGAAAATCAGCCTGGCTGCATCGTTCATAACACCCTGAAGCCTGGCCAAGGATTTTTTTGGCAACCCCACATAAAGTGAGTTACCGTAGTCGAAGCGGGCAAGCATCAGGGCCGAAACCGCAGTCCATATAGTAGAGGAGGATAGCAGCGTTGACAGCTTCCAAAGTTGTTGTAGTAGCCCTACACAGGTTCCTACCACGGCTGCCACTTGTTGGGACATTGATAGCGTGACATCAATTTTTATCCCGAGACTTTTTACAACGGATGCAGGTGCAGGAGGCTGTCCCAATTCGCCGGGCCAGAACAACTCACTCCAGGGGTTTCCTGCCGAGGTGACCGCTAGCAACTCTGTTTTATCCGGATTTAGTTTCAGGGAGTTTGCCGACATTCAATTCACCGTGAATTTCAGAATTTTTTGCATGTTCTCCTGCGATGAAGGCGACTGATCTATCTGAATCTGTGACGGGCTGTACGGGGATAGGTAAGAGACGAGTCTTGGTAGGGTTCAAACTCGGTTTTATTGTACTAAACAGTCTGTCTGTACAGGTCTGCCTGGTATGAAGTCGTCGAGGAGAGCGGCTTCTTTCCCTCCGGCTCTTGCTGATAACACCCTCCTCTCTACACCTGGTCGGGCTCCGCCTTCCTTTCTCTTCGGGATCCGTCTTGGCCCAGGTTCCACCGAAGGGGATGACAGAAACAGAGGAGGTATCAGTACACTGTACGGCACAACAGTCAGGGTTTAGGATAGGGGGTGAGGGTTCACACAGTGCTCAGGTCTTTAACTGGAAAGTGAGGGACGTGCACGGGGATTTAGCTTTAAAGGAGTTAAGGTACCAAGCTCTCGTCCCGGGACACTCCGTCGTCTGCGCCTCTGCTCCTCGCCTCTCCTCCGCTCCACGCTTCTCCTCCGCTCCACGCTGCTCCTCTCCTCCACGCTGTTTCTCTACTCCACGCCTCGCCTCCACTCCAATCCGCTCTGACCGCTCCTCCGGTGTAAAGACACACCTGGTCCGGCGACTGGGCGTCTTTTAAGGCGATGACTGTCTCCTCCTCCTCGTTACCATCTCGGGGCCAGTTAAAGGGACCGTGTTCCATGTCTTCTTCATCACAGCTGTACTTCTCTTCACCTCGGTTCCAGCTTGGGGTCTCGGATACCTGCAGACACAAGAGGGGGGGGTCACATTTTAAGGGCACACTCCGGGATATAGGGGGCGGGGGCCACCCCTCCCGGTTACAGAATCAGAATTCGGGTGTCGTCGACATAACTGTATACCCTACAATCCAGCTGATTTAGTGCGGCGATCAGAGGCTGCAGTTAGACATTAAAGAGCAGTGGGGACAGCGCTGTTCCTGTGGCACTCCACACGACAGTGTCCCAGTCTCAGATACCAGATCTGTAAGTTAGAGTCTTTGGGAGCGGTCTCTAAGGAAGGAGGCTAACCAAGTGCTGGCTGTGCCCTGGATCCCCAGAGCAGCAATCCGTGACATAACTTGACTATGATTTACCGTGTCAAACGCCGCCGAGACATCCAACAGGATCAAAGCACACGGCGCCTTCTTATCCGCTCTCATTCTCATCTCATCCAGAATCGAGAGCATGACTAGTTCTGTACTGAAATGAGGCCTGAAACCTGCCTGATTGGGTTCAAGAAGATGGTTGGTCTCCAGGTAAGAAGCAAGAGACTGCAGCACATGCTGTTCAAGTATCTTAGCCAGGAAAGGCAGCTGGGAAATAGGTCTGAAATTCTTTAGATCCTTACCATCCGCGCCTGGTTTCTTCAGCAGCGGGGTCACTCGGGCCTCCTTGAAATTGCTCGGGACCTGTCCGGTCTCCAAAGAATGGTTCAGGAGCAGGAGCACCCTATCCCTTATACTGGGTAGAGCCAATCTAAAGATTTTAGGGGGGCAGGGATCTGAGGGGGAGCCTGATTTCACCCTCCCTGCAAGCACTGTCAATTGTTGGTCTGTAAGGGCAGGAAAGAAAGAAAAGGTGGCATCCACCACAGGGCGATATGATGTTTGCTCAATTATGCATGGGAAAGTAGGGGTATCCTGAATAGTCACCAACAGATCGCTGATCTTTCCCAAAAAGTAGGTTTGACATTTTTGGCAGTCAGATTGCGTGAAAGCCGACTTATTTTCCCTCTCTTTCCTCAGGTCATTTATAACCATGAAAACCTCCTTCTGACGGTTTGCTGCTTCCGTAATCCTAGTCTCATAGAAAGCAGTTTTCCGCAGTACAATAGCTTTTTTGTAGGCTGCAAATTTTGCAGTATAGGCTGCGTGTGTAGTAGAGTCATAGGTTTTTCACCACGCTCTTTCATATTGGCGGAGGGATTGTCTATGTTGTACCAGGGCGCCGCCTTGAAGTGTGCCCAATCTAAACTGGATGTAAAGAGCCCTGTCTCTGGGTTTCTGGATAAAATCTCGATAGGGTTCTAGGCTTGGAACCTGTTTATGCAAACGAAAATCATCAGTCAGCCTACCTAGGCTGTGGTTTCTAGTCTCCTGACTGTCAATCCAAGCCCAATAGGCACTTTTGATGACTGTCTTGTTCAGCGGGGTCCCTGAGTCCCAAGCTTCTCTGAATCCCAATACTATAAGGAACTTTTTTATATTTGCAAGCCAACTGATCTTGTAGGATCCCTCAAGACGCATCACTTCTCTTAGGCCGTCGGCGTATTTGGATAACTCGGGTGTATGCCAAAGGCGCGCCTAATAAAGAAGAGGACGTAGAGTGGCGAGATCTTTCAATGAGCGGCGTCCCAAATCGCTCAATAATGGCTTGGTTGGATTTCCCTGTGGGAGTGAGACCAATTCTCTAAAGAATTTATTTTCTGCCTTTACCATAGTGTCGATTTTCTCAAAGCCCCAGAGCTCAGCACCATATAGTGCCGAGCCTATGGCATTGGCAGCATAAATCACAAGGGCAGGAGCAATTGGTCTAGATCTTGAAGAGCGATGCTCTCTACCTATAACACCCACAACCCGCTTATGGTTCAAGGCCATTTTATCAATATGTGGTTTCCAGGTCAATTTATCTGAGATTCTAATACCCAAATAATCGAATGTTTTAACACACTCTAAGGGCACCCCATCGAGTGTGAGGGTAGTCTTTACCTGCCTGCTAGGATTAAAAAAGAGGAGCTTGGTCTTTGAAATATTAATTGCCAGGCCCCTCAAGTTGCAGAAAGAATAAAACCTATTTAGCAGTTTTTGGAGTCCGGCAGGGGTTTTGGAAATTAGTAGGGTGTTGTCTGCAAAGAGTAGAGCAGGCACCCTATCGCCCGCCAGGACTGGAACATCTGCATTTATCTCTAGTAAATAGGAGATCACCCCATTCACAAAAAGAGAAAAGAGGGTTGGGGCCATAACACAGCCCTGCGGACACCTCTCTCAACAGGAATTTTCGCCGTTTTTTGTTCCTTTGTGCCCCACCTGACTCGGGCATAATTGTCCTCATGCATACAAACCAGGAGATTCAGGATGGGCGAGGGGATCCCCATCCCCTTGTAAGACCAACCAAAGACGGTCTCGGGGGACCAGGTCAAAGGCAATCTTTAGGTCGATAAAGGCGAGGTAAAGACTGCCTTTGCCGATGGTCACCACCTTCCAGTACAGGAGGGTCAGCCTAAAGGCCTGATCGATCGTGCTTGTGCATGCCCTAAACCCTGCCTGGTAATCCAACAAGATATTATTCTCCTCGGCTCAGGAGAGAATCCTCTCCAATAGGACCCTGCCAACCACCTTCTGGCCAGCATCTATAAAGCTGATGGGACGATAGTAGGCAGGATCCCCCCTGGGGCCCTTCTTGTAAATGGGAATTACCTCCGCCCCCTTCCAAGAAGCGGGGACGGGGGCCCCTTCCAAGAGGGTGTTGATCAAGATGGCAAAATATATGGCCCATTCTTTAGGATTAGCGCGATATAAGTCGCTTGGTAGGCCATCTTGGCCCGAGCCTTCGCCGGAATGATCTTATCTATAGCTAACTACTTCCCTCACCACTATTGCTTGAAATGGTTCGGAGGGGACAAGAGACAGGGGATAACAGAGGGGCTCTCGATACTCCAGGTCAGTGACTCCCTCATATAATTTTTTTAAGTGATCATGCCACTCCTGATTGGTGATATGGTTCGAAATCAGATCAGGGTCCCGACCGTTAGATATACTAACCAGTCTCCAAAACAAGTCACCATTTTTAGACAGACTAGCTGCCTTCAAGTCTATGCAATGGGACTCCTCCCAGGCCCTCTTAGCCTCAGCCATAGCTCGTCTATAATTCTTTCTGGTCCGTTGGACCTCACTGACATTGTGGTTCTTGATTGCGGATATCAGAGAGGTCTTTTTTCGTCTGCACTCCCTATTGAACAATGCTTCTGGAGATTTACGAGCCTTGGGTTTCTTATTAGAGAGGAAACTATCTATATGGTGGCAGAGAACAGACGCCGCTCCCTCCGGCTACATACTGGTCCTTAGACTATGGAGGACGACCCTTAAGTGCTGGGTACGGGGGAGCAGGCTCATAGAGCAGACACAGCTGTGGGAGGGTTTATTACTGCCAAAGGTGGCAGCACTGTAAGGCTTTCGCAAGTGGAACTTAATAGGTATCTCGGTCCTAGAGAATTTGATGGAGGGCACAACTCTAAATCTTATCAGATGTTACAAACAGATTACGACCTACAGCACAAGCAATTTTATTGCTACCTCCAGATCCGTCATGCATTGAGACCACGCATCAAGGATCTAGAAGACTTCCCGAAGAATAATCTTATGGGGACCAAATTGGACCTGGGAGACCGCAAGGTGACACAGATTTATCAAACTTTTGTGCACCATATGCCTGACACGTTTTGGGACCTTCACTTTACATGGGAGCTTGACCTGGGTGCCATGGCTGATGAGGATTGGACTGGTATTGGGAGAGATACAGGGGACTTATACGCCACAGCTGTTCTGCTACTGTTTTGATGTTCGCAATGACAACAATATAATGCAATTAATAAAATGTCTTAGAAAAAATAACCTCATCTGTTCAATCCCTATCTGAATAAATAATGATCTATTTCTCCTAATTAGATGCTAAATCTCCAGCATGAAATTGCTCAAGAAGCATTTACCTGAATAATATGGTGATCCAATCCTATTCCCTTTTGTTTTTTTGGATGTGCATTGTAATTTCATATTCTCTCTAAAGTGCCGCAATGTCTCACGGTGAGGCAGTGCTAAACGAAACTGATAAATAGTTTGACTAACCCACTATATATAGGCAGAAAATTCACCTGAAACATTTTCAGAGCAATTACCCTGAAAGCACTTGCAACACCAAATGTAAATATGTTCAATGGTTACTTTGAAAGTGCTGTCTCTGAAGGTGTCCTATGCTTATTTAACTTCTTCCTATGCTTGTGAGATAAATGAGCCAGCAGTACTCATGTCAAAACCAGTACAGTGGAAGTTTGTCTTAATTTCTTATGCCATTAGACAACTTGTGAAGAGGAGACAAATGACTTTTGGATCCTCATAAAGAGCTTTTACTTGATAGCAAACACAACAAGATGATGGACGGAGTGCTGAAACTTTTCAAACACTTGCCCCAGTCAAGAGATCTGGGTTAAATCCATTGTTCTTTTGCTCACCATGCCATCCTAGTTGGGTCCCAGCCATATGCAAATCACTCTTCTCCATACTCCCCATGGGTACAGTCCAGCCCGAACTTCCAGTCAAGGTCCTCCCTGGACCGGAAACAAGCATTCAGGACCGGTTTCGGGGTATAACCCCTTATCAACCAGGCTAGCTTGAATCCAGTGGCAGAGTGAGCAAAGGACCCATGTCTGGTCATACCCTTGGCCACTTAGGGCAAACATACAAACAACAAGATGATGGACGAAGTGCTGAAACTTTTCAAACACTCACCTCCAGTCAATAGATCTGGATTAAATCCATCGTTCTTTTGCTCACCATGCCACCCCAGTTTGGACCCAGTCATATGCAAATCATTCTTCACCCTGCTCCCCTTGGGAACAGTCCAGCCTGAACTGCCAGGCCAGGTCCTCCCTTGACCGGAAACAAGTATCCTGGCAACGATTTTGGGGTATCATGCCTCATCAGTTAGGTGAGCTTGAATCCAGTGGTACAGCAAGCGAGGGAATCACGTCTGGGCCCTTGGCCATTTAATAGAACGAACATAGCAAACACAACAAGATGATGGACATAGTGCTGAAACTTTTCAAACACTAATCCGTACTTAAGAGATCAGGGTCAAATCCATCATTCATTTACTCGCCATCACCCCTCAGTTTGCACCCAACTATATGCAAATCAGTCTTGATGCCGCTCCCCATGGCAGCAGTCCAGCCCGAACTGCCAGGCCAGGTCTTCCCTAGACCGGAATCAAGCATCCTGGGACCGATTTCGGGATATCACCCCTCATCAGCAAGGCTAGCTTGATTCCAGTGGCACAGCAAGCAAGGGACCCACGTCTGGGCATACCCTTAGGCCGGATCCTGACCGAACCTCATGTAGGATGCTCCCAAGGCTTTCTCAAACTGTACCATTTAGATTTAGAAGGAACCAGTCAATCGATTAGAATGGAAAGATAATTGTCAGTATAGGTGTTCAACCCTCTCTGGGGTTAGTCTTCAAATCATAAAACCCGTAGCAGTAACCAACGCTAAGGTAGGGGCTACTGCACACCGAGTGTGAAGCTCTTAGACCCCCGCCCTGCTAATAATCTACACCCAACCCTATCAGTGTTTACTCCGAGGACACATTTGATTATGTTCTTTTTACTGGGTCTACCACTGCTTGGCATCTGTAGCAACTAGTTTCTTGGTGAAGGACGGCAAGACCCAGCAAGCAGGAACTGAGCCTACTTTTCTTTTCAAAGGCAGGCGACATAATGCCTAAGAGAGCCTAAAGCCACTATGTTAGACCTGGCAGCATAGGCTACCCAATTAAAAGAGACAGAAAAGGTAACCAATGAATACTGGGTAAGAGGTCCCTGGATGGCAAGGAAAGTGCCAAAGTCAGTGGTCAAAGGTCAAGCTAGTCTGAAGGAGCATCCAGAGAATGATGCCATAATGAGTCTCAGGGCTTCAGCAGGCATCATCATACAATGAAACATTATAGAATGCTTATTGTTGGTGATTGTTGAACATGCAGGGATGGGTAGAATGTTTTATTCTCTGTACTGAATTTTCACTTTAAGTCTGCATCTTCCGACAGATCTTATATGGATGTGCATGGAAGGAAGTGGCAGCTATGTAGCCCCATAAGAGTACCAAGCTGCAGCCAACTTAGGTTAACAGCTCAGGGAGCAGTTTGGCATCAGAAGGAAAGTTGGCAAGGGTATAATAGAGAGCAAATGTGTGAGCACATTTGTTCCAGCAATCTGACAGGATGCCTAGCTTTGAAGTTAGGAAAGGACGGCACAATGCCATTCTTTAGTAAGTAAGTAAGTAATACTTTATTGTACAGTTAACAAAAACCATTACACAAAGACCAACATCAATAAAAATCAAATAAAAAAAGTTAGGTTAAAAAAGATATTTGTAGCAGCCTATGCAGTAGTACTTGTAAAAGATTAAAAAGTGATAATAAGATATTTGAGAGTAAATGTTTGTCTGCCACTAGATCACTTCTGCGATTCCTCCGGGGTAATTTCTAGTGGATTAACCTTGCCCCCTTCCCTTTCCGGATGCGTTGGATGCGTTGCAGACCGCATGCCATTCTTTAGGCTGTAGTGGTCAGATCCTATTCCTCTGCATCAGAAGGCTTATCAATAATGCAATACATGGGTTCCTGCAATCCCTGTGTAAACGCCCTTTTCTAATTTCTTAATAAACGGCAACTCATGACCCACTCAAAAGAGACATCAGAACTCAACTGTAATAAGTTATTACAGTTGAGTCCTGATGTCGCGATGCCAGCTGCCAGGGCCTGCAGCCGAGGTGAAAGGCAGGTCAGGTCATGGAGTGGCTGCTAAAGCAACAAAATGTTGCTTTTCTTTCATCTACTCTATTTTTCTGGCTTAAAAGCATGTTCATTTTTTGCACTCCTTAGATAATTACAAAGAAGTTAGTATCTTTCTACGTTTCTACATGTTCCATACCAAAGCAGCATTTGTTTTACAAAACAACATACTTGTGTTGAACTTTTTCTAATATCTTTTTGCAACAAATATCTCACAGTTTTTCAATGTGTTTAATTTTTGCATTAGAGGGTTCTATTTTTACTCCTCATGTTTGCAAAGTTGCAATTCCTTTCATATGAAAAAGCTACGCACCAATGATTTAAGTGATTTGTGGGAAAGGTGATGGCGTGACCATGTATTATATGGAATAAAGTATTACCTGCCGCACCTGACGAAGGAGTTCCATAACCATATAGAGGAACGAGGCTGAAGGTTATGAAAGTCCGAGGTGACTTGCAAGTCACCTCGGAATTTCATAACCTTCAGCCTCGATCCTCTATATGGTTATGGAACTCCTCTGTGATTTGCAATATCCTTATAATGTATGGCAGGGGGTACTTTATTCCTAATATATTGTACACTAAAGACTAGTTGCATGTCTTCAGATAATGCTCTCCAAGACTACAAACTAGTGAGGGGTTTGTCACATTCTGCCACGTAGTCGGAAACTCTCGCGGCTTCCGCACGCCTCGTATTACATTCGATCACACAATGAGTGTCCTATAAATGTGTGGCGAGCAGAGCTGGCTGCACTCCAAGGGCTGAGCAGGAGTGATGGCACAGCTGGGCCTGCCCATCACTGCTGGACTGATGCCCACAAACAGCAAGTGCCTGCAGAAAGGCATCCAGGTCTGTGAGGCCTCAGTCATCACAGCCACTCACAGGGCATGGCGTGAAGGAACAGATTTGTAACTGTCAAATTAGAATGAAAGCTGCTGGTACTCAGCATGTCTGGGGACCCAGCAGACGAGACAAGGAGAGAGGGGGAGGGGAAAGGGCAGATGGGCGATACCAACAGACTAGGAGTGAAGCCGGGTCATCATGTGTGCAATTGTGCCCATTAATGCCCGCCAACTTATTGTTGATTTAGGTATTGAGTCACAAAACGTTTACCCACTTACCCCTGTGTTTTGAGTAAATGGCTGACTTCTCAACAGTAGGGTAGCCAGTGTGTCATGGGCCCTAGTACAAGGAAGGAAATGGGCCCCCTGGCTGCTGATTGAATTATAAAACGAGGCAATAATCACAGTGGTCTCCTGAGACCTCTGGGTCCCAGTGCCAATGCACCTGCTGCACAAATGAAAGCTGCATCTCTGCTTCTCGAACGTGCCAGAAGAACTCCTGGGAGCCTGCATCTGTTGCAGATTCCCATGGACATGGGCTTGCATGAATGCTGCGTGAATATTTTCACCCAAGAAAATGTGGGCGTGTACATTTCCACAAGTATAATTGATATTTTTCTATTTGTTTATCATCAACAAATAATATTTTTCCTAGAGGGCAAACCCCTTCCTCCAAACTCTCACTAAAACATTGTGGGTGTTCCCTTCACTTTCCTACCATTAAGATGAATAAATCTGCAACAGTTGCAGGGTGGGAAACTAGCTATAAAATGTGTGACAATCTAAAAACTTGCAAGTTTTGGGATGTTTACCACATTTTTGTCAGAGTCCAATCACAGAACACTCACTGACCTGCTCATAGGATACATTTTCATTACACCCGAATGTAACCATTCTGGTGAAAATTTCTAGCAGCAAATTGACTTACTTGTAAAATAAAATTACAGTTTAAGAGTCAGGAAAGTGGTTTCCTAATCATAAATGAGTGCAATTAGCCCAAAAGTAACACTTAGATGTGTAGATATCAATGTGAATCAGGACAGGATTGAAATTTCATTCAGCCTATTTCCTTACCAGTCTTCTTGTCATGTTAGTTGTGTTATGCTACTGTAAAAGAGTTTCAATTTGCTTGCAAATAATGATTAATTTAGTCAAGCTTGAGTGAGCACAAGGTCACACCAGGCTGCATTGACAATCCTTCATGTCTTTCTCTCTTTCAGAAAATCAATAAAAATACAGCCTCAGCTATGGTCCCTGCATTCAACAAATGTATAGTTATTTATTCGGCTCTCCAGAGGTCACTTAGCCGACCTCTGCTGATAGTTGAACAAACTATTGCATTCCTGTGT
Source organism: Lissotriton helveticus (assembly GCF_964261635.1). NCBI lineage: Eukaryota > Metazoa > Chordata > Amphibia > Caudata > Salamandridae > Lissotriton > Lissotriton helveticus. The sequence continues at coordinate 1,571,149,089 of NC_136069.1, read as the reverse complement.
TTCATAATGTATGATTTTATCTCCTTAGTTAAATATATACAGCATGAACCTGTAAGATGTCGTGGTGTTGTATCAACTAATAGATTTATTGGTTGCAAAGAATAACATCTTTTTAATCCATCTCTTTTATGTTAAGTCATGCAATGAATTTGTGTGCCTTCACTTCCTGAAACTTCATAACAACCATCATTTTAATTTCAGCTACAGAACAATGAGGAGGAGTGCTGTTTTGGGTTTTTATCTGGAGACAGATTTTATGTCAGTTTGCTTGATAATTCATTTGATTTATTAACTACTATTGCTTTCTTTAATGATACTGCCTTTGTAAATGAGCACACAGGTTATTAACTTTGAAATCGTGTCATAATACAGGTATTATTAATAGCATTTTCTAAATATATGAGAGACCCAAATAGTCCCCTTCCTGCCTACTGATTCTTTAATTTCTTAAATAATGTGTCAACGCTGCCAGTACTCCAACAGCATACTTCTTGGTTTTGTATAGCCTCAATGTACTCTACAACAGTCTGGGTTTGATGTCTACAAAGTTCTGGGAGTTCTTATTAACTGTGGTCAATGCAGTGAGGTTTGCTGTGTATAATGATAGATTTGTTTTATGCTCTGGTCATCAAGTGCAAAAAGAGAAATTGATGGAAAGAATGATGAACAATGCCAAACACTCACCCCCAGTCAGAGATCTGGGCCTAAATCCATCGTTTTTTTAGCTCAGCCACTCCATTCCAGTTGAGGTCCAGCCATATGCACCAGTCTTGACCCTGCGTCCCATGGGAACAGTCCATCCCGAACTGCCAGGCCAGGTCCACCCTGGACCAAAAACAAGCATCCTAGGACCGGTTTTCTGGTATCACCTCTCATCAGACAGGATAACTTGAATTCAGTGGCATGGCGAGCATATGACACACGTTTGGGCATAAGCGTCCCATTAGGGGTGACATATGCAAAAAGAACAATTAAAGGACATAATGTTGGAAAATGTCAAACACTCACACCCCATTACAGAGATCTAGGCCTAAATCCATCATTGTGTTTACTCACCACGCTATTCCAATTTGGACCCAGCCATGTGCAAATAAATCCTAACCCTTCTCCCCATGGGAACAATCAAGACTGAACTGCCAGGCCAGGTCTGCCCTGGACCGTAAACAAGCATTCAGTGACCGGTTTTGGGATATCACCTCTCATCAACCAGGATAGCTTGACTCCAGTGGCATACCCGTCCCAATCAGGATCACAAATGCAAAAAGAACAATTGATGGACACAATGCTGAACAATGTCAAACACTCAACCCCAGTCAGAGATCTTATGTTTTGTTAAAACATTTGTAGCGTGCACAGCTACTCAGAGAGTGTCCCGGTGCGAGTCCCGTGAGGAAAGAGCAAAGCAGAAAGGACTATTTAATTAAAGAGAAAGTCTTGAGTCTCTTCCTAAAATATTTTGGCTCCTGCAGCCGGCGTAAGTCTAAAGGGAGTTGGTTCCTGGGTCTGAGCCTCAATCCATTATACTTTTTGCTCACCATACCATTCCAGTTTAAACACAGCCATATGCAAATCAGTCTTGACCCTGCTCCCCATGAGAACAGTCCAGACCGAACTGCCAGGACAGGTACCAGGATGCTTGTCTTCCTCCCTGGAACGGAAGACAAGCATCCTGGAGCAGGAGCGTTGCCCCACTGCTTTTGAGCAGTGCACAGCAAAGGAAATATAAAATCATAATAACTTTGAGCCTGCAAGAAAGAACCAAGTAGGTAGGGCATCATGTGGCCAGATGTCGTTGGTCTCTACAAGGATAGCGAGAGATTACACCCCCTTGAATTAAAGTGTAATTGGGCATTAGGCAGCAGAGTGCTGATTCTAAAAAATAATGTAGGTGGGGAGGCCTATGCATTATAAACGTGTGCATACAGAAAGAGGAGAAAAATAAGTATAAAGCAGAGTTGGGACGTCTAAAAAGGATTTAGAAGACGTATATGAAATTTAGCCTAGAGATGTGCTCCAAATACTGGGTAACTTTAACCATAGACTAAACCCCAAAAAACTGACGCCTGGCACAGCAACTTGTTGAGAGCGTATAATATAGAGTTTGCAAAGTTCACCACCAGTGACATTTCAAACCAAGATGTGGAGCTTGGCCAGCTACTGGGGGCTATGGGTTTGGTCTGTGATAATGGTAGGAAAGAAACGGATCGGCCCGCAAAGAGCACTTTTAAAATAGGGCAGCAAATGTGCACAATAGACTATGGGGCATATTACCAAGCAATAGCGATAATTATCGCTATTGCTTGGTTAGAGACAAAAATTTACCGCTGAGCTGCGGCGATTTTTAACGCAAATAAACCTTGGTATTACCAAGGTTTATCGCAAATGCGATAAAAATCGTCCGCAATACATGAATATCGCTGAAAAGTCAGCGATATTCATGCATTACCGAGCTAATGCTCTTAGCCATGTTATCCACCTCCCATTGGATAACATGGCTAAGAACTGCTCAGGGCAGGTGTTAGCTTTTGGAGATATTCGCGCTTAGCGCGAATATCTCCATAAGTTGGTAATAGGAGATAGCAATGTTAGCAACTGTTTCCAGTCGCTAACATCTTGGCACGCCCACTTTGCATGTCATTAGTGATAAATATCACTGACATGCAAAGTGGGGCCCAAGATGGTCGCTATCTCCTACTAGCTGTCGCTAACTGGTGTTAGGGCAATGGAGATGAGCAAAAAAAGCATGTGGGGGAGGGGAGAGAGAATAACACAGAGCTCGAAGGCGTAGGAGAGGCATAAGAGAGTGAGAAGCAGTTAAAACTGAGAGCAACACAGGGAGCATGGGAGAAGCACAGAAGAGCAAAAACAGCATGGAGCCCTAGGTAGCATGGGGAGAAATACCTGAGGAAAATGGGGGGCAGTTGGAGAGCACACAGGGAAGAAAAGGAGAGAGCTGCAAAATACATACACTATCATGGTGTGCGCAACAAAAAATAAACAAAAGGTTCCATTAAAGTGAGCAGTGAAAGTATAGAATCTAGCCAATCAGAGAAATGGTAAAGAAGCTATATTTCTGTTAAGGACCAAACGCAAGATGTGCAAGCTGGGACAAGGAAAAACATCATATAGGAAGCAAGTAAATAAGAGTGACAATAAGGCCAACCAATGATAAGCAGTGGGAAACTGTAAGCCTCTGCAAATTCTTGGAAATTCCACAATAATTTTTTTGCAACCAGACTGCTTGCACTCTCTAGTAAGTTCCACCTAAAACGAGTTCCTGAAGAACGCAATGCATGGATGCAACAAATCCAGTCAGACAAATATGAGATCTGAATGCTCCTGGGTAGGACAAGCACAACAACAGGGACAAAAGCCACCGAATCGGGAGCAGACAGCTGAGCTAGAGAACAAAGAAATCTAATCAGGAGCAAGGGACTGATCCAAAGCTCACACATAGGGGCCGATTAGGATGGCAGACGGACTTGCGTCCTTCCGCCACCCCTGAGTAGGAGGGACCGTCCGCAGGGGCAGCGGCGGTCCCTCCATGGCAATTAGGATGTGACCGCCACCCTGGCGGTCACATCCTGTATGTTTTACATTGCGGCGGCTGCTGCTTGAAGCAGCACCCGCCGCAATGTAAAAAACGAAAGCTGCGCATTTGCATGCACAACGCGGCAGGCACCGCGCGGTGCCTGCCGCTTCGTGCACGCAAAGGCAGGGGGGTACCATAGGTACCCCCCATGTGCACCCCCCACGCAACCTTCACCCAGGGGGCCCGCAACGGGCCCCCAAAGTGATTGTCCGTATGCTTTTCCACGGCAGAAAACCGGCCGCGGAAAAGCATTACTTTCCCTGCATCCTAATATGGCTGGCGGTGTCTGATAGACACCGCCAGCCATGTTAGTGCTTTTCCGCCGTGGTCGCCTTCCGACCGCGGCGGAAAAGCGGCGGACAGATTGTGAGACCCACCAGCCATCCTGATTTGGCGGTGGGTCTTTCAGGCCTCCTCGGCGGATTTCCCGCATACTCCGGGCCGGCGGTGGCTTCCGCCGGCCCGGAGTATGCGGGAAATCCGCCATCATAATGACCCCCTAAGTGTATGTTATGTGTTGGAAGCAATAATCTGCCTAAAGGCAGATAAAGCTGTCTGTAATTGAGACCTAAAAACTGACCTAGTACACACATTGTGTCTGTTTTACACCATCACTCAGTTTCTAAATGGGTTTAGGAAATCATAAGGAATCACTATTTGGAAGGGTTGTGTTCAGGACATTCCTTTGAAACAGCGATTCCTTATGATTATCGAATTCAATCGACTGGGAACCATGTACACAACTGTAGCGTGTGACTCTCTAAGGTTAACGATAAAGAGCAGTCCAATGTCTACTCAAGGGAGGTGGTGCTGGCTAGGCTCCTAGTTTGCAAGCACACAAGCAACACTGAATAAATCACTGTTCAGTCAGTGCTTTTTCTCATGAACAGGAAATCTACTTGTATTTCACACTCACTAATCAGTGCTACTCATTGATTTGCACAGATATATATAATGACTTTAAAAAGCGGATGCTGGTTGTGCTCAGAGCCAGGCTTACCTTTGAGGAAGTTCCATGTTGGAACGAAACATGTCAGGATTATGCCACAAGCCGCTGTTCTTTCACCATTAAAGGAGCAGAAATCAAGTTTTCAGGTGTGACCATAGGTTTTTTTCCTTAGGGACTTAAACATTGTTTGAATATGTATCGGCACGGTTCTGCCGAAGGTTCCACACCACCACAAGAGCGCCTCATGTCTCCCGCCTAGAACCTTGCTGTGTGACTCGGTGCAACCGAACATAGGGAGATTGGTGCCGCCGAGGACTGGACCTCGGTATTGGTTCGTGAGTCTGTTCCAAACGTGAACTGACCCGTGAAAACGTTTCTGCCCAATGTGGAAAGCGCCAGCCTTTTGAATCAAGGATCCGAGCCAAGTGTCTGTAAAATCCAAATCAACAGGAAAAATAACATCACGGACGGACACACGAACGAAACGGAAAACAAACTGAAAAATAATCGGATGGGGAAACAAAAGGACTGCGACATAAACACAGTGCAAATTGCGCTGTAAAAATCAGCAGCACAACGCTCTACCCACTGGAGGGTTTTAATTATAAACTGTTTCCTTTTGCATCACAGTTTCCAACAGAGGTCTCAAAACGTAAAGACATCATGGATAGAACAGTGGAGAGACAAGAAGCAACAAAAAAAACCATGTAAAAGAAATCGAACTGTGACACAAAATAAACGGAAAAAAGTGCAACCACAAATCCCACAAGCCATTGCAAAAACGGAAATGACTCCATGAAAGAATGCTATTGGGAGAAATGAAATGACTTTAAAAACCGGATGCTGGTTGTGCTCAGAGCCAGGCTTACCTTTGAGGAAGTTCCATGTTGGAACGAAACATGTCAGGATTATGCCACAAGCCGCTGTTCTTTCACCATTAAAGGAGCAGAAATCAAGTTTTCAGGTGTGACCATTGGTTTTTTTCCTTAGGGACTTAAACATTGTTTGAATATGTATCGGCACGGTTCTGCCGAAGGTTCCACACCACCACAAGAGCGCCTCATGTCTCCCGCCTAGAACCTTGCTGTGTGACTCGGTGCAACCGAACATAGGGAGATTGGTGCCGCCGAGGACTGGACCTCGGTATTGGTTCGTGAGTCTGTTCCAAACGTGAACTGACCCGTGAAAACGTTTCTGCCCAATGTGGAAAGCGCCAGCCTTTTGAATCAAGGATCCGAGCCAAGTGTCTGTAAAATCCAAATCAACAGGAAAAATAACATCACGGACGGACACACGAACGAAACGGAAAACAAACTGAAAAATAATCGGATGGGGAAACAAAAGGACTGCGACATAAACACAGTGCAAATTGCGCTGTAAAAATCAGCAGCACAACGCTCTACCCACTGGAGGGTTTTAATTATAAACTGTTTCCTTTTGCATCACAGTTTCCAACAGAGGTCTCAAAACGTAAAGACATCATGGATAGAACAGTGGAGAGACAAGAAGCAACAAAAAAAACCATGTAAAAGAAATCGAACTGTGACACAAAATAAACGGAAAAAAGTGCAACCACAAATCCCACAAGCCATTGCAAAAACGGAAATGACTCCATGAAAGAATGCTATTGGGAGAAATGAAATGACTTTAAAAACCGGATGCTGGTTGTGCTCAGAGCCAGGCTTACCTTTGAGGAAGTTCCATGTTGGAACGAAACATGTCAGGATTATGCCACAAGCCGCTGTTCTTTCACCATTAAAGGAGCAGAAATCAAGTTTTCAGGTGTGACCATTGGTTTTTTTCCTTAGGGACTTAAACATTGTTTGAATATATATATATATATATATATATATATATATATATATATATATATATATATAATGGCAAGGAGAAATAACTATAGTGACACCCTTCTGAAAGGTCACACCCTAAGTGAGCCATGAACCTTAGGTCCATGGAACGCCCCACATACACTAGACTCAATATAAGAGGGTTCAGTTATCAAGGCAGGCCTTCAGGCTTTGTCAGTGGGTCACTAGATTAATAAAAGCAGAAATAGGTCATACTATACCAACGTAACACCATTAAACTGCTATGGATGGTACCATATTACCATGACATTCATTCAGGCCTGTCATGATTCACTGTTAACCTTGTGGTTATCAACAAAGCACTTCAAAATATTTTAGTTATCTTCACTAAATCATATAGGGGCCGATTCACAGAACTAACTTAAGACAAAATCCTAAACTTACTACTTTTGATATTCACAGAAGGCATTTGGTAGTAGTAAAGTTAGGATGTTGTCCTAAGTTTGACTTAAGACTAACTTAAGACAAACTTAAGATAAACTTAAGACAGACTTAAGACAAACTTAAGACAGACTTAAGACAGACTTAAGACAGACTTAAGACAAACTTAAGACAAAATCCTAACTTAAGTCTGTCTTAAGTCTGTCTTAACTCTGTCTTAAGTCTGTCTTAAGTTTGTCTTAAGTCTGTCTTAAGTCTGTCTTAACTCTGTTTTAAGTTTGTCTTAAGTTTGTCTTAAGTCAAACTTAAGACAAAATCATAACTTTACTATTACTAAATGCCTTCTGTGAATACCAAAAGTAGTACGTTTAGGATTTTGTCTTGTTAGTTCTGTGAATCGGGCCCATAATGAATGACTGTTAACTTGATGTTGTCAATAAAGCTGTTGCATGACCTTGTTTAAAACATATAACAATCCATTGTGAATGTTGTCATAACCAATCAAGCATTACAAGTTCACAATAAAATATCCATGAGTCTTTTTTCAACTTCTATCGTACTACAAATAAATCCTTAGGACCAACCAACAGGAGTCCCCAGTCTTTATGCAAAATCACTGGCTCTTGGAGTCATCCACATAACCACCTCGGAGACTTAGGGTGACACCTGAGTCTACTGTTCTGGGGAGCTGCTGCATGCTTGGAAGCCATCCGAACACTCAATACAATTGTTGGTGGTGCACCTGTCCTCTCTAGGGCATCGCAGGAAACCATAAATACAACTTCCTGAAGTGCCCCAGGGGGATTCTGGTATACTCTTTGGCCTGCAGCTACATATTTAATGGGCAGATTCACACCACAACAACGTTTCCCCTTTTTGTTTGATAGCTGGGTGCCCATTCCCACTCAAACACCCAGTACTGCCTTTGTTGGGGTCCACACGGGAGCCGCAAAAGCCCCTGCAGCACCTGCCAGATGCGCACACCCATGACACCATTCAGCACGGCAGCTGGCTTCTTCTGTTCTCCTGCCCCGTGGCAGGTGGGTAGGGTAATAGGTACAAGGGGGAGGGGAAGCACCACACACACACTTTTTGGTCTCTGGAAATTCAGACCCCAGGGGACCCATTCTCAGTGGGAGCGTGGTGGCGCTCATGATTTTTCTCTCCTCTTCATCTCCTGAGAGATGGGGTGCCAGGAACAGAAGAGCTCTGAGAAGGGGGCGCAATGCACGCCTCCTCCCCTCTCCTCCATCATACTTTGTTCTTGCACCAACTACTGGGTCACTTGGCCTTCTATGGGGGTATGGTAAAAAACTATGAGGGGGCGCTACTCATGCCCTGGATAGACACAGTGCCCTGTGGGACCAAACTTCCTCCTTGGTCTTCTCCAGCTGCACTGGGCCAAATTTCATGGTTGTGGTGTTGTTTTGTTCTTGGCGAGCTCTAGCCACCAGCAGGGGATTTTACGGGTCTCCTGGCCTCTAAACTTTACATCTTCTTTCTACTGCTCTGCATTCTTAGGATGTGTCCTCTGTCAAGCACCTGGGGTTCTCCTCAGCCTGAACTAACCTTCAGTGGTACCTCTCAGCCCTCAAGGCAGAAAACCATCCCTGCCTTAACTCTTTAGGTCCCATGGCCTCCACTGCCTCTTGACGGGCATCTATGTGTTAGCAAAGATTAGGGGGCAACCATCTAAAGAGGTGTACCCACGCACAGGCACAGTCCTCAAAAGTCACTAACACCAGAGGACCTCTTCCCTTAGAGGGTCCTTCAACAGGTCCATACCTTTACTGTCCCTTAGAGGATCTAGCAGGAACACCACCACTTGCACCTGGAGAGGGGAATCCTCAATGTCCCTTCCAAGCTAAGTCTAGGGTGCTCAGCACCCCAGAGAAGTAGGTTGAAGGTTGCTGACTTATTACTTACTTAACATTATCATTCCACGCTTGCCCCAACTCTCCTGCACGGCATTCTCTGACATTCTAAAATGGCGACTTGAAGTGGTCTATGGAAACACCTCTCTGACAGCAGGAACCCACACCCCTAACTGCCACAGCTGCCTGGCCTCTTCCCTCAAAATCATCTAAGGAGGGGCCACCTGTGGTTGGTTACAGAGATCTGGCTGCCATCATTTGTTCTACGTGGGACAAGCCCTTCCAGGCTTGTGCAGTGTGAAAGGATCATTGGCACATTCCAGTTCTGCCCCCATCCCTGCCTCTACCATGCCCAGGCCTAATCGTGATGGATGACCCTTCGGAGTGTGGAATGTTTTTGATCCTCTGACTAATCAACAGAGTAATTAACTTGGCCCAGCAGAAAATTTTAAACCAGAAATCTAATTAAGAAGCTGGCTCAGAATTATGAAAATGTTAAAGTGCCAGAAGGAATGCAGATAGAATGGAACCAATATCATATTTGCATTTCTGATGGTTGTTTACCCTACCATTGGTACATCACAATAATTTATAGGTCTTTCTATGGTGAAACGATACTTTGATGCAGAGTTTGCCCATAATGTGAAATGCAGTAAGCACACTGTCTTTTCATTTAAGCACTTTAAGCATGCACTATGAATGTCCATTCACATTATATGGCCTACCACAGGTTAGCATCAATCCTTGAAGGGTCCTTTATGAGACAGGCTACATGTATACAGATACCGGTCTGAGCTGAAAAGTAGTCCCACTTGTTCTGCCTATACATGTGTGCACAAATGTACATGTATGCACATGCAGCCAATCTAGTGCCTCTTGCTTCAAAATCACAGCAATGAGCTTTTGTTTTCAAAGGTGGAAATTGATGGCTAGCACTATCAGTCCATTTTAACAGTGAATGAGACTCAATTAATAAGCCTCACACAGTAAAAGTTCAAAACAGCAGGGTCTAAAAGCAAAAAAACTCAAGGATTTTTCCTACAGTCCCTATACTTATGCATCATAGTAGCAAAAGACAAAAACTTCAAACGTTGCCTTTGTTAAGTGAGCACAGGGAACAGTCTATGACTTTTCTGTGTACATGGTATGCTCAGAGCCTGCTTACATAATCAGGCTATACCCGTCAATCGACAGGACCCATGCTTGTGACCCGTGCACGATCGCCTAAAACTCTCAGGAATTCTTGAATCCTACATGGATTCACAAATCCAGATATTTATTATCCACTCAATGTGTCTAGGTTTGCTTTACTAATATGTAATATACAGCCCGCTTGTATGTTCAAATCTTCCAGAGCTTCATGGACCCACATGGCCACTTTCTCTTAGTTTTCTATCAAGATGGTGGATCGTCAGGAAATGTACTGCAACATATGCCTAAAACAGAAAATATTTAGAAAAAAACACTGAACTAATTCACATCATTCCATAAAATAATTAAAAGTTAGAGCATGGCACATGTTTGTGGTTAAACAGTTGAGTAACTATTGTGCTTCAAAATAAAAATTGATCCCTATGATGAAATCAACTAAAATGTGTTTTTAGAGGGTGGCTCAATTTTTTACCCCTTTTATTGATCGGTTGTATGACAGAACAACCAACGTCTACCTAAACAACGCGGTCTCTACAACAACTGCGTCTTAACCACAAATTGCTTTACCACGCATTCCTTTACCACGATTTTTAAGGTAAAAGCATGCTTGGTAAATGCCTATCCCTCTCCCCCTCAGTCCTAATTACACACCCCAAACTCCTAGAAACTCGCCACCAAACCCATCCCATCCCCTAACAACTAACACAAACCCCTCCTACCCCCTAAAAACTAATACAAACCCCCAACCCCTACAAACTAACCCAAACCCATCTCACCCCCTAAAAACTAACCCTAACTCCTCCCACCCCCTAAAAATCAAACCCAAACCCCTCCCACCCCTTAAAAACTCACAAGAAGCCCCGCAACCTTTTAGAAACTACCCCAAATCCCTCCCACGCCCTAAAACTAACACAAACCCTCCCACCCCTAAAAACTAACCTGAACCCCTTACCCCCTAAAAATTAACCTGAACTCCTCCTACCCCTAAAAACTAACATGAACCCCCAACCCTTAACCCCTTGCATGCGGGACTGATTCCCCCGCTGTGCTAGGGGAGTGGGGGCGCGCACATTGCCCCCGTGCTCATGACGAGCTCAGCTCGTCATGACCACACCCATTCCTGTAGAACGCTCGCACAGCAGGGGAATTAGCCCAGCGTGCGAGCCTTCCAACGGTCATGAAGAGCTCAGCTCGTCATGAGCACATGAGCACCATGGCTCATGACGAACTCAGCTCGTCATGAGCGTCGATGAGGTTAAAAACTAACCAGAACCCCTCCCACCCCTAAAACACTACCCCCACCCCCTAACACCTCTTACCTGTCCTGTTCCTGTCCGACGCTCCTCTCAACTCCACCCATCCCAAACACTATACCAACTCAGCCTTAACCACGCACATGCAAGTCGCTGTTCGGCTTGCACGACTCCGGAATTTGTTGTGCCAGAGTCATTGTTCAGGATGTTTCCCCTCTAGGACTGCTTTGCTCTCCAGAGGACAACCCTAATTCTAAAGGCTTGCCTGGACCCCAGGGAACTGCCCTGCTGCTAGAAGAGGACTGCCCTATGCCTAGCGCAAGCCTTGACCCCAGAGGACTGTCCTGCAGCTTGAGAACTGCCTTGCTGATGAAGAACTAGACCATCTCCTTGTTCCCACGCTACCTGAGTGACTCCAAGTGTCAGTTGGCTGACCTCCTGTTCTGAGGTACAGGGACCCACCACACTCCAGAAGCCGCCCCAGAAATTCCCTATTGACTTGCTTTTCTTTACCTGCAACTGGGCCTGCCAGAACCTTGCTGGTCTCTGTTGGTGTGAGTTCCTGATGCACAAGAGGTACCTCTCCAGGTCCTGGACCCTTTGCTGGAATCATAGAGAACTCCTCTTTGCCTAACTGAAGATTCATTGAAATCTCGCGTCACAGCTGCAAACCTATTCGGAACCAACACAGATCAGCGCAAAGCCCCGCAAAGTCTCACATTGCAGCTGAGAGCTTCATTGGAATTGACGCATAGTGATGCAAAGCCCTGCAAAGCCTCGCTGCACAGCTGCAGGCTGCCTCATTTATCTAGGACAGGGCAATTTATGCAATATTGTTTTTCCAGAATAAATAATTTCTAGTAAGTTGAATCTTACAAATGCACTGCTGTATAGGTACTGAGTAAAGGTACATTTGTTTTTGTAAATGTAAGTTGATTGGTCCTAATGTACACTGTTTATTATGTTATTTTATATAATGTCAAATAATCTAATTTTAAGATATTGGAAGTTCACCTGGTGCTGAAAAGATCAAAAGAGACATTGCAAGTAAATGCTGGAGGGTTTACTCAACTTGCTGCTTGAAATTAAATGCTTTCAGTTGTTTCCCAAATAAAAGGTGCAAAGGTGTAGACAGTAACTCTAGCAGAAGAGTTTCTGTGGCAAAAAGGATGTGTGCCAAAGATTTGGATTGCCACAAGCGACCAGAATCTCTCTATTTTCCAAGTTAGGGTTCAGGCAGTGATAAACCATCTATTTTTTGAGAATTAGGAGGCAATCACAAAGGGACATTCCATCAGATTAGTCTCCAGTGAGTTTGAATAGAAGTTAAGTGTCATCAGCATAAGCACAGAAGTGAAGACCGTGAGAGGGGATGAGAGTGGAAATAGATCTGATGTTTATGTTGAATAGATGGGGGGTTGTTCCTTGTGAGTTATCTGGGAAATAGAAACGAGGTACACAAATTAAGCACCATCCCATGAATGCTCAAATGTTGCACTTCGGTCAACAGGATAGAGTGTTCTTTGGTATCGAAAGCTGCCAACATGTCACGTAAGATAAGAGCATTACGCCCAATGCACACAAAGGTAAACTTAGATCAAACGTCTAAGGGCCTGATTACGAGTCTCACGGTGGTGCAGCAGTTGCGGTCCACCGTCTGCCGCATCACGACTAACAAAGTCATGCGGGAGGTGGACTGTGAGTTGCACCAGAGAACTGCTGTTCCCTGGCCGTGGCACTGCTGCGCCAAAGTGCAATTTGCTGAGCGATGACTGGCGCAGTCCCACTCAGCAAATTACGAGTTCCTGGACCGCCAGCCTTTACTTGACGGAGCCTCACAATGAAAAGGCCGGCGGTGCATGAACAAAGGGGGCCCTACAGGGCCTTGGGGATACATTCAGGGGGCCACAACATGTGCCCCCCTGTCTGTACCGCCACAAAGTTCCAGAACGGCATGGACGTCTAAGGGCCTGATTACGAGTCTGGCGGTCTTACGACCGCCATACTCACGATGGTGCAGCAGTGGCGGTCCACCGTCTGCCGCATCACGACTAACAAAGTTGGATACAAATTTGCGATGCTGAAAGGGTCCAGGCCTGTTTTTTTAGAAGTGGAAGAAGCATTTGTGTTTTAAAGGCAGCTGCAACTAGACAGGACTTGAGTGATGCACTAAGGATGTGAAGTAAATGTGTAAGAATGTGCTTTTTGAAAGGAGCAAGGTAGGGCACTGCAAAGGGATCCAGATTTACACAGGTCAAGAAGGGAATCATGTAAATAAGGGAACAAAGTTATGCATCATCTAAACCTGAGGCTGCATTTTTATAACAGGCTGAGACTTCCAAACATCAAGCAGTTCCTAAACAAAAATGTCATAATCAACTAATTAAAATGTTGTGTCAGCAAAGTAAATAAAACAAAAAACACATACTGGTTCTACCCAATGAACTACTTGATCCACGTCACCAACGCCTAATGGGAACACAATTGGGGCCTTCCATGAAATGCCATGACCTTGATGGACAGTTCATATAAGCAATTTGAAACCTTGAAAAGCATATGTAGACCAATTGCTGAAGGAGGTTGGCCCAAAGCCCATGCTCGTTCTGATGGATGCTTCTAACCACAGAATCCTCATATTTAAAATATCTCTAGGCGCCAGACTGGACCCGGAGAATTCCAAGGGCAGTGGACCGACCTACAAACAGTTGGTATTGTGGGGCACTATGTTGGCTCTGTAGCACTTAGGAAGTGATGGAGCAGAGCAGCACATACGCGCCAGCTCAGCTTGCTGATGTCAGTTTCTTTCATTCCAGGTCCTGGATCTGGAACTTAAGTCCTTTCTTTGTCTTTTGATCAATGAATTCAAAATCTTTCAGACAGTGTGCGAGGGAATTATCTCCACTCCCAAAACTACAGGCTTCAAGCTGTGCTGGGACGGCAGGAAGCCGATGTTGACCACATTTGTGTTAGGTATGTCTTTGGTGCCTGGGATCCAGTTACAGCTTTAGGGTGAGTAACATGTGTGCATGCATGCACCTGAAGGCGGTCCAGGACCGGGATGCAAAACTTTACATTAGTGAATACAAGAAGAGGCTGTGGTAGAAGTACGAGTCTCGTCCCTACTCCAGGTCAGTATAATGATGGTGGGAGTAAACCATCACATTCCTCCTCATCATCAGTGCCTTAAGAGACCCTATTTGTTTCTTGAGCAGCGTCATAGTCAGAGACAAAAAGAAAGTAAAGTCTTTGGTGATAAGTACATCATCGTACTGGCACCATGTTAGAGTCACTCTGCATAATAAGCAATAGGGCTTTTGTGATCTCTTGGTGTATCATTGGTCAAGGTCGTGCCACTGTGGATTCACATTCCAACATTGGCATGGGCTCCGGGTCTTCCATTGGCACTGTTGGAGTCAGCATCAGCTTTAGTGCAACTGGAAAAACTGTGGGTCTTGGAGCCAGTGTGGATTTACGTACCAGAGTTGGTACAGGTTTGGTACTGTGTCCCAAGGGGACAGATTCAATCGAGGGGGCCAGTCTGCAGTAATCCAACTAGAGGACCCTGCGGCTCCATGGATCTCAAAGGCGTGTCAGAGGGGGGTCAGGATTGCACTAAAGCTATAAAGCATGGCCTTCGGGGAAGACCACTATCTGCTGTGGGGTCAATGACAGCCCGGGGAACTTGTCAGAACCAGCTAAGAAATCGTCTCAGAAACAATAAATTTTGAAGGAGTGTAAAGTTTATTTTGATGCTCTCATGCCTTCTGTTTCAAGCTAGATTGCTGAATGGGGCCTTGTCCTGCTTCGTCTTTTCATGTTGCACTTGGACTTTGACTAACCCGGAGACTTCGAGTGGAAAGAGGATAGTTCAGGGGGATGGCCCATGACTTCCAGATTAAGGGATTAGGACAGTGGTGTGGTGGATCAGTGACATAATATTGATCCACCAAATATCGAGAAACACAACTATCAGAAATTAAATATCAAAAATAAAAATATCGACTCTGTATACATAACTTTATAAATCACTAATATCGCACACACAGAGATCATCAACAAAAATACCAATTTTTACATATAGATTGAAAACAAACATTTCACAAACACAAACATCACCACATATGAAAAAAAAAAACAGAAGCATTCCCTCGAGGTCTTGGTTCTCCACTGACATCAATGATGAACGCAGACTCCTAAGAGCCACGGAAAGATCCTGGAGGAACAACCCCACTGCCCTCAACCGGGACCAACTCAAAACAGCTCGCAAAACCTACCTTAATCATGTCAAGAACAAAAAATCATCCTTCTTCTGCTCTGCTCTAGATGAGGCTAAAAACCGCCCCAAAGAACTCTTCAATATCATCAGAAACCAAACCTCCATTCCCATGACTGGCAGCTTAACTGCGTCCAAATCCCAGTGCGACGACTTTGCTAACTTCTTAAACGAAAAAATTGCCTCAATTGACCGATCTTGCAGCAATCTTTCCGCCCTATCAGAGTGGCACCCTACTGCTTCTACCCACTCAAGATCAACAACGGCAGCCACTCGCTGGTCTTCCTTCCAACCCATCCAAACGGAAGCGATAAGCGATCTCATTGCCATCGCTAATCCCTCGTCTCACTCCTTTGATCAGCTGCCCTCGAGACTGACGAAAGATCTGAAACTTACTCTAGCCCCTATCTGGGCCAAGATTATCAACAGCTCCTTGAGCGATGGTTCAATCCCGGACTGCCTTAAACTAGGTCAAGTCACGCCACTCCTAAAAAAACCTGGCCTCGACCCTACGGTCTTGAACAATTTCAGACCAGTGTCAAACCTGCCGCTCCTATCGAAAATCTTGGAAAAATGTGTGCTATCTCAGCTAACACAACACCTGGAGATCTTGAATCTTCTTGACCCACACCAATCTGGGTTCAGAAAGGGCTGCAGCACAGAAACCGCAATCCTCAATGTGATGGATGACCTACACAGGTCTCTCGACTCCAACCAATGTAGCCTCCTCATCCTCCTAGACCTCTCGGCAGCGTTCGACACAGTGTATCACAACCTACTACTCAATGTCCTTCAGAAGAGAGCGGGTTTTGAAAAAACTGTTCTCAAATGGTTCGCCTCCTTTCTCAACAACCGCACTCAAATTATCAAAATTAAAAGCTACAATTCGGACCCCCTCCCCATTACTAAAGGAGTCCCACAGGGGTCAGTACTCTCTCCACAACTTTTCAACATCTACATGGAGCCCTTCACTACAATTCTAAGGAACTCCAACATCCCCTTTCACCTCTATGCGGACGACACACAACTCTACCTGGAAACCACTTCGATCGCAGACATCCACAGACTAAATGACACACTCACAGAGGTCCAACACTGGCTCTCATCCAACCACCTCAAACTTAATGAAGAAAAGACAGAAGTGCTCCTCATCTCAAACAAAAATGAAAATCCCCAAATACTCGAATGGCTCAAAGCCTTAAACGCCCTCAATGTTCCTTTTGTTCCTACAACCTCCGTCAAATCACTGGGGATCACTCTGGACCCAAAACTGGACATGAAAAAACACATCTCTAAAACTGCCAAAAGTGCTTTCCTTAACCTGAAACTTCTTTACAAACTTAAACCCTTCCTCCCCTTGAAAGACCTGAAACAGGCCACTCAGGCACTGGTACTCTCCAGGATTGACTATGGCATTGCTACTCTGACTGGAACTGCCAAATCTCATCTAGGTCCTTTGGCGGCTACCCTGAATGCAGCAGCTAGAATGGTCACAGGAACTAAGAAATATGAGCACATCACCCCGGCTATCAAGGACCTGAAATGGCTTCCTATTAATCTTCGAGCCAACTTCCGCACAGCCTGCCTCACACACAAAGCCCTGCATACAGGTAAACCGGAATATATGGCCAATAAACTCAACAGAGCCGGTCAGTCCAGGATCCTCAGAAGCTCCAACACGCTCCTTCTCATACCTCTGAAAGCACAGAAACGCAAAAGATCTAACAGGTCCTTTGCGGGAAATGCTCCTAAGATATGGAACTCCATCCCCCCCACATCAGGATGACCGCCTCCTTCCTGAAATTCAAGACACTACTCAAAACCTTCTTTCTTGAGCGAGCTGGATCGTAACGAGAATCACCGTCTGACTTTAATAGTTCACTATCTCTTTGGTCCTAGCGAGAACCTGATGACTCTCCCTTGATCTCCGCCATGTCGCCCTCATGCTGACATTGTATAGACTTTTACTTGCTACTATGCTTTCCCATACTTTCCCTACCCTGCTCGACCTACCTGTTATGTTGATGCTTATTTGTATCAGACATTGTATAGACTTTTACTTGCTACTTTGATTTCCTTAACTTTCCCTACCCTGCTCGACCTACCTGTTATGTTGATGCTTATTTGTATCCGTTGTGAAGCGCTCTGATACCTTCGGGTCTAGCTAGCGCTATACAAAACTTAAATAAATAAATAAAAAATATATATAAATAAACATATACAATGTAAAAATATAGATTATCACAATATCGACTACATAATTATTGTGAAAATAACTAACTACATTCATAAACAATACACCAAAACCC
Organism: Lissotriton helveticus; assembly: GCF_964261635.1. NCBI lineage: Eukaryota > Metazoa > Chordata > Amphibia > Caudata > Salamandridae > Lissotriton > Lissotriton helveticus. The sequence goes on along the minus strand of NC_136069.1, from coordinate 1,571,131,435 downwards.
CAATTTTTCCATAAACCAGTTACATCAAATAAACCCTAACTTATAATAAACATCTATAATTAAATTAAAATGTATTACATCGCCCAAAAATTAAACATTTCCCCCCCCAAAAAATAGCACACCTACAAAATATACAATAAATACACCAAAAACATTATAATTAACTATAAACATTCAAATACAAACAACAATATAACATTTTACATAAAAACAAGTAAAATTATACTTAAATTAAACAAATTATATATAATACTACCAAAAGAAAACAAATTAGCATTTACCAAACAAGGATTTAATTGATAGTACAAATTCTAATTATACTAAACCAACCAATAAAATAGCACTATAAACAACTTTAACCAATAAAATAACTGAAGCAATTAAACAAACAATATAAAAGATACACTAATTAACCTCATCGTTGCTGCCGACGGCCAACGGCCGTCGCGTGCACTAACTCGGTAGTGCTGCGCACGTCCGTTGGTCGTCGCGGCCCCGCCAGCTCAATAGAACGTTCTGCACTAGCACGGAACGTTCGGCGCAGTTGAGAGACTAAAGCAAATAATTACTCCCCCCCCCAAAAAAACACTGCATGAGGCGGAACTTGCTGGATTCTCGCAACAAATGATTATACATGCAAATATACATCACTAAAACTACATATTCAAGTAAGAAATACTTATATTTAAACTAAAAATCAAATGTTACTAAACTAGAACATTGTTAATTAACAAGTACATAGCAACACACACTGTAACTTTCATCGTTATAAACAGACGAGAGAAAAGAAACGAAAAAAAAACTTCCAAACCAACAAACTGCTAGAAAATCTCAATTATAAGAAAGCAACAAAAATATATAATAAAGTAAATATACATAAATCATGAATTTGAAACTTATCCAAAGAGCGACCAAAAATAAACCTAACTCCCCAAACCTCAACAAACTAGCAAAATATAAAAAATGTATTTACTCCTAACTTTTTTTCCTCTTTCAACAGAAAACAAACACCGGCCCCACCTTAAAACAAGCTGAAAGGAAAAGCTGCAAGAACATGCAAAACATCTCAACATAACATACAAGTAAATTAAATAAAAGTAACTGCCTTTTTAAATATATAAATAACTAACATGCAAAAGTTAAACTATGATATATATTTATATTATTAAACTACCTACATATATAATAACAGACGGTGTCAAATTTATCACTTCACAAAAAAGAAAAGCAATTATCAATTCACATGGGCTTCACCTACAGCCAGGAAAGTGCATTGACAGAACTATAAATTGGAAATGTAATACACTTTATTCTAATGCATGCTATGAAAGGCCAACTACCAAAGTAAATGGTATATTGAATGTAAAAGAGCACAACCATCTCCCAAACTTTACAGAAATAGATGTTAGAGAACGTTTGTGAGATATAACAGAGGCAAGCAGTAGTTCTCAGGAACCCACAAGCAAAATTCTTTAAGACATACTGCCCAAAGTCCCTGAAAACATATGACTCCACCTACTAGCTAACCCCACTTTAAAACGTCTAATTACACCACTAAAAAAGCCACCACTGATACTCCACCTGCTCCTAGAAGATACCAAGAAATAGACATACCAGACCAATTGCACATAGGGCCTGATTACGATGTCGGATGAACGCCACTGTTGCGGATTGGGCACCGCCCAACCAGGTCAGCAAGTCCAACCGCACAAATTGGATGTGACCACCTTATGGATGGTTGGAAACATCAATTTTTCAATGGCAGCATGTGCAGCGGGCGGAAAAAGGCCTGCAGCACAAGCTGCCATTGAAAAATTGATGCTTTTAAATATCCCTGGACCGTGTGAAAGGCAAATAGCGGAGGCCACGGAGGGAAGGGGCCCCGCTATGGGCCCCCAAAGTCACTTTCCAACAGCCTTTCCATGTTGGAAAGACTGACATGGAAGGGCTGTCAGAAAGTGACATAATAATACAGACGGGGGAGCCAAGGCTGGCTCCTCCGTCATTATGGGATTGTGATTCTTTCCGATGCTCCGACCGGCTCGTTGAGCCTATCCGAAGAGCAGCGGACGGTTCCTCCGCATCATAATGCGGTGGGCGGACCACAATGGCAGATGCCGGTTGCAGTCCGCCCAACATTGTAATCGGCCCATAATGAGAAACCCTTTCTTTTACATGACAAGCAATATAATGAAAAATGTATCCTAATCTTCTCCAATACAAAAATTTAAGGAGACTTACCCAATGCCAAACATGGATGATGTATGGGACCTTCAAAATATGTCCAAACCCATCACTCAAATATACACCATACATGATGAATATCAAAACAGCAATATCCCTTTCATATACCCTTTACCCCCAAATAAACCAAGCAATACCTACTATGAACTACTAAACTATATAAAACAACAAACAAATAATTACTACCCCAAAAAATAAATCATAGGCTTTGAACAAGTCATGATTCAAACAATGCTAAAAATATAGTCACACACAGCCATACAAGGCTGTTATTATCACCTTAACCAAAGTATATGGGGACACCTCCAAAATTCTACACTAAAGACCTAAGCCAACCGCCCGCACGCCGCATCCCCGGCCGCCAGCAGACCACAGTGCTGGCAGGTACTCAGAATGCCGTATTATGAGTTTACCACAGTGCCGGCGGTGTGGCTGCAGAGATCTTGTGGGGTGGTGACTATTTTTCTATATATATATTGATGCCTGTGTGAAAATTTCAACTGCATATGTGTTGACTGCACACATATTCATGATACATGTAGAAAAATACCGGCCCCACCTTAAAACAAGCTGAAAGGAAAAGCTGCAAGGACATGCAAAACATCTCAACATAACATACAAGTAAATTAAATAAAAGTAACTGCCTTTTTAAATATATAAATAACTAACATGCAAAAGTTAAACTATGATATATATTTATATTATTAAACTACCTACATATATAATAACAGACGGTGTCAAATGTATCACTTCACAAAAAAGAAAAGCAATTATCAATTCACATGGGCTTCACCTACAGCCAGGAAAGTGCATTGACAGAACTATAAATTGGAAATGTAATACATTTTATTCTAATGCATGCTATGAAAGGCCAACTACCAAAGAAAATTGTATATTTAATGTAAAAGAGCACAACCATCTCCCAAACTTTACAGAAATAGATGTTAGAGAACGTTTGTGAGATATAACAGAGGCAAGCAAGCAGTAGTTCTCAGGAACCCACAAGCAAAATTCTTTAAGACATACTGCCCAAAGTCCCTGAAAACATATGACTCCACCTACTAGCTAACCCCACTTTAAAACGTCTAATTACACCACTAAAAAAGCCACCACTGATACTCCACCTGCTCCTAGAAGATAACAAGAAATAGACATACCAGACCAATTGCACATAGGGCCTGATTACGATGTCGGATGGACGCCACTGTTGCGGATTGGGCACCGCCCAACCAGGTCAGCAAGTCCGACCGCACAAATTGGATGTGACCACCTTATGGATGGTTGGAAACATAAATTTTTCAATGGCAGCATGTGCAGGGGCGAGAAAAGGCCTGCAGCACAAGCTGCCATTGAAAAATTGATGCTTTTAAATATCCCTGGACCGTGTGAAAGGCAAATAGCGCAGGCCACGGAGGGAAGGGGCCCCGCTATGGGCCCCCAAAGTCACTTTCCAACAGCCTTTCCATGTTGGAAAGACTGACATGGAAGGGCTGTCAGAAAGTGACATAATAATACCGACGGGGGAGCCAAGGCTGGCTCCTCCGTCATTATGGGATTGTGATTCTTTCCAATGCTCCGACCGGCTCATTGAGCCTATCCGAAGAGCAGCGGACGGTTCCTCCGCATCATAATGCGGTGGGCGGACCACAAGGGCAGATGCCGGTTGCAGTCCGCCCAACATTGTAATCGGCCCATAATGAGAAACCCTTTCTTTTACATGACAAGCAATATAATGAAAAATTAATCCTAATCTTCTCCAATACAAAAATTTAAGGAGACTTACCCAATGCCAAACATGGATGATGTATGGGACCTTCAAAATATGTCCAAAACCATCACTCAAATATACACCATACATGGTGAGGAGCTACGCACGGATCCAAGATGGACGCGTGAGCAGAGGGTTCCCGAGACCCTTTCCGCCACCCTTCTTTATCCTGACACACATCCTGATTTGGACGACGGGTACTTCTTGTTGATGCCCTGCTGATATCGAAAGCTTCTTCCAGAATTCGATTTGGCCGCCGGGAACTGGACTTGCTGCACTCCATAATCTGAGGCCTACGGCAGAGGCCATCCAGGGGCTTGAGTTCCCGAGGTGCCCAGGTGGCAATTGAACAACACCGGCTGGAGTGACGCCTCCGCTGTCCCTGTGGTACTTTCGGTTTCGATTTCGCTCTTTGTTGGTGCCGACTCATTGCTGGTAGACACTGCTGCCCTGCTCTAGTCGCAGACTCTCCTTCGGCTGTCGTTCCTCGACCTCTCGCTTCCTTTAGCTTGCCATAGGGGGACTCATTCTGCCTAGATCTTGGAAGACCCTTTGGAGCTCGTCGACCATCATGACGGGCAGGACGGACACTGAGAGGCACGCCACCAGAGGCCCGAATCGGGGGGGAGCCGCTCAGACCCAGACTATAGAACGCTTTACTCGCCCGAAGGGATCCTCGGGTGGGTCGAGCAAATCCCCCGGAGAGGCTGGTGACGGTACCCCTGCGACTGAGGAGCCGACTTTGGCAGATGTCATGGGCGCCATTGCCAATATCCAGACTGCGATGGGGCAGCAATATGAAACTCTGGCTACTAAGTTGGATACGGTTGCGATTGAGGTCAACCTTATCAGGACAGACCTGGGGAAAACCAACGAACGGGTCAAATCTTTGGATGTGAAGACGGCGAGCCTAATCACTGATGTCTCAGATTTTCAGACCGAGGTCCGCGATCTTCGCACGGCCAGGGACTCGTTTGCCCGTCGGCTGGATGATTTCGAGAGCCGGGCCAGACGGAATAATGTCCGCATCGTGGGCGTTCCGGAGACTTCCAGGGAAGTACCGACGGATCTTCTGGTTGAAGACCTTATTCAGAACTATTTGTCGCCAAAGGGCCTTAGTGGTCTTTTTGCAGTGGAGCGCGCTCATCGGATTCCTGGCGGGCAGCCCAAGCTTGGGGCCGCTCCGAGGCCTATCATAGCCAGGATCTTTAATTACCGGGACAGAGACGCTATCCTGCAGGCCTCCCAGGTCAATGGTCCCACTAAGTTTGAAAATGTTTCGATCAGCTTCTATCCGGACTTCACCCAGGCAGTGCAGAAGCAACGTATGGCCTTTACGGGGGTGAAACGGCGCCTTCGAGACATGGAACTGAAATATGCCATGCTTTTTCCGGCTCGCCTGCGGATTGAGCACAACGAACGTACTTTTTTCTTTGATCGCCCTGATGCGGCCAGTGACTGGTTGGACACTTTACCGACACAGCATACCAGCTCGGAGTGTACAATGGGTGCCGAAGGCGGCCTGGAAGCTCTGGAGTAGTGAGTCGGTGCCGATGAGCCGTTCTTGGACGCTTTGCAGTGGCTCTGTGATGACGATGTTTATACGTTGCGGATACCCGGGGGTGGTGGGACTCGGGACTCTTCCTCCTCAGGGGACTTTTTTCTCTCTTCTTGTAGGTTAGTCTAATGGGGCGACAGGCACACTGCAAGTTGGGGTGGCTTTTTGGTCTACCGCAGGGGTGCAGGGAGGGGGGTTGTGTGTTGAGGGTTCTTTGGGGGGTGGTGGGGGGGTCTTTTCTTGTTTGTTTACTTCGAGGCTCTGATTTGGTCGCTCTTTTATCCTTGGTGCTTGCTCTGTGGCGGGGGGGACGATTGGTTTTTGTCTGGGATGGGGGGTAGGGGGCTGAGGGTGCTGAGCTGGAACGTTAATGGTCTCGGGGATCGCATTAAACGGGGGATAGTTTTGCAGTACTTGAAGCGGCACTCCCCGGATATTGTTCTACTACAAGAAACGCATTTGGTGGGAAATACGTGCCGCGCACTGAATCGAAGAGGCTACCGTTTGGTGGTCCACTCTGGATTCACCACTGGGTCGAGGGGGGTGGGTATCTTGGTTAGGAACTCCCTCCCCCTCGAGGTGGATGACGAGGTGCTGGATGATAGGGGTCGCTATGCTGCTGTCGTGGGTCGATGGGAGGGGAAGACGATCTCCATTTTGTCTGTGTATGTTCCCCCTGGTCTACAGTCTACCACATTTTCTGATTTGGGTGGGGTAGTCCTGGGGCTCCCCGCTGGTTTGCTAGTTATGGGTGGAGATTTTAACTCGGTGGTCAGTGGTGAGGAGGATCGCCACCCTTGTAGAACCCTCCCCACGTTCGCAGTTATGGTTGGGCCGCTTCATGGATACCCTGGGATTAGCGGATTGTTGGAGACAACTTCATCCTGGCCAGCTCCAGTACACCTTTTTCTCGGGGGCCCATGGTAGTCTCTCGAGACTCGATTACATCCTTATTCCAGCGCCACAGATGGTCTCCGTGAGAGAAATGAGACATCTGGCGAGGGGGATCTCAGATCACTCCCCGCTATGGCTCACCATTGATATGCGGCTGGAGTCCGGGGGTCGTGTTGCTCCTATTAATCCGTGGCATCTTCGTAACCCCAACATTAGTAAGGAAGTGGTTAAGTGCATGGATTATTACTTTGCTGAGAATGAAGGGTCAGTGTCCTCCCCTGTTACTTTGTGGGAGGAGTGTAAAACTGTGATCCGGGGTCAGACGCTCTCCTTGATTGCCAGCGAAAGGGGGCGCAGAACTAAAGAAGTGGTACGGCTTGAGAATGATATCTCTGAATTGGAAGAACAGATGGAATCTGTGATTACGCCTGATAGCCTACATTCCTTGGCGCTTAAACAGTTTTAATACAGAGCTCTGGTGACTGATGCGGCTAAAGCGATGAATCGTGAACAGCACGGACGCTTGTATGATTTGGGTGATAAGGCGGGGAAATTGCTTGCTTGGCTTGATAAGCGGGATAGAGTGAATCGGGTCGTGCCTGTTATTGAGCGAGTGGATGGTGTGCGAGTTGTGGACCCGGTCGAGATCGTTGAGGTCTTTGCCCAGCATTTTCGGAAGGTGTACTCGCCGGTCTCGGACAGACCTGAGGAGGACTCGCACCTGTTGCTCCGCGATATTGCGTTGCCTATTCTCTCGGATTCGGATAGAGAGCTTATGGAGGCGGATTTTTCTACCGATGAAGTAGCGCTCGCTATCCGTGCACTTCGTTCTGGTAAGGCTTCGAGCCCGAATGGTTTGCCAGTCGAGCTGTATAAGTTGTGTCCTGATAAAATGGCGCCATACCTTCGTCGGACGTTTTTGGCGTCGCGAGATCTCGGGCTTTTTCCCCGAGATCAGAGACTGGCGTCCATTGTGGTTATCCACAAGGACGGGAAGCCCCGGGAACATTGTTTGTCATATCCGCCGATCTCGAAAATTTTGGCGAACCGCATGATCGCGGTGATCGGCGAGTTGGTGCACCCTGATCAGTCTGGGTTTATCCCCCACCGCAACACTGCGCTCAATCTTCGCCGTCTACACGGTGTTTTGGCGGGGGCGGGGTCTCTTGTGGAACCGGCCATTTTGGTTTCCCTTGACGCCTCGATGGCCTTTGACACTGTGGAATGGCCTTATTTGTGGGCTGCCCTCGCTAAATTTGGCTTTGGTCCTAAGTTTATTGGGTGGGTTAAACTGTTATATGCACAACCGCTTGCACAGGTGGTGGTTAATGGAAGGGCCTCGAATCCCTTTGTCCTCGGACGTGGCACAAGACAGGGCTGCCCTTTGTCGCCTCTCCTTTTTGCGCTTGCTCTTGAACCCCTTGCCGCGTGGCTCCGCTGGGAGCCTTCGCTCAAGGGCATACGGTGGTCTCCTACCTTTGAGGATCGGGTGTCGCTTTATGCTGATGATATTCTGTTGTACCTCACTTCTCCCCGTAAGTCATTGGGAGTCCTGTTTGATGTCCTGAGCTCCTTCGGGAGGAACTCTGGTTTGGTTATTAACTGGACTAAATCCTGTATTTACCCACTTGCGGGTGGACAACCTTCTCTGCCTCGCTTCTGCCCTATACCTGTCTCCAGTGGTGGTTTCAAATACTTGGGGATCTACATCACTATGGACCCTAAGGTCCGATTTGAGCGTAATCTACTGCCTCCGCTTGCCCGACTTCGATCGGATGTGGCGGCATGGTGTGGATTGCCTCTTTCCCCCCTGGGGAGGGCGGCCCTGTTTAAAATGATGTCTCTTCCCCGATTCTTATACGCAATCCAGAACACGCTGGACCTGGTTCCAGCTGGTTATTTTAGTGAAATCGAGGGTCTCCAGAGGAAATTGGTTTGGGGCGGGAGACCGCGTATAGCGCTGGCGAAGTTGACTTTGCCCTGGTATGATGGTGGGATAGCGTTACCGGATGTCAAACGTTATTATTGGGCGTCCCAGTTGAGTGCTATTAATCACGCCATGTATGGCCCTGTCCCTAATCCCGCTTATGATATGGATAAGTGGCAACTCCCGGGGGGCGATTATAATAGAGCGCTTTATTCCAAGAGTGACATGAGGTATTTGACGGGCCCCACTGCGGTGGCACTGCGTGTATGGGCTAGTGCGACGTCGGCCATGGGCTGGACTGATAAACTCACAAGGGCGACTCCTCTCTATGCAGCTGAGAGATTGGGTGGTTTGTGGTCCTCGGAGGGATTCGATAGATGGGACCTTATTGGTATCAGTAAAGTGGGTGATCTTTGGGCCACCAATAGAGTTAAAACTTTTGACGAGTTACAACGAGAATATAAGCTGAGTGATAGGGAATATTTTCGATACCTTCAGATCCGCCATGCGCTCGATTCGGTCTTCCCTGCTGGCCCCTTGATCCCTGAGTCTTCTCCTCTGGAGGATAGAGTGCTTGATGGACATGTCCCCGACAGCACTATCTCCCTCATATACAAAAAACGTATTAATGCCAGTTCGGACCTTCTTATACAGCTGCGTGAGGCATGGACTGGTGACGGGCTGGAGTTAGACGATGAAGACTGGCAGGCTGCAGTCTCCTCCTCAAAGGAAGTTGCTATTCCGGCGCGTCTCCGACTAGTGCAGCTAAAGATTCTTCATCGCACCTATGTCACGGGTCCACGGTTGATACATATGGGTTATTCAGTGGATGGGTTATGTCGGCGTGGATGTGGTTTGCTTGCTACTTTCCTCCATATTATATGGGAATGCCAGGAGGTAGTGGTTTTTTGGACCCAAGTGCATGAGGTGATGAGAGAGGTGACGGGCGTCGGGCTACTTCCTGAGGCCCGGCGCTGTTTGCTGAATATTTGGGAACTGAATGACTGCATCGTTGCCCAGACTCAGTGGGTCACGCTGGGAAACATTATTGCATAAAGGGATATTGCTCAACTCTGGGGGTCTCATAGGGCACCACTGGTCTCGACCTGGGAGGAGAACATGGACTGGTGTATGTTTGGGGAAAAAAATGTATACGTCTCCCGGGGTAGGCCTAAGAAGTGGGGTAGGATTTGGGGTCAGTGGAATTCGTATCGGGGTGAGATTTGTGACCCGCCTTTTACAGCACCCCATGGTGATACAGGATTTCCCTGATTGTACGTTCCAGTATTTTTGATTTTTTGGTCACTATAAAGCATTGCTCGCTCTTGGTCCCCGCTCCCCACCTCCATGATTTCCTGATGTTTGCTTTTCGTTGTCCCCCTCATACCACACGTAGCAGCCCTTATATTGGTAAATTCGCCTCGTTTCTTTTTCTTCTGGGTTTTCCTTTTTGTTATTTGTATGTTATAAAATGGAAACCTTTTATTCATCCTCATTCACCAGGCGCTCTTAACCACGTCATGCTTTTCTGCTGCCGGACCCTCGGGTTGTCGGCTGATGAGCTGTGTACTGCTTTATTTTTGCTGTTTTGTGTTACTGACCGGCCTTGGTGGCTGTAGGTCTGTGTCTGTCCTTATTTTACGAATAAGGGTTTTTTAAAAAAAAATGTAAAAAAAATATACACCATACATGATGAATATCAAAACGGCAATATCCCTTTCATATACCCTTTACCCCCAAATAAACCAAGCAATACCTACTATGAACTACTAAACTATATAAAACAACAAACAAATAATTACTACCCCAAAAAATAAATCATAGGCTTTGAACAAGTCATGATTCAAACAATGCTAAAAATATAGTCACACACAGCCATACAAGGCTGTTATTATCACCTTAACCAAAGTATATGGGGACACCTCCAAAACTCTACACTAAAGACCAGAGGCTAACCGCCCGCACGCCGCATCCCCGGCCGCCAGCAGACCACAGTGCTGGCAGGTACTCAGAATGCCGTATTATGAGTTTACCACAGTGCCGGCGGTGTGGCTGCAGAGATCTTGTGGGGTGGTGACTATTTTTCTATATATATATATTGATGCCTGTGTGAAAATTTCAACTGCATATGTGTTGACTGCACACATATGCATGATACATGTGGAAAAATACCATCTCCCATTGCCGGAATCTGGCCCATATGTGGGTGTCCAGTCAATGGGTATATGGCACAAAATGGACTCACCTGTATATTGCCGCAAACAGAGTGGTAATCCTTGGGGTGAAGATGCTGATGTGAAGGGGGGACCAGAAGAAAGGGATTCACATTGAACTCTGATTGGAAGAACAGGAAAGAGGTGAGAACGCACCCCAAATCTGTCTTTTCCGCACAACTTGAAGCTGGAGTTCCCACAGCAGCATTCGGCTCATCGAAAAGCCAACTCTTCATACGACGGGGGTGAAACTCCTCTGTACCGCCCTGTGGCAGCTGCTTTTCCCCAATCATGACACCAGCGGTTTGTGGTGTACTGGCGGTGTCGATGGTTCAGCCGTGGCCTTTGCAGTAGGAATCCACCAACTCGTAATATGGCGGGTGGCCTGCCGAGCTTGTAATAAGGCCCTAAGTGTAGAATATTCCACTAATAGGCAATCTGTCTTCATAGTCAAAAAATTATAACACTAGCCCACGTTCCTGTGACAAAGGTTGTCAACCACAATAACTTAAAAATAGAAAGCCCTTTCTACCAATAAAATGAAGGACTAGACTACTTAGAAATAATAGCCAAATCTATCCTCTTAAGTATACATTCACCTACCAAACACTACAACATAATCTAACACAACAAACCAAATGTGTACTTTGATAAAAATATGAATATTTTATTACATGGGGAAAAACGTATTTAAAACGTAAAAATGTATAATCACTGATATAATACAAATATTAATAATTGAAAAAACTTATATAATACTAACCAACTTTAAAACAAAATTAATTAATCACATCAAATAAATACAACACATAATAATAACATAAACATAACGTAAACAATACAATATCACATTTTTCACCGACAACAAAACATTTATATAAAACGTACTGTTTTGTAGCTGCAGATCTCTCGCCATCACCACATAACAACAACATGGTAATCGACCACAAAATGAAGAAAACTAATGCAAAAAGCCCCCCCTCCTCGAGAAAAAACAACAATATTAACAATCCAATCGAAAATCCCTCAAACTAATTTTAAGTCTATAGGTTCAATAAAAAACCCGAATTTTTTTTTGTTTAAAAAGAACAGGGGTTGGCCTAAAGGCTAAGGCGCTCGACCTCGGACCTGGGGATCTGGGTTTGAGTCTCGGTAACGACGCCTAAAAAAAAAAAACTGTGATTCTGGGCAAATCACTTAATCTCCCCGTGCCTAAATTGAAAGTGTGTCCTCATGTAACGTAACTGGTGCTATGTAAAGCGCTCTGATAACTGATTCGGTTCGGTTCTAGTTCGCGCTATATAAAACTCTGCAAAAAAAAAAAAACAGAAAAAAAGGAAATCTAAGTAAAAACAATTTGTTTATAATAAACTAAAACAGATTTCCTTTAAAAAAGAAAATCGTAAACTCCAACTTCCCAACGAAATCGTTCGTAGACAAAAACCTGCAAAAGAAACATTTAACACCCACCCATACACTATATTACAGTCTCAGATATACACATACCTAATATTTAATCATGAAAACATAAGTAACATCACATTTTTAAAATAACACAATTATACAATAATAATAATAAAATGTAAATGCAACACAACAACATAGGGCAAAACACCAACAAATAACCTTCTAAACATACTAAGCAACACTAGACCCAACTTGTAAACATTCATCTAAATTACCACTACCCTCAAAACCCTTAATAAACTCCTTAAAAAAGACTTACCTGTCCTAACAGCAGCACCTAACCATGACTAGGCTTCTGAAAAAAGACACAAATTAACAACAATAGACAGCAAAATAGAAGCTAGCGTTAAAATGAAATGGGTGCCAAATGAAACTAAAAAAAAGACTAGCTCCCCATAGAAATCAATTGGAAATATTTTAAAATGTTTAATAAATGTTTAACAAATGTTTTACAATTATTAAAAATATTAATCGTATCAAACAATGTTGTAGAAAATTTTACAAAAAAAGTTCAAGTATAAATTAAATATTAGTATAAAATATATACAAAAATATATACAAATATGTAATATATATTAATTATGAATATGTTAAATGATGTTTAAAAAATGTATGTAAAAAAGTTTTTTTAATTTTAAAAATTATATTGAATGTAAAAAATTAATAGAAAATGTACATTATACAACCATGTATACAATCTGATTTATTTGTGGGTTTTTTACTATTAAAAAAAGAAATATTTTATTTATTTCACTTAAAAATTGTTATTATTTTTTATTTTCAAAATATATTTGACAAAATGTAAAGTATACAATAAATTGAAATTATCAAAAAATAAAAAAAATTTAAATGTGTGTGGCATCTCATTATTATACTAAATTTGGGGGAAGTCTTAGACACATTTTACAATTCCTTCTCCAATCTAAACCAACATTTAGGGAAGGTGTTCAACACTAAAGGGGTAAACAATGCACAAAAGGACAACCCAATATTCCCTTGAAAGGCTTAGGTAACTGTAACGAGGCATGTAAAGGTACCAACAAGGGATTCACTTGAAAACAAAGTTTCATTGGCGATGTCTATGAATGGCATCTCAAATAAATTGAATAATATGTAATTTATACAAAGTAATTTGAAGAGAAATAAACCAATCGGTAATGCAGATGTATGTGTTTTCGAATTTGTATTGGAAAAAACAAATATTCAAACAGATAATGATTGAGGTTCAAAACAAATAATATCTCATGGTACATTGACAGTGTCTGTTATGGTGTAGGCAAAATTTCAACGTTTTTTTAACATATGTCCACGTACTTAGTACCCACTTTCATACATATACTTAGAGAATGTCTTCAGAAAAAACAAGACTCTTATGGGGGTTATCAATTGTCCAGAGGAAAGATGAGTTGTGTGTCGATGTTTCGGTCTCATTTGTTGTACATCCACAAAACCATCTTCAGGACTGCACTGTTTAAATGCAGATAAAGGAGCCCCTATGAGGCCATCAGGTTGGTATTTGGCTGGGAATTACAAGGCACGGGCTGAAAAGTCACTCTGGTCTGGGAGACTGAAAATTCAGAAATCCTATGAGATTGTGCTCCCAGGAAGGAATGAGTGATGTTCAGCGACATTTATGGAAGTGAAGCAGGTGCTTCTGATGCTTCAACGTGTGGACTGATTCTTGTGGACAAATCACCAAAACCTGTCCAGACATGAAGTAACAACAATATTATGCAGACTAAAAATATACAGTAAAATCGTATTAAGTAATTTTATCCCAGAAGAATTCTTTCAGTTTATGCTGAAAAGAGGCAAGTGTTGTAGTAAGGGAGTTCGTGTAACCGTTTACACAACACACACACCATGTGCTAACCATATCTTGGTGACAGACAGACAGACAGATAGATTCGAGGCACACGCAGATGCTGCATCTAAAGTGATCTTTTTTCTCATTAAGGGCCAGATGTACGACCCTATTTTGCATATGCAAACGAGTATGCGACCCGTTTGGGCATGCAAAATGTGATTGGGCCATGTACAACCCCTATTTAGCGAGTCACAATTTTGTTGCGACTCTCTAAACAGGAATTGCGAGTCGCTATTAGGAAGGGTCGTTCCAAGGGCGTCCCTTCCTAATACCGAGTCCGAGACCTAAGTTAGAATGTTTTGACTGCAATTTTAGGGTTAGGCAGTGGTCCCAGGGACCACTACCTGCCCTTACAAAATTAAACGAAAACGTTTCATTTTTCGTTTTTTTAAATGCCGCCCTTTTTCCTACAAGGAAAACGGGCTGCATTTTAAAAAAAAGAACTGCTTTATTTAAAAGCAGTCCCAGACATGGAGTTCTGCTGAGCCCAGCAGGCCACCATCCCTGGGAGGGCCAGCCATTCTTAATGGGGTCGCAAATTGTGAGTGCCTCAATAATATGCATGAGGCATGCAATTTGCGGCCCAATTAGGAATCGCTAACAGTGTCTCAGACACTGTTGTACATGGAATTTACCGACTTGAAATTGAGCATAATTTGCAAGTCTCTAAATGACATGGTCGTACATCTGGCCCCAAGTCTAGCCAGCTTTAGCGCTTTCACCATCCCCATTTAATAAAAAAAAAACTCTTTTCCACTGACCTGTTCAATTGTCAAGCAGAGTTTGCTTCTCCCAATTACAGCAAATAGCATGGGGCAATGGGATGGCCTACTTCAGGCACTGACTCTCCTACAATGTGCATAGGGTCATTTTAACTTGGTCACGTGTACAAATTCACCCAAAAAATAAACACCCTTCACTGCCAGGCCGGTAAACCAATATTTTAACAACGCTGTTGCATTTTCATTCTTTAATCTTTTTGTGATTTTTTTTTTACTCATACTTGTGTGTTTAGACTATGCCCTCAGTTTGCGGTAATTCAAAGCTAATTTTACCTTTTCTTTGCACCAAAAAGTGTCCTGTTTTCCTGTGATGTGCATTAAAACTAAAAAGAGTTTCTATACATGTTCCAAGAATCCCTGCTAAGAAGCACCTGTATTGTTTTATAAAAAATTATATCTGCTGATTTATTTATTTTAGAGTTTTTTAAATTTTATTTCAAGCATATACGTTTAGACCGTAGTTTGTTCTTTTTTTTCTCTGTTTTACAGCAAATTCTTACAACAACAATAAAAGGAATTATCCTGCCACCGTGTCAAGGCCTGACCTTTTGGCTTTGCCTGTGCTTGTTTTTCCATTTCATATCAGTGACGTGTTTTTGGCATAGGTTGAAAATTAGCCATCTTTCAAAGCATATAGTGCCATTCTCGAAAACTGTTTTAATTTTGGGCAATTCACACGTGTTAACACGGCTATGTAAATAACCTGAGGGGAAGCATGTCAAATGTTGAGCAGGCGCTGAAAGAACAGGAGACAGATTAGATTTCACGTGGCTTTCCAAGACCCCCTGAGGACCAACCACACTTAAGGAGATGAGGGAGGTATTTACTTTTAAGTTGTGCAGGGTCGGCTTTAGGACTGTGCAACTGGTGCCGCCACACTGGGCGCCACGCATGGGTGGGGGATGGGGGGTTGAGATGTCATTTGTGCTCTGACTGGAAGGGATGGGAGGACAGAGCAGACAGGTCAGGTGTGACAGGCAGGACACGAGACGCCTGCACAGATATTTGCTTTTGCATCAATTTTCAGAGGATACTTATAATGGGAAAATAACCTTGGTGGTTAATGTACTTGCTGGTGAGATCTGTGCTTTGTCTAGTCACAGTTTTGACTCACCATAAAATACCAAAGAGGGATAATGTGCCTGCTGGAAAGCACAACCTGTAACATACAGATCACAGATTTGTATTTTATGTAGATAGCTCAGTGGGTTACTGCTTTTATCACATTGATCCTTGTGTTACTTGCGGTTCATTAGTAAGGCTCCCTGTTTTCCGTTTTTACAGATAAATACAGACAAAAAAGATATAGTTATCATCTGTGGTGTTCCTATGATTGGAACCTATCAGGTATTCAAACATGAATGCACATTATTCAGTTAAATAAATGGGGAAATATACTAGTTTCAACTTCATTTAGTTACAAAACCCAAAAGAACTATGGATAAATACAGATAACATTAGCAAAAAGTAATAATGTATAAATACAGACGGATATGTCAAAAAACATAAATACCACAAAACCTGGAACCCTATTGCAAAGCTTCTGACAGCACAATCAGCTATACACCCACATCAAACAGCTACACACAGACTGCAAAGCATGGGTTTAGATGAGAACCTTTTTGTTTTTTCTCTATCTTTCTTTATTTTAAGGTTGCTAACAGAGTTAGTTTGGGCATTGATAAATTCTTAATAATATAAACAACCTCAACCACTGTGTTATGTTTAAATTCTGAGTCTGTGTGTCTCCAGACCAAGCACTCTTAAGAAATGATGCAAACCAGCATGGGTGGCATCTGACTCCTAAACCTTGTAGCCTTCATTGTCTTATGTAACATTTCCTGTATGCTAGTTTACATGCTTATATGATTTCTTGTATCTGTATAATGTGTGTATGATGTAAAGTCTTCTGACACACTACATCAGAATGAGTAGCTTTATAAAACAAATTATATAAATGTGAGAGAGAGGTCATAGCGAGATGTGAGGCATCGTTGGATGTTGAAAGTGAGAGAATCCGTTAAAGAGGAGATCATGAGGGGTGTCACCAACAAACAACGTTGCAGTGGGCGCGGCCAACGCAAGCGCCGGCCCTGAACATGTAGGTTCTACTCAGGCAGGGCCAGTGTGGAAGCGGTGTCTCCTGGCAGGTTAGAGCAGCTCAACTGAGTGTTGGCACACTGAGGCACACTGAAGGCCACCCAGTTAGCCCGGACACCTCTCAGACAGAAGGCACTTGCTCACAAGCACTGCATACAAAGCCACTTCCAGCAAGCACTGCTGGAAGCCGGCAGAACTGGGGTTTCACACACTCCAAAGAGGAACACATCAGAGGGGCTTGGAGATGTTCCTCTAGCAAGGGTGAGGTGGAAAGGGTGGCAAAACCA
The DNA here is from genome assembly GCF_964261635.1 of Lissotriton helveticus. Taxonomy (NCBI): domain Eukaryota; kingdom Metazoa; phylum Chordata; class Amphibia; order Caudata; family Salamandridae; genus Lissotriton; species Lissotriton helveticus. The sequence continues at coordinate 1,571,114,328 of NC_136069.1, read as the reverse complement.
TGGCAGACTCCATTGTACGACAGACCAGGCATTCCGTCTCTGCATCTGGCGCTGTCCAATACTTATATGTGAAGGCCCAGATTAACAAAGAAATCATGCAATGTGGTGCAGTAAGTAAAGTTACTATGCTGTTTTGCAAGAACATAAAAGAGCAGAGCAGCACTGTTAGACCTGTCAGCCTGTGAGTGGTCTTCCCCTAAACTTTGCCTATCCCCGCTGGTTTTACTGAATTCGTTTTTGTTGGCCTTAGGACTCTGTGCAGTTTACCACTGCTAACCAGTGCTAAAGTGTGTGTGCTCACTCCCGAACACATGGTAAAATTGGCTTACATCTAATGGGCATGGTTAATTTAGTTATAAATCCATAGTAAAGGGGTATATCATATACGCAGGTCCAGTAAATTGAATGCAACAAGTGGGCCTGCAGCATTTACTATGCCACGCACTCAAGTTACTATGCCACGCACTCACGCACTTTAAAACTGGTCTCAGGCCATTGCAGCCTGCGTGCACTTTTAAATTGCCATTTCGACTAGGCAAAATAACCCATTTGCCAAGGCTAAAACTCCCTTTTTAAAAGGGCGGGATGCACAGTATTTAAAATGTTGAGCATGTAATTTTAAGCATTAGATGTACTGGTGATGTTAAACTCACAAGCACATTTTTCATTACTGTGAGGGCTATCTCTTCAATAGGATAGCATTGGGTTACCTTATTACATTTAATAAGTGATACGTTGTGTTAGGGACCAGGCTGAAATCTCATATTTGGTGTCTAGGGATATGTAATTTAAAATCTGCTTTAATGCTGAAGTCAGATTTGAAGTTACAATTCTAAAAATGCCACTCTTAAAAAGTTGGCATTTTTTTGTCCTAACCATTTGGTTGGCCTCAGAGTGCACTCCTCTGATTACATAGTAGAAATCCTAAAGTCTTTTTTATTAAACTCTTTAATTGCATTTGGAAAACATAGCAGAGCAAAAGCAGTGATATTCACATATAAAATAACAAGATACATCATATCAACAGTCGGGTCTTTTACAGTTCTTATACATTCTCGTGTACCAGATCCCTTTGGGAATTTCCCTGTGGCAGGCTTTGTCATGCAGCCGCATTCATTCCAATTCCATCAGATCAATTCTAGTAACAGGTGTGCTCAGCATTCCCCTGCTTTCATTCCATCTCCCCAAAATGTTTGTCCATTTTTGTGGGCACACCCTACTCATGCATTCCACCCATTCCGCCTGCATGCACCGGTCTATGTCTATCTTCCAATCTCTCAATGTTAAGATGGACTCAGCTCTCCAGTTCCTGGCGATATTGCATTTGGCCACCATGATGCTGAGCCCAACCCCAAGTCTATTGCTCGAGGTTAAGTGTGTCGCCTCCCAAATGTTCAATAGGCGCCACTGAGTTGAGGGTGCTATCTATTATTTACACAATGTCATCATGACTGCCTTCCAGTACACCTGCATTGTCGGACAGTCCCACACCACGAGGAAAAGGGTGCCCTCCCGACTACAGCCCATAGGGCACTGTGAGGACTCAAGCCTGCCCATCATAACCAGTGTTGTGCATGCGTAGTACGTCCTATGTCAAATCTTAATTTGCACCAATCTGAAATGGGAACAGATAGCTACTTCTCTGGGGAAGCCATTGCCTCTTGCTATTCATCATCCTCCAGTTTCCCTATGTCTTCCATCTTTTCACGCAACCTCACCAGGATATCAGGGCACTAAACAGAATTTTGCTATAGGTTAGAGAGATTGCTTTTGTCTGCATGTAGTCATCCTGGACTCTATCTTCTAATGGAGAGGTTCAGGGAGGCCCTTCCCCTTTGGTATTGCAGCCCTCAGTGCGTGTCTTATCTGGAGGTAGCCAAATTTTCCACGGGTGCCAGTTGGTATTTGTTTTGTGGGTCACCAAAGGACTTTACCTCTCCACTTGCCCACAAGTCTCCCACGCATAACAGGCCTATCAAGTTCCATTTATCAAATCCCTGATGATCAGCTAGGAGGCCCAACTGTGCAGAGTCCCACAACGAGGTAGCCTCGGTGATCTTGCTGCGTCGTACCAGTACCGCTGTTGTAGTGTGCCAGGTTTTGGCGGTGGATGAGGTCGCGATCAGTGACAGCTTGCTATATTTCCCCCCATATAGATGGCCAGGAGATAGTCCCTTGGGTGCATATTTTGCCTGTCCATTCTATATGCAGATTCCCCCAGTGGGAGATAGACCCAGTGATTCACTGCCGTGAGGTGGGTTTCCCAGTAGTAGTATTGAGGGGCCGGGAGTGCTATTCCTCCATCGTACCAGCTCCTTGTCACTTTCTGTAAAGATATTCTGGGGATTCCCCCATCCCAGAGGAGCGTTTGCACAGTGGCTTCGACTGCCCGTAAGTACGAGAGTGGGACAGGGTACGGAGTTTTATGGAGGACATATAGAAAACGAGGCAGTGCCATCATTTTATACAGGGCCGCTGTCCCTAACAGGGACAGGGCAAGGCTCTCCAATGTTGCAGGTCTTCCTGAAGGCGTCTCAGTGGGGACACTAAATTTCGCTCGTAGAAGACAGTCGGGTCCTTAGTAATATAAATACCCAAATATTGAAACCCCTCTGTCACCACCCGAGCTGTGCAAGATCCAGGGAGTCATGGATTCATCCCATGGAGTATGTATACCAATGACTTGTCCCAGTGTGTGGTGTACCCCGAGTAGTTACGATACAGGTTGAAGATGTGCAGAATTCCTTGTAGTGTAGGGCATGGGCTCGCCACACAGAGAAGGATGTCTGCACAGAGGGAGATTCTATCCTCCCAGTCTGCAGACCATCTGAGCACTCTGATTAAGGGGTCTCCCCTCATCCAAACCGCTAATGGTTTCAGACTAGGGCAAAGATCAGCGGGGAAAGGGGCAACCCTGTCTCGTGCCCCATTGTAATTGAAAAGACCGCTGACATAGCTCCGTTCACTGTCACTTGTGCCAAGGGCTCTGTATATAAAAGCCGGACCCACGATAAAAAATTTCACCAGCAGCTACAACAGGCATGGCTCCTTGCCACACTTTGTGTGACGCTTGTATCCTCCGAAAATTGTTCCAGCGCCACTGCCATACAATCCCGGACCCCAACTCGAATGACAAAGTGAGTGAAAGAGTGAGGGTGCAGGGCCACTTCTATGGCGTACACTGCACTAGTGAGTTCCCAGGTGGTCACTGTCCAGTTGACAGCCGGTGCCACTCCAGGAGACACACAGCACCCCTTCTAATCACAGCTGTGCGGAGTTGGCTCCGGATGGCACAGTCCTCTGCGCACATACACTGGGGGGCTCGTGCTGCATATCTGCGTGTGCAAGGGTGGGCACCGGCTGGCACAGCCCTGTGCGCGCATACACTGGGAGCTCGTGCTTCGTGTCTGTCGTGTGCAAGGGTGGGCACCGGCTGGCGCAGCCCTCTGCGCGCGCGCTCTCTCTCTCTAAGTTCGCCAGGGTGGGTGTGTGTGTGGGTGTGTGTGTGGGTGTGTGTGTGTGTGTGTGTGTGTGAGGGACACTGGGGGTGGGTCCGCGGTTGCAGACAGGACAGTGGCACAGAACGAGCCATGGAGAGGTTGTGAGCAAGCAAGACATTTATTAACTCAGTTACTACGCCTGTTTGCTATGCATTAACCCCCCTACGAATTATGAGAGAATGTCACACACTGCTCACAAATAAATAAGTATACATATTACAGCAAACTGCCCCGTGTCAAATTTCAAGCGCTTCGCGTACGTTTTGCATTTTATCACACTTCTATTATGTATCTGGCGCACTCGCAAAGCGCTACATAGTCATAAAACTAATTCAAATCGCTGCACAAAATATGAACACAAAGTTAGAATAAAAGATCTGATACATTTAGCAGTCGAAAGGTTTTATGGAACAGAAGAGAGTAAGGAGAATGTTTGGAAACATGGAGGGTTCTTTTCAATATAGGCAGGAGGGGGGGATAAATCGTGATTTGCACAACATTAACCAATGCAGCTTGCGGAGCTGGGACCTGACCTGCAAAACTACCTTCAAAGAACCAAAAAACGTCACTAGTCATTACAAGTAAGTAAGCACCTCTAGACAACACAGGCATTGCTCATTACGTTACTGATTTAGGGCAGTACTGACAAAGATAAACTTACACTTTCGTGTAAGTTTATGATTGTTTACTATTCACAAAAGGATTTACGAGTAGTATATTTACGAGTGCGGAGTCTCCGCACATAAAAGTTAGGTCTACGCGTAGATCCCGTTATCAATAGCAAAGAATCGCAACCTTACACAAAAGTGTAAAGTTTACCATGGGAATCAGTCCCTTGGTAACGAACCTTTCAGATAATTGTCAGCTCTGCCGCATCTCCCTCCCGCCTCGGAGCTGTGACTTGCTTACGGCTTCGTTGTGTCTTTCCCCAGCAGAGTCACACGGTGAGCTGCCCCGACCTCTCTCACACGGGGATGCGACCCCTCGTAGACCGGTTACGAGCCCAGCTCTGGGAAGTTAACTGGTCGCCACTGCCATTTCTTCTCGTTTACAAGCCACGGGCTCGTGGACTTTTCCAACCATAAAAAAGAGTCTTTTAAAATGCCACTTACATAAATGAAACACCGACCCAGTCGAGGCAAGTTTTTACAGCAACTCACTCACAACGCACCCTGCTTCTAAGCACTATACCAACAATATGCCCAATTCGGCGGTTTACATTTTTTCAAAATTTCAATAATCTATTGAGCAGATGTAGGGTACAAAGCTTGCGAACTGTAGGCTGCTCGCACATCTCCACAGAGACCTCCCAACCCACAGAGCTACCCTACCCATATCTTACAACAAATAACTGCTGCTTCTTTAGGAATCACTTAATAGAGCTGAACGGAGAAGTTACTTAATTGATACAATCAAATAAATGGCAGAAGAGGCATATTGGATTGTTTTCCGTGACTGCGCGTGCATCATAGTCCCTGATTATACGATTGCTTTATTTAATAGATATGTATAGATGCTTATAACACATTCAGAAATCGTTCTACAGACAGGCAGGGTCAGATTGTAAAATAGACGCAAATATTTAAAGAGAGATGGAAATAGATCAAAGCGCATACATATATAAATGCACGGAGACAGGGAGAGCTGGACAGTCATATGGAGGAAGAAACGAGAGGACAGACAGACAGACAGATACATGGATTTTTATATCAGATTCGAGGCACACCCAGATCCTGCATTTAACGTGATTTTATTTCTCATTCGCTCTAACCAGATTTAGCACTCTTACCATCCCCTTTTAATAAAAAAGTCCTCTTTATCCACTGACCAGTCATAGGGAGAAAAACTTGTACAGAGAGGATAGATAGATAGACAGACAGACAGACAGACAGACAGACAGACAGACAGACAGACAGACAGACAGACAGACAGATAGATAGATAGATAGATAGATAGATAGATAGATAGATAGATAGATAGATAGATAGATAGATAGATAGATAGATACGGAGTAAAAGAGTTCTCAAGAGACGGTGAGAGAAAAAGAGAGCGAGACGGAGAGAGAAAGACAGAGGAGTACAAGATACACAGATAGATTAGAAATAGATCAACTAGTTTGATAATCCAGCAATGTAAATACCTAATCAAACAGAAACATTCGTAATCTGGATGAGTAAAATACATTGATTGTTCATGGCAAACGACACTAATCAGAATCTGTATAATAATAACAATATAATACTAAGATTATTAGCAATATTTCCAATTATAATATTAATAGTTCCCCTGCAGGGGGTTGCAGAAGGGGTCAGTGCAGTCCAGGTTGTTACTTACGCGGCCGGGCCCTGGCGTCCACCTTGGAGGCGAGCAGCAGCAGCAGGAGCAGCGCCAGCCCCAGCACAGAGGCCATCATCGGCCTCAGCTCGGGTACCATGCTCGGGGAATCCCTGCTCCTCTCAGAGCCCGGGCCGAGCACCAGGCACTTTTAAAAGCGGCCGCAGAGCGCGCGGGCTGCCCGCGTGACAGCGGCGCGTGCGTCAGCGCGGAGGCCGCAGCGACCCCTGCCGGCGAAGCGCGGAACTGCAGGCGCGCGAGAGGCGCGCGAGAGCAGCGCGAGCTCCGGACATCCCGGCTGAGGATTACTTTACTGCGGCTGTCCACGTGCGTGTAGACTCAGTTGGGGGCCTGTCAATGACTGCGGAGTTTGGCTCCCCGCTCACTCTTACTAGTACGCCACAGAGTTTTCACTTTGTGGAGTCTTCGTTGCTGGAATCACAATTAAAGCTCTCAACAGTGGTTTGTGAATTTAGCTAGTGGCAGAGCAAGGTCACTGAATTAACGATAATTTTTATGTTGCGTTAGATGGTAACTGAGAGCCACCAGTGGGAACACCAGATCCTCAGCCTAGTTGTTCACTAGTGTCCTTGCAACAGTGGTCTGCAAAAGTTGTTACTCACTGTATGCATACCATGCAGGAATTGCAGGTACTCTGAGAGCTTGTCAAATGCAACACAGGAGGTAGAGTACAGCTTCCTGAAGGGAGGGGGAAGGGAATTCACAGAGGGTGGTGGGTGGGCTGGCTGGAGGCCAGATATTTAAAAAACATATATTTATGTTAGTTAGGAAATGCCTTGTTATGCATGTCTCCCCATTAATCCTCTAACCCTGTGGAGCATTTGAAAGGAGGGGCATATGATTTTTTAGGGTCATACATAACATAACATTAGAAAAAAGTACATTACAGGAATATTTTTCACCTTGGAGTTCTAAGTGAAATCTTAGACAACTAAAGTTATGCTCTTGTTGTCTATTTGATGTTACTCAGAACCTCTCTCGGAAAACATTTACTGTTACTCATTTACAATTCTATATGTTGTATGACTTCCCTAGGAAGCCTTTAGCATGAACAATCAAATCAGAATCTGGTTATTTTTTGGAGTAATGTCAGAACAGTGGTTAACCAAAGTAGTCAAGCACTGTGGTTAACCAAAGTGGTTAACCAATGTTCATAGCTGCCAAGGTTTCAAATAGCTTAGGTGTGACATTTTCATAATTTCAGTGAAATTATGAGTGACATTTAAAGACTATGAGTGACACTATGTAGCAAACAAAATCAAGCAATGAAGAGGAGGGAACATGTAAATATCAGAAATTACACCCATTTGAGCAATAAAAAACTGGTTTGTTTTAGACCACAAGGCTTCTCAGGACGTGTGTCTCCTCCTTCACCACCCCTTGAGCCAACTCTTTACAAATGCTGTACATCTGAGGGAAAATATATGCTTTCTCAGGCACACTACTCCCATAGTAACGTCTTGGATCAAATATTTTACGAGACTAGCTCCCTAGATTCCAGAGCGGAGCACTGCAATGAATTGCGTATCCACATTTTCCTTGCATCAGCAATGTCAAAATTGCTACCTGTCGATTTCTCCTGCCTCTGCTGTAGGACGTGTGCAGGTCAGGCTTCCACAGATCCACTGAATGATATGTTCTAATAAAGCTCCTGTTTTGACTAAGAATTATGTTTTTCATGTGATTATTATGATTTTGAAAAATGTGTGCTTATGTAGTAAATCCACGTTGGATTTTATCGGAATTAGCTGGTGCGATAACTTCACATGCGTCTGCAGAATTATGTGAAAACATCAGGATTATTTTTTTTCAAGCGCGCAGTGATGCCCCCTGTCCGACTGACAACTCGCGCTGCCTGTCTGTGTGCCCACCTTAAATCGGTAGTCTATATCACGTCGGGCGTACGTTTTCTTCTTTGGGGTTTATGTGGGCTGACAACTTAAAGTTCCCCAATTAATAGACGGCAGGCCAGCCCTAACGAGGTTACGGGCTCTGACAACACACTAAAATGTTTAATTTGATCCACATTATCAGCATTGTGTTACAAATAACGGAAACACTGTAAGTTAAGTGACAAGTTGCTGAAGCACCTCTCCGACTCCTACACTTATCCGGGCTGCGGGGGCCTGAAAATAATTTGCCCGCCCTCTGCCATAATTTACCTCCCCACTGCATGGACGGCCCGGCCGGGCTTTAGGTGCAAGCTGCACAGTCAGTGGTGCTGCAAAAGTATCGTGACCTCTGAGCGGAGCACTTTGCAGCACCATGATTGCCACAGCCATCGCCGCCACAGCATGAACAGGCAAGTCACAGTGAGCAGCCACAGTGCGCGCGGCCACTCCAGACAGGATTTTGTCACTCACCTCCACTTCCTACATCACTCCCATCACGTGAGCTTGGTAATAATGAATAATTAAGACAGCACACGACGGTGGCCGGACCCTGGCAGGTGTGAACACTCACAGCAAGCAGCGCTTCAAGCTCCATATTTGTGGTGGCAATTTCAACCCGAGCCACGGCCCGCTTCCTTTGAAACAGGTCCTGTTTAGAGACAGGACATGACGCCACCCCCTCGCCCCAAAGGCGCCAGACGTCGAATTACACTGGACACTACCGTGACGTCAGGCTGTAAGAACCGCGCCACGGAAATACTGACAATGAAACATTGTTGCACATCAAACAGTGAGCTAGCAGCCTTAACTGCAAGACTCAAACCTGTCTGCCACCGGCGGCGCGCTGCCAGCTGCCCATGTCACTCTGTAATATAGTTTAAGTAGCACTTCAGTGAGGCTGCTGAAGCACTATGCATATGTGTGACAATGCATTTCAGTGCGGTGATGCGGATCACCACACTGAAATGCGTTAGTGTCACGTCTGATGCGTGATACTTGGCAGCACTGAATGTTGTGACTATGCTCGGGAAGCACTTGCCTCCCCTTCCTTCCAACGCCTCATTCAGGTCCCTAGAGACCCCTGCACAGCAGCAGAAAGGCTGCTGGCAGTCTCACTCACCTCTCTCCCACCTCTTCTGGGTCATCACAGACCCACGGAAGACAGGAGAACACAGGCAGCAGGGATGTGCATCTGCAAGCTGCCTTCACCCATGACAGTGTGGGTCACTTGTAGACCCACACTGAGAGGAAATACGCATCCGCATTGAAAAGAGGAGCTCACACAGAGCCGGTAGTACCATGGTTCCGGCTCCCTGCTCTCAGCATGAGCAAAGAACTTGGCTTTCACTTCTGTTTGGGCAGAGAGATGGTTGTGGAATGGTTGATGGGGGTTGGAGGCAGTAGGCCTGGCATACATTTTTTCATTAAGGGTAGAGTTCCTCAAGGGCGGTGAGGGTGGGTGGCACGAGTCAGGCTTTAAAAAAAAAAAATGTTTTTAAATAAATGTTGCACGAGGCACCACTAATACTCCTCTGCTCCTACATATTTGTTGGAAGCAGGAGGGGCAGGTGATTTTGGAAGGTATATACAATATGAAATTACAGATGGGTAAAATGTGAATAACAAGGATGTTATTACACTTGGCTTCTGGGTGACAATAGATTATTTGGGCTTAACTCTTGTTGTTTATTTGATGTCACTTAGCACCCCTCAGTGAATAACGTCCCCATTAGATACCCATGTATAATTCTGTATGTAATATCCACATAAACAACACATTCTGTAAGGCAGTATACAAAACAGTGATGGATGGAATGCTAGAATTAATCTCATTCACTCGTACTCACGGCGCTGCATCCAAGTCCGTCATTATTTTGCACACCATGCCACCTCAGTTTGTACCCAGTCATATGCAAATCAGTCCCAACCCTGCACCAATCAGAACAGTCCAACCCGAACTGCCAAGCCAGGTCCGCCCTGAACTGTGTTGCTTGGCAATTCGGGCTAAACTGTTCCGATTGGAGCAGGGTCAAGACTTATTTGCAGATAGCTGGGTCTAAAATGAGGTGCCTCGTTGTGCAAAATACAATACATTGGGATGCAGCCTCAGTAATTACCTGTGGCTAAGATTAATTGAAGTATTCAATCCAGCATTTTTTTATGTACTTTAGTGTATCACCTAAGTGGTATGGGTAGGCCCAGCCGCGGGTTCTGTGAACACTGTCACTGGAATCAAGATGTACCTGGCTGATGAGCACATAACTAGGCCAAAACTGTCAAACACTTTTTTGGGTACTTTAGTGTAGTTTTATAGGTGGCAGCTAATACATTTTCAAAGACGGCGTGAATACCCAAAAACTATAAACAATGTCCTCAAGTATTAAAAATGATTTGGAATGAGACCTAATTAGCATATTTGAGGAAATCACAGGAAGTAATATCATACAACCTTTGATATCAATGACATCATGAGACCTGACATGAGTGATATGATTACAATAAATAAATTGTAATTACTGTAACACCCAAACTTTGCTAAAGAAATCGCATGGCTTGTAAAAGTAGGAGAGCCACAGTTTAGGAATCCCAAAGCAGCTCTTCCCACTTAACTGAAGGCGTTTGTTGGAGGGATTCCCGTGCCGATACATAACTTCCTGAAGGCCCTTCGGCTCCAAAAAGCTCGTGGCACAGAGCAGAGCTTTGAACAGTGTCCCATATAGATTTCAGATTCTGGTGTGATAACCAAATCAAACTGCTGCGCTAGTGTTAATTACCAAAGAAAAACAGACACAAGGACAGTTTCTGCTCAATAATGCACATTTTCCCCTCGATTTCTAAATCTGGTTGTCAATCACCTATATGGGGTACAGCGTGCCCTGAACAATATGCCAAGAAGTTCTCTAGGGGATGTCACACCGTATGAGGTCCGATTTGGGACAAGAATGTGGGTACCTGATCTCGATTGTGAAGGCACAGTGGCGGATGAAAAACCATTTGACATCAATAAACGTTTGACTGTTTTACAGGATCTAAATGAATCTCAAACACTACTAAGCAATGTGCAGGTCAAGCGCACCGCCAATGGAGAAGTCATATCAGTCACTGCAAGAGTGGACTGGATCACAAAAGTCAGGGATCTGGTCAGAGAAAAGATCGAGGACAAAAAAGAATTTGGGCCATCATAAAGAAAGCCTGTTCCTGGACTGGCTGTCAAAGAAACAAGAATAGTACTTCTTCCGCCCATTGCTGGAAACAAAAGAAAGAGATTTGTCTCCATTGTTCTGTTCAAACCACACTATGTGGCCGATACTGAATAGTAGGCCTCATGGGCTCCTGGGTAGCCAACACTCTCCTCTCACTACCATTAAAGAAATCTAGACTATTTGTCAGTGAAATTGCTCTCCCACCCTTGCAGCTCCACCATTAAGTGAGGCTTCCCCCGAGCACCTGCATTCTCGAGTGCTGGTGTTCGAGGCCCTCCTCCACCTGCAGGTGATACCTGCGCCTCATCCCTCGTGATCCAGTGGACCTCTGTCTCCTTTCTCTCGCTCCGCTTTCCCTCTTCGTTTCACTCGTTTTATCCTCATTTCAATCTCTCCCTCTCGTCTCTCTCCTCCACCTTTCTTGCACTTTTCTGCTTTTCTGCTTTATTCTGCTTTCACTTTTTAGTCCTTTTATTCCTCTTTTGCCTTTCCGTCTGTTTTCCCCGCCGCTGCAGCCCCCGCGGCCTCTCCCCCAGCACGACCAACGCAACCAGCCCAATCCAGCTCCCCTCCCCGCTCCCGCCTCCCAGCAGCAAAGCCCTACCTGACCCCTACTTAATGGTGGCCGCAGCGGGGACAGGCGAGCAAGACCACTGACTCTTTGTCAGTGAAATTACTCTCCCACCCTCGCAGCTCCACAATTAAGCAAGGCCTCCCCGAGCGCCTGCCTTCTCGAGTGCTGGTGTCCAAGGCTCTCCTCCATCCGCAGGCTATACCTGAGCCACATCCCTGGTGGTCCAGTGGACCTCTGTCTCCTTTCTCTTGCTCCGCTTTCTCTCTCCATTTCACTCGTTTTAGCCTCATTTCAATCTCTCCCTCTCATCTCTCTCCTCCACCTTTCTTGCACTTTTCTGCTTTACTCTGCTTCCACTTTTTAGTCCTTTTTATTCCTCTTTATTCTGCTTCCACTTTTTAGTCCTTTTATTCCTCTTTTGTGCTTTGTTCTGCTTCCACTTTTAAGTCCTGTAATTTCTCTTTTCCCTTTCGGCTCGTTTTCCCCACCACTGCAGCCCTGCGACCCCTCCCCCCAGCACGACCAGTACAACCGGCCCAATCCAGCTCCCCTCCCCGCTCCCACCTCCCAGCTGCCCAGCCCTCCCGACCGACCCCTACTAATGGCAGCCGCGTGCCGCAGGTGCGCCGCTGGCGCGCCAAATGCAAGCCCATTTCCACCCGTCCGCGACCAGCGCCAGGAACCCTGGACCTCGGCACCGCCAATGCTACGACCCAGTGGCCCTCCACGCACTCAACCCAGGCCGCAACAACAACTGCAAGCTAGCATCACCAGCCGACACCCACAGACCCTTCAGATGTCACCGCTGCCGGCACACCTGCAGAACCACCAGGAACACAGACCCAGCACAACCCACCCGCAAGAACACACACAAACTGAAGACCCCCAATGCATCCTCCTCAATGTCCGATCACTCCACAAACACGCCACGGAAATCTGGGACCTTCTCGACAGCACCACCCCAAACATAGCATTCTTCACCGAAACCTGGAGCAACACCACCTCAGGACCGGACATTGCCATCGTCATTCTCCAAGGATAGAAGATCTCCAGGAAGGACCGCCCCACCTGCCCGGGAGGAGGAATCGCCATCGTACACAAATCCACCCTCTACCCGAGCACGCTCCCCGACGAGCCCACAGACCTGATGGAACACCTTCACATCAAGATACTGGCCAGCCCTTCCACCACCCTCCGGGGAACCCTTATCTACTGACCCCCTGGACACTACGGACCATTCGCCAACTCCATCACGGACATCATCTCCCCGCATGCCATCGCATCCACCTACACCCTGCTGGGAGACCTCAACTTCCACCTCGACAACCAACTGGACCCCAACACCACATCCCTCCTGGGCAACCTCCACAACATTGAACTCCACCAGATTGTGACCAAACCCACGCACTCAGCAGGACACACCCTCAACCCTCTCTTCACAACAGGAAACTCCATCACTTTCAGCCACACCACCAAACTCCCATGGACAGACCACTGATGCGTCCATTTCACCTTCAGAACACCCACCACCCACAGACACCAGCACCTGCTCCCACGAAGAAACTGGACCAAAATCACTGACAACCAGCTCACCTCCTCACTCAGCAACTCCACCCCAACCATTGCGGAAGACGACAACCCCAACACCACAGCCTGAACTCTGTACAGATGGATCTCCAACAGCGCCAACACCATAGCCCCCTCAAGAAAAACAACAACACTCATGCCAAGAAAGCCAGATGGTTTACCACCGAACTTCGAGAGTCCAGACACACGTGCCACCGTTTCTAAAAGGCCTGGTGGAACGCCAAATCCACAGAGGCTCACAACAACCTCAGAGCCGCCACCAACGCCCACCACCAACTCATCAGGAAAACAAGAAAAAAAGCAATTGAAGGCAGAATCTCCACACATGCGCACAACAGCAAAGAACTCTTCAGCATCATCAAGGAGTTCGCCCAACCCACCAGCGAATCTACTGACATCCCTCCCTCACAAGACCTCTGTGACAACTCCTTCTTCCATCTCAAAATCAAGAACATTTACGACAACTTCGACGAAGACAACAAACACACTGAACCCTCACCAGCCACCCCCCACATCCTGAAGCCAAAGATTGACAACTGGACAGCCCACACCACCAAAGACACACTGAAGACAATTAAAGTCAACCCACTCACGGGGCCCCACGGACCCCTGACCCCACCACATCTTCAACAGAGCCGCTGACATCATCACACCCATGCTTGGCCACACCATCAACCGCTTCCTGATGAATGCCTCGTTTTCTGATGATTGGAAACACGCCGAGATCGACCCCCTCCTGAAGAAGCCCTCGGCGGACCCCACCGACCTCAAGAACTACAGACCCATCTCCCATCTCCCGTTCCCAGCAAAAGTCATTGAGAAAGCCATCAACAGCCAACTCGCCACCTTCATCAAAGAGAACAACATCCTCGACTCTTCCAAATCCGGCTTCAGAAAAAACTACAGCACAGAAACCATCCTCCTCACCGCAACAGACGACATCCGCTCCCTACTGGACAGAGGAGAAACAGTAGCCCTCATCCTCCAAGACCTCTCAGCAGCATTCAACACAGTCTTTCACCGCTCACTAATACGCAGACTCCACAACGCAGGGATCCAGGACAAGGCCCTCGACTGGATCCACTCCTTCCTCTCCGGCAGAACGCAGCAAGTCAGACTCCCCCCTTTCCTCTCGGACCCTACACCTCCCACCTGCGGAGTCCCCCAGGTGTCCTCCCTCAGCCCCACGCTCTTCAGTGTCTACATGGCTCCGCTCACCCCCATCATCAGAACCTACGGACTCAACATTGTGTCATTCGCAGACAACACCTAACTCATCCTCTCCTTATCCAACGAACCCGACACTGCCAGACACAACTTTCAAGAAGGTATGGAAGCCATCACCAAATGGATGAAAAGCAGCTGCCTACAACTCAACACCAGCAAAACAGAAGTACTCATCTTGGGTCAAAACCCCGACTCCTGGAACGACACCTGGTGGCCCCCTGCCCTCGGAAGCCCACACACCCGCATGGACCACGCACGCAACCTTGGAATCATCCTGGACTCCGAGCTCAAAATGGACCGTCATATCAACTCTGCCGCATCCTCCTGCTTTCACACCCTCCGCCTCCTACATAAGACCTTCCAAAGGATACCCCTAGAACACAGAAAGACCACCACTCATTCCCTCATCACCAACAGACTCAACTACAGCAACGCACTCCACGCAGGAATAAACAAAAAAACAAAAACCTCACCCACAAGCTACAAAACATCCAGAACGCCGCTGCATGATTGGTCCTCAACCTGCCAAGACACTGCCACATCTCTCAGCACCTGCGCACACTCCACTGGCTCCCCATCAAAGCTAGAATCACCTTCAAGATTCTCACCCACGCACACAAGGTACTCCACGACACCGAACCAGCATACCTGAACAGCCGACTCAAATTCCACACACCCCAAAGGACTCTACGATCAGCCCAGAAAGACCAGATCGAGAGGCCGCTGCTTCTCCTTCCTCGCGGCCAGAGCCAAGAACGCCCTTCCGCAAAACCTCAGACAGACAACATCGCTCCCCAACTTCACGGGTGAGTAGTCACACTTAACAAACACCTGATTGAGTTGATTGATTGAGACAGAAAGACTCATAACACTCGAAGACTCACCAATTTGAAGTGATGGAATTTCCAACAATGTAATTTCACTCGTTCCTCTGGAAACAGAACTTCAAGAAAAAGATGAAAGACAAATATCAATTCGGTCAAACGCCGATGTCTTCATCAACAAGAGACACCTGCCGGTTCAACACAACTTGCAGAGCTCCCAAAGATTAATCGAACTGCATCTGGCTACTTCATCGATTTGGATTTTGATACCTTCTTTCTTGTTTCCAGTGAACCCGAGACAAAGCCAGCTCCAGTTTCCCGTAAGCAACAAATGTGTGAATTTTACACTTTTCTAAAAAAGACTTACTTGGCATCACCTTGGCTCCAGCTCTGGATAATCTCTACAACATTGTTTTTTCTGTTCTGGATCGGCCTGGTAACTGTTTTTTGCGTACTGATAAATGGAAAATATCTCCCAGAACGCTCTGCAGTATCTAATGTGAACTTGGTCCTGAAGCCTCATACATCATCTCAACTTGAACAAGGAGACTTGTTTCCCGGGAAAATTACAGTCATTCCAATTACTGATGGTATTGTCTGGGACAAAGTTGATTATGATGTATTTGGTCCCACTAAACTTTTGAAGATTGCACATTTATTTAAAATTTCTCTAAAAGACATCATTACCTCCAGTACATTTTCTGATGATTGGGATTTTGAAACTGTCAATAATATGTTGTTTGATTTAGAAAAATCTGCTGCATTTCAAACAATGAAATGTTAGAAGACACATCTGACTTTGATAGTATGCACTGTTACCATCATTATGGTCATCACTTTTTACACAAATCCAGTATCCCACTTAATGTTTTCCTTGCCACCAATGGGAAAACTTCCCAACACCACCTAAAGGTAGTTTGAAAACATTTGCACATACATTTTCATTTTTTTCAGGGTTTAACACTTCTGAACCAACCTCATTTTACTATAAAGTTGCACCTACACCTGCACAGAAAATTATGCTGACTAACACCAAACAGATTTATTCCGTATCCTTTATTGCCCAACTGTCTGAACAGGGTTTCGACTTATGGAAGGACACTAAAGACACAAAATCAGTCTAGGGTTCTAAAGAATGGTAAGTTCAGGGAACAGAAGCACTATTTAAAGCATGCCTCATTCCACAACAGATTTGAACACACTACGGTTTCCCACACCTTCACACATCAATTTTACATCAAGTGGAGTGGTACAATAGATGACATCATGCAGTACAATCCATCAGACCCCAATTGGAAGGGATGGTTAGTTTGGCCCATAGACACAAACAGATGTCAATCAAGATTCAAGGGTACCACAGAAGGATTTAGTATCCATAGGCCAGACCCACAATATGTACATTGAGAACATCTGTGGGTAGTAACATCATACAGTGTTGGAAAGTTGTGCCTTGATTGGCTAAAAACCTCGACACTGTCCCAGGTGAAACAGCACTTATTCTTACTCTCAGATGAGGTGGATCTTAGGGATTTTTTACTAGGTCCCCGAAAGCCATGTCAGAAACATTTTATTATGCTGTCTATAATGAAATCTGGAAAATCTCTCAACAAGAAGCTGCGGAGAGACTTTGAGAAATAGATAAGATTAACCTAGATAAGGTGTTAGCAGTATTTGACAACGGTCTGACTACATTAACATCTAGGATTTATTCAATGGGCAACATTGTTTCTTCTGCTATAGATATACTGGAACAGAACTTCTCCATACTACAACATGGACAATCACAATTATTTTTCTATTATGCTATTAAGCTGAGCGATGCAATCTTTGCATGCTGGTTATGTGCCTTGGTGATTTATCAACTGTACGTCACTCTTTTCTGAATACAATCTTACTAAAAAGCAGATAACATGCTGCATATTGAAAAGCTGGAAAAATTAACCTTTACTGTGGCAGAGTCACCGTCCATGGAATGGTTAATCCACGGCCATATAACACTATCGGTCACAACTTTCAAGTTTCAGTATTGCCTGGAACAACACCAGGCAGGCAGATATGAAGCGGTGGGTAGGGAATTCATTAAGTAATCTTGGGAATTACCATACAGATTTTGATGCAGGAATGGGGGCACAGAAGTGTTTCTTAGCTGTACCAACTGCGAGAATTCCTTAAGCGGATCTCTCATATGCCAGGATATCATGCTTCATGGGGCCTGTAATGGTTCAGATGCTAACTTATCTTATCACTTGAAAGGTTCCCCAGCTGCCTTGATTAATCCGGTGTTCGAGTTACTTTCAAATGGGAGTTACTTGATACTGAATGATCAAGGTTGTTGTAGGATCCTCCCGGGCATCGCATATCTTGTCACTGTTATCTCCAGGGTTACTTGCTGTATGCAAGCATTGTTTTCACTGACCCACACAAACAGGGAGGTGCCGTTATGGCCTTCGTTGAATTTTTCCTTTATACTGTTTGGTACTCTGAACAGAATTAAAGCCATGCTTTTACAGCAAACCGTGCCCTTAACCCCAGCCAGAGAAACTTATGATCACCAGGTTGCAAGGTCCTCGACTGAGATACAGGCACTGATATGAACAAACTGTCCTTTCCTTTTCACAGAAATGGTGCAACATATCTTTAACATGTCTGATACAACGGGTATTGTCCACCTATTTAAGACCATAGGTTCTGGACTGTTAGGCACCTTTCAGACAATCCTCAGAGTTGTTCCCAACTTTATACACTCCTTATTCTGAAGCATTTTTGGAGGGTTTCCGCTGATCCTGTTTTTATATCGCAGGTATCCTGATTGTCCTTTTCTGCTACACAATGGCAGTTCCAGTCACCAAGGAGTTGAAACACACGCTCTTGGAGCGCTGATACCGTGATCGCATGGTAATGCATCTGGGTGCAACTCGTCTTCGAGAATTGAGCGAGTCTTGGTCCTTGTCATTTAGACCAGTCTGGATCGACTGTATTCTGCCTGTCCTCCGATGCCTGTTCTGCGGACAAGAATGCATGTTGGATCTCTGTCTAACACTTCCAACAATTGCGCCACCAGATGTTGATGCTTTACTGGAACCAATAACGGCCCATGTTCTGCAGTGTCCTCAGCGTATTCCAATGTTGATGTCTGCCTTCTTAGAGCCACTACTCGATGCTTCAGCTCCTGTCGGGAAGTTTACTGGCTCCTCAACAAATACTCAGACCTCGAATGACACTAGTAAATCCCCAGCAGTGCCGAATACGGAGGAAATCTGTGCTCAATTGACCTGATCTGCGAGGTGTTGCAGGGACCATCGTCTGCGATTGTAGGCAACAGTGATGTTGCATCTCTCAGCCAAGACACATAAACATTTGTCTCATTCGGTGCTGGGAAAAGTTGGACTTTTTTAAAAAACAACCAAATGTGGAATTTTAAAGAAGACACTTTGTCTAAACTGCATGGCTTTCAGTCTCTCATTGTTTGGACTATATATCAAATCAAATTTCAAAAGCTTTATTCGACAGAGTGTCATAAAAGCAAGAAACATACAACACAACACAAACATTATAAATAATACATATCGAATACAGTTATTAAAAAGTTATTAAATCTACTTTACTGTCATTTGCAGAATAAACATTTTTTAAAATCATTTTGAATCAGTTAAAATAGTATCTAAAATGGTGGCCGTTCTTTTTGAAACATCTTAAAGTTCATTAGCTAACATCTAGTAGCTATAAAGTGCGAGTGCATATAATCCAGGCCCACCTTAAGAATTTAGCTACAGCAACCGCTATACAGGGTGAGCAATCTGACTCCAATATCCTTAGGGCCTCAATATACCTCCGGGTGCCCAAGTTAAAACAAGTTGGTTTTAGCCACTTATTACGAGGGATGACATAAAGGGGACATACAAACAATATATGAGCTATGGTCTCAACCAAATCTTTACAATTGAGGCATTTGTCATCCCTGGTTAATGCCCATTTGTAAGTAAAAGCCTTTACAGGGAGGGTCGCAATTCTGAATTGAAAATACAATTTACGGTCAAGCGGACCCTCTATGATGTCCCAGTAAGCCTCACAAAATGGACGCAATTTAAGTTCAAGGAAACGGCCGGTTAGGTTGGTATTTACACTATTTCTCTGAGAAGTTGTCCAGACCATTTCCCAATACTTTTCTTTTAGATGTTTTTTTGGTGGGAACCTTAATGTGTCTGGATCTTCCCATAAATGGCCGAGTTCCAACTTTTTTAGCAGTGCCCTTATCTCTTTGAGCCATGGAATAGTGTGGAAGCGATCTGCCTTGATTATGTCCTTTAACGCATGGGCATAGTGAACTAATTCAGGAGTAGTCCAGATTCGTCTCCAATAGAGTAATGGCCGTAACCGTGCTAGGTCCTCGATGTTTTTCCTACCAAGATCATATAGAAGCGGAACGGTAGGAGTACTTTGGGGAACACCAACTAGACAGCGTAGAAATTTGTTCCCCGCCTTAACTAGTTGGTTCAAATGGGTAAATCCCCAGAGTTGTGAACCATACAAAGTGGCACTTATAACCTTCATATTATAGACCTCCAAGGCAGGTGTGAATGGCTTGGTAAAGGATGCTTTGTGTTTGGAGGATAGGGCACCTGCAAGCTGATGGAATTTTAATACAGCCATGTCTGTGTGACCTTTCCAACCCATATTACTCTGGAGAGATATTCCTAAATACGTGCATGCCTCCACCTGCTCTAATGGAGTTTCATTTAAATAGATTTTACCTTTAAAGGTTTTCCGCTGATTCAGGGACATGAACTTGGTTTTTGAGGTGTTTATCTCAAGTCCACGCAGTTGGCAAAATTCCCCAAAAGCATTCACAGCCTTCTGGAGCCCACTTGGAGTCCGGGAGACAATCAGTGTGTCGTCCGCGAACAAGAGGACAGGTACGCGGGCTCCTGCTAAAACGGTGGCATCAGTGGGGGAATGGCTAAGATGGTCCACAATACTGTTAATGTATAATGAGAACAGCGTGGGGGCCAAAACGCACCCCTGCCGAACACCACGCTCGACAGGGAATGAATCGGTCACCTCACCCTGTGCCCCCCATCTGATTCTAGCGTAATTGTTCTCATGTAGGCGGACGAGAAGGGTCAATAGTTCCGGGGAGATCCCTGCATCAACGAGGACCCTCCAGAGTTTGGAACGGGGGACTAAATCGAAGGCCGAATTCAAGTCTACAAAGACCGCATAAAGTGACCCATTAGTTAGAGCAACATTCCTCCAATAAAGTGCTATGAAATAAAAGACCTGGTCAATTGAGCTGGTACATGGTCGAAAGCCGGCTTGATATGGGGACAAAATATTATATTCTTCTATCCATATTTGCAAGTTATTTTGCACTAGACGACCTATACGTTTTTGGCCTAGTCTATAAGACTAATAGGTCTAAAATTACTAGGTAGGGATTTGTCCCCCTTTTTAAAAACCGGAATTATTTCAGCACCTTTCCATGAAAATGGGATTATAGCACCCCTGGCCACCGAGTTTTCTAGCATCACAAAGTACTGACACCAAGACAATCTATCACTTAAAAACACGTCAGCCGGGATACCGTCCATGCCTGGCGCTCTGCCCCCAATCACGCAGTCTAGCGCTATGCTAACATCTTTGACTGTGAAAAGCTGGCTTTGGTAAAAAATAGTGGGGGGTAGCGGACACTCATCCTCAGCTGGGTTACAAGCATATTGTGGTCTGAAAAAATCTACCCATTGTTCTTTTGCAACATTATTTGGGGGGTTCAGCTACACCTCCTCTATCCCACTTAATGATGTTCCAAAATTGTTTGGGATCCTTTGCTTCACAGGCCGATTTCAGATCACGCCACCGATCCTCATCCCACTCCTTTTTTGCAACTTTCTGTGCATGCCTATATATCTTCCTTGCCTCTCTCACCTTAAGTGAATTCCTAGATCTTATTTCTGTACTCAAGTTTCGGCTGGCTTATTTACAAGCATTATTATACCATCAAACCATGGGTGGCCTTTTGTTTCCCTTGGCTGGTTTTATAATCTTCTTAAAGAGGAATTGGAGTTTTGAGAAAAAATGGATATGTGCCTCAAGCATTATTTGGGGAAAGTCTGGGCTGCTGATGTGTAAGTTAAGGTTAACCAGTTCATTAACAACCATATTTTTGAGGACCTCCAATTTCTCAGGGTTCTCAATGAATTTACCCCATTTGATGTGATGCATGTTATTAGAGGCAACGATATCTAAAGTATCTATCCCTCGCCTAGGGGTCGGTTCTCTGATCCCCTTATATGCTTGAAATGTTGTACAAAGTGGGTTATGATCACTTTCCACCCTAGGTTTAACAATCATGTCTATCAGACAATGCCATACCCTTATGTCCACCAAAAAATAATCTATACGGCTGGTATGCCTACCGTTATCAAAGGTGTTCTCTCCCTGCCGGTCAGACGGGGTTCTCCCATTTGCTGCTCTAAGCCCTCTTGCTAGGCACAAAGCCTTGAGTTGTATGGCTACAGCTGACCATCTCCTTACAGCAGGTAATTCAAGCTGAGGAACTCCCCATTTACTGTCCTCATCCGCAGCAAGGATCTGGTCCTCTTGACCAAGTGGTTCAAAGGTTGTGTTAAAATCACCACCTACAATAATAAACAACTGTATTGGGAGGGCCTCAAGTTGGGAATCAAGAGCAGCAATTATCTCGGATGTTTGTCCCCCTACCGTCCCCCTGGCATAGATATTAAAATAGCCACCCCATGGCCACTTGTCCAAGTAATTTTGACTATCAGAATATCGTTTGATGGAGAACTGATTTGCTGCACCTTACATCGTAAGGATTGGCGGACCCAGATTATCAAACCCCCTGTTGGTCGACCTTTGGATTTTTTAGTGGCGGGGACATGAAAGTTAAGGAACCCCAGGCGGAAAACTGGAGCCATCGACCAAGATTCCTGAAAAAGGATAATGTCATGCTGGTCAATGAACTTACACCATTCTGGGGATATTATTTTATTACCAATTCCAGCGAGGTTCCATGAGAGAAAGGACAGTCCAGCTTTGTGTTGGGAGGTAGAAGATATATCCTGTGAGCTCTCAACTCCTAGGGTCTCACCCTCGATCGCTAGTTGATTTGCTATACTAGTAGTCATATAATGGTCGGACGCTAGTGGGAACCCACCTGTTTCAAGGCGATCACACTCCCTAATAGAGTTTGGGCAAGTTACTTGCAGAAAGTCCCTGGTCTGTGGAGGCAGCCCTTTAGCATGGAGTGTTTCCAATAGATTTGTCTGTGGTACAGGGTCATTGTTAGTTAGTGCCTTGCCCTGATCCTTTGGATCGTACATTCTACTATTCTCTACTGCTTCCACAAACACATTTCTTTCTACACCCTGTAGTCAATCACATTCGTCCATGTCGGTCAGGACCCTAAACCGATTCCTCAGGCGGATACCACCCTCCCTGATTTGGGCAACCCTCCCAAATATTCTTGATGCAAGAAACCGTTTCGGCCATGATCTACTAGAGCTCATTACACTCTATCTCTAGTTATAGAAAAATTCAAGCGTTAGTGGGATCATGGCAGAGTCCCTTTGTTGAGGGGGGAATAGATTTGCTAATACATTAGGCAGTACCTGAGGACTTGAGAAGTTAATAGTTATGCAGTTTCCCTTAAATTTTTTCTGGTGGTCCCCGAGCCAGGATACCGTTCATCCTATCTTCCACTAAGGATAATCTAGACATGATTGGGGCCAGAGCAATATCTAATTTACCTTTAAGTATCATCCAGACATTATTGGATAGCTCCTCTAATGATGGTTGACTAACCGGGGGAGGGTGTTTAAACAGTTTTGACTTTGCTTTTGGCGCCCTAGCCACCCTCTGTTTTACCTTCCCAGATGGTTGCAACCCACCAGCCCTTGTGCAGCGTCTCGCTATAGGTGCAGGAGAGGGGGGAGAAAAATGTGAGTCATCCTCCGTGTGGCCTAGGGGGGTGGCGATTTGGGACTGGACATGGCTACTCTTTGTCATGGAAGTAGGATCATCAAAGTCTAACAAGTCACGAGGTAGACCTGGGGATTGGAACGGTGTAGATGGAATATCATGTATTATTACAATAGTGCGAGCAGGATCCAATGACAGCCGTCTTTCAGTTCTTTCAATTTCCTCGTTTATCAGGCTAGAAACTTTAACCAAATATGAGTCCATAGTCGCTCCACCTCCTCCTGCTGGCTTGCTCACGTCAGTTCTCTTTTTCCCCATAGTACTTTGGCGAGGTGATTACAGTACCTTTACTTGAGTGTAGGTGTTAGAGGGGGGGCCCAGCCCGGCCTCCTCTGGCCCCGGACGGCCTCAGACGGCCCGCCCTTTGCCCGGGCTTAGCCCGCGCGCGGTCCCGCGACGCGGGGGCTTCCCTCCGATTTAAAGTGCCTCCGGGCGCGTGGATGGCGGTGACAGCTTCCGCCTGCAAGGGAGCCTGGATGTTGGAGTCTCCCTCCCCACTGCAGCCGCGGAAGGTGGAGGGCTGCGGCGGCGGCGGGAAGGAGAGCTGGCAGGAGCTGGCAGGAGGGTGGGCTGGCAAACAGAGAATGGAGCAGGTACGCGGGTATTTGCAGAATTCCCCCTTGTCTGAGCAAAGTATTTACGGAGAACTATATATCAATACGAACTTACTAAGTACAGACTTGTATCGCATGCACTATTTTTCTTTTTTTAGCATTTTTTTGAAATGTTACTTTTCTAAGTATTATTTAATAGACTATGTAGTCCAGTCAGATGAGGAGTGGGTGTTATGTTCCATATAGGTATCCTAATATAGAGTCAGGTAGTCACCTAACCCTTCACCTATTTTCTCCCTACCATTGCCCTACATACCGATTCTTAGTACTGACCTTTTACCTAGTTACGGTGATGTCCAAAGATGCCATGGGGTTTTCTCTGAAAAGCTTAAGCCTCATTCATTATGCATGAGGATTCTCGGAATCACAGCAGAACAGCAGGCCTACCATCCCCTGCATAAAAACTATGTATAAGGGCCAATCCTTCCGTCATCCCAGTCCGACATGACACAGCAAGTTATATCCCCTGGGGGTACCACTCTGGAGATATACATCATCTCTTGCTCAGATAGTCAGAGGAGAAAAGGAGTTCCATGCCGACACACTGACACAAGACACTGAGGCAACTGCACGCAGACACTCCAGCTCGCAGTGGTCTGACAACCCTTGTGGGGTGTCCATCTGGAGACCAAGATGGGGTCACACAGTCTCTCACTTCAGGTAATGGGGTTGACTTTATCCTAGAGAGATTCTTGGCTTTACACCCACATATATGCTAGGTACACCTAGGTACATATAGTTAGGGACGCATTGTAGGAGTACGCATTTTACTATTGTTATGTATTTTATTTACTTGCCTCTATTCATTGTTTTAGCACGATGATAGAACTCTACCATCCTTTTACTCTGTTAGTGCTTATAATCATTCATATCTGTTACCGTCTAATGGTTGTTTCAGCACACCTATTTTACACTAGAATGACGTTGGTTCAATAAAT